>NW_027466588.1:12500-102500 GCF_050575085.1 Anarhichas minor
GTGTTGATTGACAGAACTTTCAGCGAGTAAAAATGCAAAAAGTGCCGCGCATCCCCGAGCGTAAAATTCCATTCGCCAAAAGTCTGACCACCCACCCACAGGTCCAGCAAGTTAGATTGACCCCCCTTCTACAGGAAACAGATGAGAAACAGACAGGATGTAGTTGCCAACAATGATTCTAGCTTTGAACCGGATAATTTGCGCCGTTATTTTTGGGATTCTTCATAAAAGGTAAGCAGATACCAATGATTTTTTCCGGTCAAGTGAACTGTTGTGTTGCCGTTGTTGGCTCACAGCTTTGTACTGGTTTCACGGAGAGAAAAACCGAAGGCATTTATGGGTTCTGCGTCGAATGCTAATGTTAGGCGATGTATGGATTAGCCGTATAGCCGTTAGCTTGGTGTTCCAATATCGAAGCGCAGTAAATAAAACGCAGATTTGTGGCCAGAAATATGTGGTTTTGTGCCACATTTTCTAGTTGCTTATATTAGTAGTGTATAGTTGTGTTTGGAGTGTGTAAAAAGTGACTTATATGATAGTGTTGCCCATACGTTGCTGTTTAATCCGGTATATAAAATGTACACATGTACAATATTCGCTATCAATATGACCATTTTTTTTGGACGATATTTGCTAACCCCCCTAAGCCCCGAAATTTGAGGGCGTCGTGTGCAAGAGGTTCACTGAGGTAGAACAAGAAGACGACTTTCACTCACTGAGGTAGAAGAAGACGACTAACTCACTGAGGTAGAAGAAGACGACTTTAACTCACTGAGGTAGAAGAAGACGACTAACTCACTGAGGTAGAAGAAGACTACTAACTCACTGAGGTAGAAGAAGAAGACAACCTCACTGAGGTAGAAGAAGAAGACAACCTCACTGAGGTAGAAGAAGACGACTTTCACTCACTGAGGTAGAAGAAGACGACTTTCACTCACTGAGGTAGAAGAAGACGACTTTCACTCACTGAGGTAGAAGAAGACGACTTTCACTCACTGAGGTAGAAGAAGACGACTTTCACTCACTGAGGTAGAAGAAGACGACTTTCACTCACTGAGGTAGAAGAAGACTTTAACTCACTGAGGTAGAAGAAGAAGACTAACTCACTGAGGTAGAAGAAGAAGACTAACTCACTGAGGTAGAAGAAGAAGACTAACTCACTGAGGTAGAAGAAGAAGACAACTTTAACTCACTGAGGTAGAAGAAGAAGACAACTTTAACTCACTGAGGTAGAAGAAGAAGACAACTTTAACTCACTGAGGTAGAAGAAGAAGACGACTTTAACTCACTGAGGAAGAAGAAGACGACTTTCACTCACTGAGGAAGAAGAAGACGACTTTCACTCACTGAGGTAGAAGAAGAAGACGACGACTTTAACTCACTAAGGTAGAAGAAGAAGACTAACTCACTGAGGTAGAAGAAGAAGACAACTTTAACTCACTGAGGTAGAAGAAGAAGACGACTTTAACTCACTGAGGTAGAAGAAGAAGACTTTAACTCACTGAGGTAGAAGAAGAAGAAGACTTTAACTCACTGAGGTAGAAGAAGACTTTAACTCACTGAGGTAGAAGAAGACTTTAACTCACTGAGGTAGAAGAAGACTTTAACTCACTGAGGTAGAAGAAGACTTTAACTCACTGAGGTAGAAGAAGACTTTAACTCACTGAGGTAGAATAAGAAGACTTTAACGGTAGAAGAAGAAGACGACTAACTCACTGAGGTAGAAGAAGACTTTAACTCACTGAGGAAGAAGAAGACTTTCACTCACTGAGGTAGAAGAAGAAGACGACGACTTTAACTCACTAAGGTAGAAGAAGAAGACTAACTCACTGAGGTAGAAGAAGAAGACAACTTTAACTCACTGAGGTAGAAGAAGAAGACAACTTTAACTCACTGAGGTAGAAGAAGAAGACGACTTTCACTCACTGAGGTAGAAGAAGAAGACTTTAACTCACTGAGGTAGAAGAAGAAGAAGACTAACTCACTGAGGTAGAAGAAGAAGACAACTTTAACTCACTGAGGTAGAAGAAGAAGACGACTTTCACTCACTGAGGTAGAAGAAGAAGACTTTAACTCACTGAGGTAGAAGAAGAAGAAGACTAACTCACTGAGGTAGAAGAAGAAGACAACTTTAACTCACTGAGGTAGAAGAAGAAGACGACTTTAACTCACTGAGGAAGAAGACGACTTTCACTCACTGAGGTAGAAGAAGAAGACGACGACTTTAACTCACTGCGGTAGAAGAAGAAGACAACGACTTTAACTCACTGAGGTAGAAGAAGAAGACTAACTCACTGCGGTAGAAGAAGAAGACAACTTTAACTCACTGAGGTAGAAGAAGAAGACGACTTTCACTCACTGAGGTAGAAGAAGACTTTAACTCACTGAGGTAGAAGAAGACTTTAACTCACTGAGGTAGAAGAAGACTTTAACTCACTGAGGTAGAAGAAGACTTTAACTCACTGAGGTAGAAGAAGACTTTAACTCACTGAGGTAGAAGAAGACTTTAACTCACTGAGGTAGAAGAATACTTTAACTCACTGAGGTAGAAGAAGACTTTAACTCACTGAGGTAGAATAAGAAGACTTTAACGGTAGAAGAAGAAGACGACTAACTCACTGAGGTAGAAGCAGTGTGTGACGTCAGCATTCTTCTTCTCTGTCAGCAGAAGCTCCGTTTGAAGCTGCAGCTGAAGAAGAAAAGAGGATTCAGCTCATGAACAGGATGTGATAACAGATTAACAGGATTTGAATGAAGCGTACCTGGTCCAGCTGTCTCTGCGTTCTGATTCGCTGCTCAGCCTCATGCAGGTGAGAGGAGAAGGCGGGGCTCAGCCTGGAGGAGGCGGAGTCTATTTCCTCCTGAGGACAGGTAGAGACGTTCATTATTTTACAGAACTGAAACCTTTTTGGACCTCGTGTTTTTTGTTTTATTTAATTTTTATATTATAATAAGTGAGTCGATAAAGTACATGACTGAGTTTAACCTTTAAGAGGCTTCAGTCCCTCTAGCATAGTCTTATTATTAACATATAGTCTTTATTATTAACATCTTTATTATTAATATTAACATAGTCTTGTCATTAACAGTTTTTATTATAATAACAATTAAACTTCTGACCTGAGACAACACGTCTCTGGAGACACATCTGGACAACAAGCTGACAGCTGGAGTCACTGAGAACGGAGACAAATCCCACTGAAGCATCTGAAACACAGAAAGTAAAGAAACAAACAGAAATAAAAGTAAATAAAGTGAAACATAGTTTTAGTTTCTTCAGTGTATTCTGATGTTTTTCTCCTTTAATGTTAGTTAAACAAACAAACGTACGTCCTCTACCTGAAGGTTCTACAGTAGAAGACTCCAACAACAGGACATACACATATATACATACACACATATATATATACTGTATATAAAGCAGAGCTCCATCTCCACCTTGCTCTGTGCCGAACACAAGAGAGTTTCATGAAGACTCTAAATATTATTACTTTAGTTTATCAGCTCTCTGTCTGAGACACAACAAGAGAACTTTAAAATGACTGATCCGTTAACGCGCTCTGGTGTCGCTACCGAGCGACGAGTCAGTAACACGGTGTCAGTTAACCGGGTTAGGGTTAACCCGTCCTGTCTGTAACACGGCGTCAGTTAACCTGTCCTGTCTGTAACACGGCGTCAGTTAACCGGGTTAGGGTTAACCCGTCCTGTCTGTAACACGGCGTCAGTTAACCGGGTTAGGGTTAACCCGTCATGTCGGTAACATGGCGTCAGTTAACCGGGTTAGGGTTAACCCGTCCTGTCTGTAACACGGCGTCAGTTAACCCGTCCTGTCTGTAACACGGCGTCAGTTAACCGGGTTAGGGTTAACCTGTTGTGTCTGTAACACGGCGCCAGTTAACCCGTCCTGTCTGTAACACGGCGTCAGTTAACCGGGTTAGGGTTAACCCGTCCTGTCGGTAACACGGAGTCAGTTAACCCGTCCTGTCTGTAACACGGCATCAGTTAACCGGGTTAGGGTTAACCCATCCTGTCTGTAACACAGCGTCAGTTAACCGGGTTAGGGTTAACCCGTCCTGTCTGTAACACGGTGTCAGCTAACCGGGTTAGGGTTAACCCGTCCTGTCTGTAACACGGTGTCAGCTAACCGGGTTAGGGTTAACCCATCCTGTCTGTAACACGGCGTCAGTTAACCGGGTTAAGGGTTAACCCGGTTAACGTCGGTGGTGCATAGCCGAAGTCTCACGAAAAAGCATTGATAAATATGTTTGGAAGTTGTTTTAGTTCACCCTAAACCAAAATGTTCCCTGGACACTAAGGAGGCGAGACTGAATGAATACCTGAATGACTGACCCTTCTATCAGGGCAAGTGGCGGATCGCGTAGCGCGACCGTCTTTGGATTTATTACTATTTTGCTCAATAGAGTTCAAATCCAGGTGGTTGTGATCTTACCATGAATATAATTTCTTCAATGTATTTCTTCATATGTGGCTGTGATGTAGTGCTCACTTATACAATTGTAATCCACGTAATGAATATGAGATGTGGTTTGTAGATCTCCAGCAATATGATTGTGAATGTTTGACGAATCTGTCGACAGAGGAAGAAAACAGCTGCTGCGCATGGAGGAGAAACCAGTATGTTTGAAAACCAGTAGGGACGTAACACCGGGTTAAGGGTTAACGCGTCCTGTCGGTAACACAGCGTCAGTTAACCGACGAGAAGCTTCACACAGAACCGTAAAGAGTTCAGAAACACGTTAACGGTTCCTCTTACCGTTTATACACCAAGACGCCCTCTCTCAGGTCTCTACATCGGCTCAACTGAACCCGCCAAATGTTTCTTCTTCTTCTTGGTTTATTTGGAGGTTTAACGGCAGATGTTGCTCTGCTGCCCCCTGCTGGAGGAATGGAGCTCCCACAGGTTCCTCCTGGAGAGAGTTCTCACTACAGACCGGTAGGTGGCGGTAATGCGCCCTGAGAGCTGTTTGCCAACCTGCCAATAAAGAATTAAAAGAAGAAGAAAAGGCGACGACGTTCCCATTGGCTCACACAGCTTCAGCCGTGTGGGCCAATGGGAACACAGCTACATCCGTTCAGTCCTCACAGAGACAGGAAGTCTTCTCTCTACTTTATTTTATCAAACAATACTTTAAACATTTGGACCAGAAGCGACATGTTTAATGTTTTCATGTAAGTAAACAAGGCCTCGCTTCCGGTTTGTGGAGCTGCTAGCAGGCTAACGATGCTATGCTAACGTTAGCTCATAAAAATAATGTGTAACGTTAGTTAATGTGTGTTATCTAATTAACTTAACATTGTTAAAACATATTCTATTATTATCATTAATATATTATGTTCATAGCTAACGAGCTAATGGAGCTAGCTCCTCCAGCCTGTTGCTCGTTGTTGAAGATTGTTGTTTTCTTCTTCTGCAGTGATTTCACCGTTTGATCTCATTACCACCGAAGAAGAAGAGGAGGACCGTTAAAGCCGTTAAACCGTTAAAGACTCACTTCCGGTTTAATATGAACGAGATCAGCGTCCTGCTGTAGATCGACAGAGTGGAGCTGCTTCTCCAGTGCGTGTGTGTCCGCAGAGAGAGACAGACAGGCAGGCAGGCAGAGAGACAGACAGACAGAGAGGCAGACAGACAGGCAGATAGAGACAGGACAGACAGACAGGCAGGCAGGCAGAGAGACAGACGGAGACACAGGTGAGCAGACAGACAGACAGGTCCAGATGGGGAACAGTGCTCTGAAGTCTCACCTGGAGACCTCCCAGAAGACCGGAGTGTTCCAGCTGACGTCAAAGGGGCTTCAGGAGGTGAGACACACCTATTCTGTGATGACGTCATCGTGTTTACACTGAAATATTTACCTGAAAATAATCTGATGTTTATACCAAAACATGGAAAACACTAAAGTCACGACACGCTGGGATCAGAGCATCACACACATACAAATACACACACATATACATACATACACATATATATATATAAATACATTAACATTGTATTAATTAACTAACCCTAACTCATATTAATTAATATTTATATGAACATTGTATATTAATACAATATATAAATATATATTATATTAATATATATATATATATTATATTAATATATATATATATATATATATATATATATATTAGTGCTGGGCAACGATTACAATTTGTAATCGTGATCAATCTCATTGTTATGCACAAAGTTCAATAATGAATTCAAAAGTAGTGTATTGAGCACTTTTATTTTGAAAGTACTGCTATATGAACAAAAGGTCAATAACATTTGGTTTAAACACTTTAAACACATCAGGTTGTTGTTAACAGCAGTATTCCCTATACACAGCAGCAGTTATAACACAACTTTATCTTCATGTGTGTAAGAGATGATATTTAAATATACACCTTGAAAACTGCAAACCTATCTACGTCATGTTGTTATGTTTGTTAAATTCTCAGTAGTGATAACTAAATGATGCTTATTATACATATTACAAACAAAACACTTTAAAAACTCTAAAACATAATTTAAATTAATCTCTTTTTTCTTTTTTTTGGTATTTAGTTCAGACACATGCAACGCTGATTACCGTAATATGTGTGGTATTTGTTATAAATGTACGTTGGTACATAGAGGGTGATAAGAAGCTGTACATGGAGGGACTTAGGACCCAGGGGAATGTAGGTGAAGCAAATAGGAAGAGACGGAAGAGACGTCACACAAACAGCTGTTCACCGCTCGCTGCCGGCTGGTTCTGGTGTTAAAAATGTCCGCTTAATAATAAAAAATAAACTGCGTTAACCTGCGATAAAATAATTGTTGGCGTTAATTAATGAATGCGTTAATGCGATAATAACGCGTTAACTTGCCCAGCACTAATATATATATTATATTTATATATATATATATATATATATATATATATATTAATACATCTTTTTTAGTTCCCAGAGGAGCTTCAGAGACTCACCTCTAACCTTCGGACCGTCGATCTGACGGCCAATAAGATCGAAGTTCTTCCTCCCGCCGTCGGGAACTTCCTGCATCTCAAGAGTCTGACGCTGAACGGGAACCGACTCGGTGAGAGATCCAACTGTTGATGTTGTTGTTGTTGTTGTTGTTGTTGTTGTTGATCTGGTTCTGATGCTTTGGTTCAGTTCTACACTGGATGAGGTCTCTAAACATCTGGTTCTGATCCGGATTAACCTCCGGATGTTTCTGTCCTCAGCCAGTCTCCCCAGTGAGATCGGGAAGCTGAAGAAGCTGGAGACTCTGAGTCTGAATGGGAACCGGATCCAGCAGCTGCCCCCCACTCTGGGCCAGCTCAGAGCTCTAAGGACCCTCAACCTGTCCGGGAACCAGATCTCAGAGTTCCCCCCCGGACTGGGAACCCTGAGGCACCTGGACCTGCTGGACCTGTCCCGAAACCAGATCAGGAATGTCCCCGCAGCCGTGTCCGAGCTGCAGACCATCGAGATCAACCTCAACCAGAACCAGGTACCGCGAGTCTCCCGGTCCGGTTCAGACTCGGTGCTCATGTTTACAGATTTTATGAACCTGTGTCGTCAGAGGAGCTGCTCTCATTATTATATGAAACAAATGTCTTTGAACTAGTTTTACTGAGTCAACTCAACTTTATTTATAATTTATTTAAATAGCACAAACTAGTCATCAACCTCTGGTTCTTTAAAGTGAAGTCAAAGCGTCACGTGTTAAAGCTGCATTCTCTCTAGTGTCCACCAGGGGGCGACTCCTCTGGTTGTATAGAAGTCTATGAGAAAATGACTCTACTTCTCTCTTGATTTATTACCTCAGTAAACATTGTAAACATGAGTTTATGGTCTCAATCTCTAGTTTCAAGTCTTCTTCAATACAGCATGATGTTCATTTAGTAAATTATGGCCCATTTAGAGTCAAACAGACCATAAAGCAGGGGATGCTTTAGGGCGGGGCTACACAGTGATTGACAGGTCTCTAATAGACCATAGAGCAGGGTATGCTTTAGGGCGGGGCTACACGGTGATTGACAGGTCTCTAATAGACCATAAAGCAGGGTATGCTTTAGGGCGGGGCTACACGGTGATTGACAGGTCTCTAATAGACCATAAAGCAGGGTATGCTTTAGGGCGGGGCTACACGGTGATTGACAGGTCTCTAATAGACCATAAAGCAGGGTATGCTTTAGGGCGGGGCTACACGGTGATTGACAGGTCTCTAATAGACCATAAAGCAGGGTATAATTTAGGGGCGGGGCTACACTGTGATGGACAGGTCTCAGTGTCACAGACTAAAGAACACAACGTTCTCCTGTATGAAGATTAACTCAAACAAACCAACAACCACAGGTGTCAGTAGTCTAGGTTCCAGGTCTGAAGTAATCCGGTTCTCCTCCTGATCCAGATCTCGGTGCTGTCGGTGGACGTGTCCCTGTGTCCTCGTCTGAAGGTCCTCCGTCTGGAGGAGAACTGCCTGGAGCTGTCCTCCATCCCTCAGTCCATCCTGGGGGACTCCCAGGTGTCCCTGTTCTCAGTGGAGGGGAACCTGTTCGAGGTGAAGGACCTCAGAGATCTGCAGGGATACGACAAGGTCAGAACCACTTCCTGTTACGATGCATTCAGGGTCTGTGGGAGATAAAGGGAGATTATAGAGCACACAGCAGGTCTGTGATTGTAATCACTCACTTAAAACTGCAACGGATATCATAGTCTCTGGTGGTGTATGGTGGTTTCTAATGGTCTGTAATGGTTTCTGATGGTCTGTAATGATTTATCCTGGTCCCAGATGGTTTCTGATGGTCTGTAATGGTTTATACTGGTCTGTAATGGTTTATAATGGTCTGTAATGGTCTCTGATGGTCTCTGATGGTCTCTGTTGTTCCCCCTTCAGTACATGGAGCGTTTCACGGCCACCAAGAAGAAGTTCGCCTGAAGACCGTCAGCGGCGAGTCTGAACTGTGGAGCGTCACCGTGGGGGGGCGGGGTCAGCTGAGACTCCGCCCGCTGCTGCTGCTGCTGCTTCTTCTGCTGCGAAAATACAGACCACCTCACAGCCACCCCCCCACCCACCCACCCCCGCTACCTGCTGGACTTTATGAGAAGACCTGCTGCTTCCTGTTTGATACAGTTAACCTTTGTGACAGACAGACAGACAAGACAGTCTCTGAGACGACATGAAGAAACCTATTTACCACCAGAGAAGAAGAAGACGGAGCTGTTTGTGATGGTAAACCTTCACTGTGTTTCCAGGTGACAGCAGAGACTCAGGGAAGCGTTCACCAACGTTCACACAACGTTCACACAACGTTCACACAACGTTCACCAACGTTCACCAACGTTCACACAACGTTCACACAACGTTCACACAACGTTCACACAACGCTCACCAACGTTCACCAACGTTCACCAACGTTCACCCACGTTCACCAACGTTCACCCACATTCACACAGCGTTCACACAACGCTCACCAACGCTCACCAACGTTCACCAACGTTTACCAACGTTCACCCACGTTCACCCACGTTCACACAGCGTTCACCCACGTTCACACAGCGTTCACCCAACGTTCACCCAACGTTCACCCAACGTTCACACACGTTGACCAACGTTGACCAACGTTCACCCACGTTCACACAGCGTTCACCCACGTTCACACAGTGTTCACCCACGTTCACACCGCGTTCACCCAACGTTCACCCAACGTTCACACACGTTGACCAACGTTCACACACGTTCACCCACGTTCACCCACGTTCACACCGTTCACACAGCGTTCACTCAACGTTCACCCAACGTTCACACACGTTCACACAACGTTCACCAACGTTCACTAATGTTTGTCTCTTTAAATGATGATGTTCTTTCACCTTTAAGAGGGGTTTGTAGACAAAGACACAGAGTTCAAGATGTTTAGTGGATGAAAAGCTGATTTCCCAGAATGCAGTTTGATTTTAGTCGTCACCTAAAGAGCCTGAAGACAAACAAACAATTACAGCTGAAAGAGTTCAATAAACTAAATCAGATTAATATTTAAACACAAATAGTCTCTGGTATGAATCTCTATTTACTTTAAGATGAATCATTAATTATTAGTAAATTACTGGACGTGACGTTTATTAAACGTTTATTAAACGAGTTCCTACAGAAACGTTTTAGGATCTGAAGCTGATTTCATAATTGATTTATGAAAATAAAACCTTAATGAATCAGTTTTAATCATCTTCTGTCTTTGACTGTTTTGTGTTTAGAAATCAAGGTTTGTGTCATAAATAATAATAATATTAATAATAAGGAACAAACGTCTTATTTGCATGTTTGGACTGTTTCTTTAGTATTAACTCTTTGATGTCAGCTGCATGTTTACATCCTTTCTCATTTTCAAGCATGAAGCATGTTTTACACTTTAATCAGAACGTCTTCCTTATATATAATATATGTATATTTGTATATATTATATATTAGTACCCTCCCCTGTGTATGAGGTGCTCGTCTCATCAGGTGAAACTTTTACTGAAATAAAAGCAACAATAACACAAAGAAACGTCTCTTTTAACTGTACAATCACAGTAGTACTAAATACTACAAAGACACAGAAAACTACAACAGAAGTATGCAGTAGAAGTATAAAGTAGTAGTAGTAGTAGTAGTAGTAGTATAGAGTAATAGTAGAAGTATAAAGTAGTAGTAGTGGTAGTAGTAGAAGTATAAAGTAGTAGTTTTATAGCTGGGCCTTCACTGCTGTCTTACCACCTAATAACCTCATGATGGCGCCACAGCTACGGTTATTTGTTTCTCGGGTGTAACATCACGTATTCGTATTAAACCATTCGGTACGAGGCTTACAAACCGAACAATACGTTTGAATAATACTGGTGCATTTGTAAAATGCAGAAGCTTAAATTGTGGTAAATATAATGTTTTCGGTGGAGACACCGGTCTGTCTGTCTGTTTAGTTTCCGGGTCAGCGTCTGACCCCGGAAACTAAACAAAACACAGCTGAGGCACGTATGTTCTGCGAGGCTATGCTAAACTAGCTTAGTATGGAAAACAACACGCACAAACTCACGCTGCATTCTCCCCGCAGCGTTTAGCTGTTCCTACTGATTCAAACAGGGCTAAGCAATCGCCACACAATCCCCATTTCTCCAGACCATCATTCTTGCTTTGTAAAAGAAAACAGCCCAAACAGATTCAATTATCCGGACCCTAAACCCACGCAGGACGGGATGCTTCGTCATTAACGGACAATGCATATGGTCAAAATCTATGTAATTAACACAATGACAAGAGCTAACTCACAAGAACCAGTCACATGTATTTACAACAAAGCATGACAATCCAGCAACGCACACACTAAAGAGCAAGGGCCATTCAAATATTATTTACATCAGGGAACAACATCCATAAACGACACGATGGGCAAATTAACACACTGCAGATGTAAAGAAAACAAAAGCAGACATCCGTGACTCTGCGTTAGGTTGGAGAAGGCCGAATCCGGGAATTTCTTCCGATATGCCTCAAACTGCTGGGGGTCGAGGAGGAAGAGAAACATTAATTTCTCGTGGTCTTTACCGTGAATACCGTTCATAGTTTGCGGACTGAAAGTGGCGCACAAATCCTTTTCCTGGCTGGGTCAGGGCTGCTAGCTGTGGGGTTGGCCGGCCATTTCTTACTATGCCCAGTTTGTCCGGAAATGTCCTTCTTGAGAAACTCCGCCACTAAATCAGTTTCTTCTCCTCCTTCCGCCATTTGATGTTAAAAAATCAAAGCTAGGTAAAAAAAACTAAAAATGCCATAATTTCTTCCATATCTTTCCACTTGAACTCTGACTGCTAACAACCTAAGTTCTACTAGCAAGCATAAGTTTCACTTTGGTCACGTGCTCGCCCACTGACCAATCACAGCACACGCTGCACCTGGAAACTGAGCTGCACGTAATGCTGACGTAGTTGTAGGCCAGCTAGCAGCTCTGACACGTCAAAGAATACGCCCAACATGTCAAACTAAAGGTCTGATTGGTTGAACACTATGACAATCAACAACGTCATCCCCATTCACTTAAACTGCACATGGATGCACTTGTGAGTCTGCAGGCCTCGGGCCTCTGTTCTTACCTAGAGACACAGAGGTGAAATCTGATTGGATAAAGGCTCTACTTAAAACAAGCTGCACTGCGGGGCTCCGGAAGCAAATCACTGGCATGTATTCTGGGAGTGTCCAGTGATACAACCTTTTTGGGCAGAGTTTCATAAAACATTAAAAAGCATACTTAACACTGACCTGCCCCTGCAATTTTCCACATTATTCTTAGGAAAATTTGATTTCCAAACAGGGCGTCCAGATGAATACCTGTTTGGCATTTTAATAACGGCTTGTAAAAAAACACTCACAAGGCGCTGGTTGCTTCCTGAGCCCCCCACGATACAGGAGTGGATAGATATAGTAAACAACATCTATGTTATGGAAAGGATCACTTTTTCCCTTCGCCTTCAGAGAAACAGGTTTATTCAACTCTGGGACAAGTGGGTGAGATACGTAAAACCATTACAAACAGATTTTGTGGAATAGTGAATGAATGACCCTGTAACGTTGATTTCGCTTCGCAAGCATCATCGACCTCTATCACATTCTCTCTCAAGTCCCCCTGTCTGATTTTTTTGTTTTTTTTTGTTTATGTGTACACTCTCCCAAATTGTACAAAGTTACCTAACTTTGAAAAACTGTGGACACCATATATGCTGGTGCGAACGTAAACTTGATAACCTAAACTACTGTCCAAAAATAATTAAAAAAATAAATGATGAAAAAAAACAAGCTGCACTGGAAGCAGAGCAACTGAGGAAGACAGTAGCTGTGCAATGAGAACATAAGATAATGGGGAAAATATTTATATAAATTATAATACATGTAGTGTATTTAAGAAACATTATTAAATTATAAAATAGATATAACTTTGTGATTCTGTTTAGGCCAGCAGAGAAGGCTTTGCTGGCCTTGACAGCGCACCACTGACACAGGCACGCACATTCCTGAGTGAGACCAACAACAAGTGTCAAACTAGACAGAATGTAAAACACACTTCTTTCCGGTGACGTCATCACTGTTTACCTCAAAATTTATTAAAAATTAACTTTTAAAATAGTCTGTTGTCTTTAGTGACAGTTTTCGCCGGTTATGTGAAATATTATAAAATTCTGCTTTACAAATTTAAATATGTAAACTTGTAAAAGAAAATGAATCAATTACAAATGAAATATGGACCGATAATAATCTTTAAGATACTTAAGTTGTTTTTACATTTGTTGTATATCCCAATCCATAACCTGTATTATAAATAAAATATAATAATTGTGTGTAAAAGATCAAAAGTCTGTTATAAAACGAGCTTTTATTTTATTTTGAAGGCATCTTTTCCGGTGCCTTCCTTAACACGTGTAGCTTGACATCACGTTCTCTCAGTGTTTGCTTCTGAAACATGAACGTTCTCCGGAAACTAAAAGTTCACTTTGTATCACTTCTTAAACACTTTGTTCTTCGGTCGCTCCCCTGAACGAGTCCTCCTCCATGAACTCAGCGGTTTAAACACTTTTCTCCTGCTCGTCCAGCTGGGACGAGGCTCCAGTGACGGAGACCCGAGCCGAGCCGAGTGAACCGGTCTAAAAACATCCAGAAATAATGAGAACATGAAGCGGCTTGTATGGATTCTACTGTTTTTACTGCGCAGCCATGAAGGGATCTGTGGGAACGGTAAGTGTTCATTATGATATAATAAATAACAGCCATGATAATATACATATGGAGCCACGACTCAGCGATAAATCGGTGTTGTTCTGTCCGGAGTCTGTTACATTTATGAGGATAAACTGGTTCAATGTGGTGACGTTTACAAGGTCAAACTCCATTTAAATATTAATAATAATAATAATAATACATTTTATTTATATAGCGCTTTAAAAGGCACTCAAAGACACTTTACATGTTAAAAACAGAAACAATAGAAGCATTTATAATAAGAACAAAATATACGACATAACAGTAAGAAAAAAATAAATAAAATAAAATAAACATGAAAAGGAAGAACGAAAACAAACATGACTGACTTTAGAGGTTAAAAGCAGATTTGAATAGGTGAGTTTTTAGTGCAGTTTTGAAAGTGGCAAGTGACGAAGAATGTCTGAGGTGTTGGGGCAGGGAGTTCCAGAGGGAGGGGGCAGCAACGGAGAAGGCCCTGTCCCCCCAGGTTCGATGCTTGGACAGAGTAGGGGGGGTAAGGAGGTTGGCGTCAGCAGATCTGAGGTTGCGGTTGGGAATGTGATGGTACAGGAGGTCCGAAAGGTATGAAGGGGCGAGGTTGTGGAGGGCTTTGTAGGTGATGAGGAGGAGCTTGAACTGGATTCTTTGCTGTATGGGGAGCCAGTGGAGGTTTTGAAGGACTGGGGTGATGTGGTCTCTGGTGCGGGAGTGGGTGAGCAGACGGGCAGCTGAGTTCTGGATGTATTGTAGTTTATTGATGATTTTGGTGGGTGAGCCGTACAGGATGCTGTTGCAGTAGTCCAGTCGAGAGGTGATGAAGGCGTGGATGAGTGTTTCAGCGGCTGCGGAGGAGAGGGAGGGACGGAGACGGGCGATGTTTTTGAGATGAAAGAAGGCGGTTTTTGTGATGTGATTGACGTGGCGTTCATATGAGAGAGTTTGATCGAAGATGACCCCGAGGTTACGGACATGTGTGGAGGCAGGAACAGTGATGCCATCGATGCAGAGGGAGAAGTCGTGGTGGGAATTGTTTAATGATTTGGGGCCGATGATGAGGACTTCAGATTTGTCGGTGTTGAGTTTGAGGAAGTTTGCTTGCATCCAGGTTTTTATATCTGTGAGGCAGTTGGTGATGGTGGAGTGGATGGTGGGGGTGATGGATTTGGTGGAGATGTAGAGCTGGGTGTCGTCAGCATAGCAGTGGTACTGGAGACCATGGTGGCGTATGATGTCACCAAGGGGGAGCAGGTAGAGGATGAAGAGGAGGGGACCGAGTACTGAACCTTGGGGGACACCTTGAGAGACTGGGGCTGTGTCAGACTTGAATTTGTTGATGCTGATGAACTGTTCCCGGTCGGAGAGGTATGATTTAAACCAGGAGAGGGCTGTGCCAGTGATGTGGAGGGAGGACTCGAGACGTGAAAGGAGGATGGAGTGGTTGATGGTGTCGAAGGCTGCGCTGAGGTCGAGCAGTATCAGGATGTTGAGGGAGTGTTCATCAGAGGAGAGGAGGAGATCGTTGGTGACTTTGATGAGGGCAGTTTCTGTGCTGTGATGAGATCTGAATCCGGATTGAAATGGTTCATATAGTTGGTTTGAGTCCAGGTGAGTTTTCAGTTGATGGGCAACAATGCGTTCCAGTATTTTAGACAGAAAAGGGAGATTGGAGATGGGTCTGTAATTGTTGTGAATGTCGGGGTCAAGGCCAGGTTTTTTGAGGATAGGTGTGACTGAGGCGAGTTTGAGGGCGGGAGGGACGGAGCCAGTAGACAGGGAGGAGTTGATGACAGAGAGGAGGTGCGGGCGGAGGGCCGGGAGACAGGCCATAACTAAAGTGGAAGGGATAGGGTCGAGGTCACAGGTCGGAGTCTTCATGCCAGAGAGTGATTTATTGAGATCCGAGGGGGAGATGAGAGAGAATCGGAAGAGTGACCGGTCAGTTAGTGGAGGATTTGCAGATACAGGGTTGGACAAAGCAGGGCTGGAAGTGGCCAGTTGGTTGTAGATGGTGTCGATTTTAGCTTTGTAGAACGTCAGAAAGGAGTTGCATTTCTCTGCTGTGGAGGAGTGGGAGAGATTGTCCATAGGTTTGAGGAGTTTGTTTATTGTGGAGAAGAGGACCTTGGGGTTGGTGGAACCAGAGCGGATGATGCCAGAGTAGTAGGTGGAGCGAGCAGAGTTTAGAGCCAGTTTGTATTGCTGTATGTGTTCCTTGTACGCCAGGGTGTGAACTGTGAGGCCGGTTTTTTTGGAGAGTCGCTCTAGTCTGCGTTTCTGGGATTTCATGAGGCGGAGTTCAGGGGTGAACCAGGGAGCAGTGTGGGTGAATGAGACAGTTCTGGTTTTGAGAGGGGCAAGCTGATCAAGGCAGGAGGATAGTGTGTTATTGTAGAGGTTGACCAGGTCTGAGGGGGAAGGGCTAAGGGAGGGGGAGAGTGTGGAGAATTTTTCAGTGAGACAGGCTGACAGGGATGAAGGGCAGACAGACTTGATATTTCGGAGAGTGATGGTGCGCGTGAGTTTGGGTTCTGGGATGGGGATGTTGATCTCCATGATGATGGCTAGATGGTCGGAGATGGTGAGGTCATAGCCGGAGAGGTGGTTGATGGTGATTTCAGTGGAGCAGACCAGGTCCAGGATGTGCCTGCGGTTGTGGGTGGGGAAGTCTATGTGTTGAGTGAAGTTGAAGCATTTAAGCAGGTCCAGAAATTCGGTGGCAGTTTTACAGTCTGAGGAGTCGATGTGGATGTTGAAATCACCAAGCAACAGGATGGAAGGTGAGACGGAGCAGAGCTGGGTGAGGAATTCTGATAGGTCAGAGAGGAAGGCAGGGTTGGCTTTGGGGGGGCGGTAGATAATTGCAATGACCAGGGGTTTAGGACCAGAGAGTTTGAATGTGAGCTGTTCAAAGGAGGGTGGACTGTCGATGTTAGTCAGTCTGGTCTTGATATGTTGGCGGTGAAGAGCGGCAATTCCTCCACCGCGGCCATCAGGGCGTGGTTTATCCAGGTAATGATATCCAGTTGGGGTGGTTTGATTGAGTGCGTAGTAATCCAGGTGTTTTTGCCAAGTTTCAGTGAGACAGAGGATATCAAGGTTGTTGTCAGTGATGAATTCATTGATGATTGGGCCTTTGTTGCTTAGTGACCGAGTGTTGAACAGAGCAAGCTTCATGGAGTGTTTTGTGGTTGGTTGTGAGGTTTTGGGGAGGGTTCTGAGGTTGGCTGCATTCACGTGCTGTTTGTTATGATGACGTAATGAGGGAGTGGTGGTACGCCGATGATGAGTCCACAGAGACGGGATGGAATTGACAGAAGTGGGGTTGTAGATGATGAACTTGTGCTGGGAGCCGATATAAACATCACTGGGAGGGATATAGCTGAGGTTGTTTTTGTTTATGGCTTTGTGAATGCGGTGTGGACGGGGCAGCCTCTCAGTCACAATAGTCTGAATGGGGAGAGCTGCAGCTGAAGGGGTTGATGACAGGGAAGGCCAGGAGGGGGAGCAGTCACGGGAAACTGTGCTCAGAGGTGGCAGCGTAGAAGAAGAAGGGGCGTGTGTGTGGAAAGTAAATAGTCAGTCATGTGGACAAGAGTGTACAGCATGCTGTAAATTAGCCGCTAGCAGGCGGCTACCCAGCTTGTTAAAATGAATACCATCGTTCTTAAAAGAGGAAGAGCGGTCCCAAAACAGGTTAAAATTGTCAATGAAGCTCACGTTGTTGGTCCTGCAGGCGGCCTGGAGCCAAGTGTGGAGGCTGAGGACTCTGCTGAACCGCTGTGATCCACGGCCGAGTGTTGGAGTTGGACCACTGATGAAAGCAGACAGTCCACAGCTGTTTAAAAAGTGTAGAAGATTTTTAAAATCCATCTTGGTCAACTCAGACTGGTGGAGGGCTGTATCGTTGATTCCCACATGAACGATAATTCGCCGAATGGTAGACGGGAGGGCGTGCAGCAGGCCAGGCAGTTTCAGCAGGATGTCGTGAGCCGTTGCTCCGGGGAAGCAGTGTGTGGTCGCGTTGAAGAAACGGGTATTCCTGATTATTGAGTCCCCGACTATCAGTGTCGTCGGGGCGAAGAGGGGACGAGGCGACAACACTGCGCGTGTAATACGCGTGGGTGGAGGAGAGGATTTAACCAGTGGTGGCGGAGTGGACGAGCAAGGACTGAGAGAACGGGGGACCGAAGCTCGCCGCGGTGCTGGAGTAAAGCACGGTATGGAGCGGCGAGTCCTGGGGCGAGAGGAGGGCTCAGGAATGACTGGCGTAGGGATGTCGGGGGAGCCGGGGCTGTGGGTCCCTTGAGGCGGCAGCTGGGATGGTGTAGGAAGCTGGGAGTCCCTAGCCAGAGGAGGGAAGTCGTGTAGGGCAAGGGTGTCATATGTATTCTTCAGCTGGACATCGAAGTTATGGGGTGTAGGAGAGGGAAGTCTCCCTATCCGGCTGCTGCGAGCACAGACCAGGGACCAGGGCTCGTGATGTGATGGAGTGGAGCTGACCAGGGCTTTAGGCTTAGCTCCGAGCCGTAGCCAAGAAGCCTCAGGAGCTGTGACCGGAGGAGGGGCCGCGGCAGCAGGACTGGAAGCAATGGAATCATGAACACGGTCGCTGCTGTGTCGGTTTGTGCTGGACCGAAGATGATGGTGTCCATGAGGTTCTCGGCATACTGGATCCTGTAGAGCGTGGATATTCTTCCTTCCAACTCTGTGATTTTATCAACCAGGCGGGCGCAGCTGACACAGTCAGATGGAGAGGTGAGTGGAGCCATATCAGATCTGGTGGACAATTGTGCTCCAGCCCGTAGTCCACAGCCTTGTCCAGGTATTAGCAAAGGTGGAAGCTGATTCACAGACGGTTCCGTTTTCAGTTTGACGTGTGTAGACAGTCTATATCTGTGGTCTCCGTAGCGTTAGCTAGCTTCAGAGCCCAGGGCTAACAAACGAGCCAGTAGTAGCCCAGCAGGCTAAGCGGCCTGGGGAACGCAAAAACCTAAGAGGTCTAGTACGTGTTGGCTGACATCGTACTTCTAGTTCAATTCACACAGATCAGAACAGCTAGGATCTCAAAAGTATAAGGCAAAAAATGTGGCCAAAACTGGAGAAAACAAATGCCAATTTGTGAAAAGGGGTGAGCGGAGCGGATCTATGCCTCCATTACGGGAGGCATAGATTACGTTACAACTTTATTAGTTTAAAGTTGTAACCTTTCTGTTAAGTAAAAAGTGTAAATATAATTTAAACGTGGATAAAAGTGAACAAAGGGGAGCTTCTCGTCTCTCCTGCAGGCGTGTCGTTCACGAAGCATCCGACCAATCAGACGCTGTCTCAGGGGAACGCAGCGAGGCTCGGTTGTGCTGTTCAGGGTCTGACAGAGCCGGATATCTTCTGGATGAAAGACGGAGAGAAACTCTACAGCACCGACCAGATGTTCATCACACTGGGAGAGCAGCACTGGGAGACCTTCCACAGGTAGATATCAATACGTCAATGTATCAATATATCAATGTATCAATATATCAGCGTATCAATACACAAACCCTGTCAACGCTAACTCATTCACAGTAAAAGTCCTTTAATCCTTCACAGTAAAAGTCTTCTTACTGATTCGCAATAAAAGTCCTCTAACTCCTTCACAATAAAAGTCCTAACTCCTTCACAGTAAAAGTCCTCTAACTCCTTCAGAGTAAAAGTCCTCTAGGTGCTTCACAGTTAAAGTCCTCTAGCTACTTCACAATAAAAGTCCTCCAGCTGCTTCAGAGTAAAAGTCCTAAAGCTGCTTCAAAGTAAAAGTCCTCTAACTCCTTCAGAGTAAAAGTCCTCTACCTGTTTCACAGTAAAAGTGAAGCACAGTAAATGTCCTATAACTCCTTCACAGTAAAAGTCCTATAACTCCTTCACAGTAAAAGTCCTCTAACTCTTTCACAGTAAAAGTCCTATAACTCCTTCACAGTAAAAGTCCTCTAACTCCTTCACAATAAAAGTCCTCTCGCTATTTCACAATAAAAGTCCACTTGCTACTTCACAATAACAGTCCTCTGGTTGCTTCACAATAAAAGTCCACTTGCTACTTCACAATAACAGTCCTCTAGCTGCTTCACAATAAAAGTCCTCTGGTTGCTTCACAGTAAAAGTCCTCTGGCTGCTTCACAATAAAAGTCCTCTAGTTGCTTCATAATAACAGTCCTCTGGTTGCTTCACAATAACAGTCCTCTAGTTGCTTCACAATAAAAGTCCTCTGGTTGCTTCACAATAACAGTCCTCTGGTTGCTTCGCAATAAAAGTCCTCTGGTTGCTTCACAATAACAGTCCTCTGGTTGCTTCGCAATAACAGTCATCTGGTTGCTTCACAATAACAGTCCTCTGGTTGCTTCACAATAAAAGTCCTCTAGTTGCTTCACAATAACAGTCCTCTGGTTGCTTCACAATAAAAGTCCTCTAGTTGCTTCACAATAACAGTCCTCTGGTTGCTTCACAATAACAGTCCTCTAGTTGCTTCGCAATAACAGTCCTCTGGTTGCTTCACAATAACAGTCCTCTAGTTGCTTCACAATAACAGTCCTCTAGTTGCTTCACAATAACAGTCCTCTGGTTGCTTCACAATAAAAGTCCACTTGCTACTTCACAATAACAGTCCGCTGGCTGCTTCACAATAAAAGTAATCTGGCTGCTTCACAATAAAAGTCCTCTGGCTGCTTCACAATAAAAGTCCTCTAGCTGCTTCACAATAAAAGTCCTCTGGCTGCTTCACAATAAAAGTCCTCTAGCTGTTTGAAGTTAGTCAGAAATGTAACGTTGGTTTAAATCTTTCGTAATATTTCTGACACTTTGCAGGTAACACATGATTATCAAATGTAGCTAAAGTCCTCTAGTTGTGTCACAATTATTAAAGTCCTCCAGCTGAGGTAAAAGTTTTAAAATAAGTGTGAAGTCATTTTGATTTTTGCAGTTTAAACTATTTTCAGCATATAAACTTGAAGTTGTGTGACACGTTGAAGTGACTTACTTGTTTCATAACCTCTGACATCAAAACATTTATCACTTCTAAGGATCTTAAAACGGTTAAAACATCATGAAGTCTGGCGGGAGGGGGGCGTCTGTAGGTCAGTGATGGTTGTTTGATGGTTCAACAGATCAACAGTAAATACAGGCAGAGCTGCTGTTTGGTTTGAAGACGAGCTGCTCCTCCTCTTTCTAGAGTACATTTAAACATAACACTGAGTTATGACACAAACACCAGTTTATTATTATGAGTTATGACACAAACACTAGTTTATTATTATGAGTTATGACACAAACACCACTTTATTATTATGAGTTATGACACAAACACTAGTTTATTATTATGAGTTATGACACAAACACCACTTTATTATTATGAGTTATGACACAAACACCACTTTATTATTATGAGTTATGACACAAACACTACTTTATTATTATGAGTTATGACACAAACACCACTTTATTATTATGAGTTATGACACAAACACCACTTTATTATTATGAGTTATGACACAAACACCACGAGGAATCCAGCAGCTCTCAGGGGCCTCTGGGGGGAAAGAATCCAGCTTTGATGGCTGATTTGGGATCACGAGTCTTTGTTTGAACGGATGAATGTTGCCTGAGAGACTGACCTCAGATCTGTGAGCAGCGGCTGGTTAATCGGCTTTAAACTCAGATTCCTGGGCAGAAAGAAAAACGAAAAACAGTGAAGCTTAGAAATGTGACAACCGCCACCTCCTGGTTTCCTTACTGATCTTTAGAGACCTTTAGAGACCAGGAGGACCAGGATACAGGTGTATGCAGGTGTTATAGCAACAACAGAAAGCTACTTATTCAAGCATCATTTACCGTCATGATGCAACAAGGATCCTCAACAAAAGTAGTTGTAGACAAAACGAAAACAGGAGTGCGTCTTTTGAATTTGTATCATAAGGACCATGGTGGACAATGCTGGGCCATGGTGGACCTTGTCGGGTCATGGTGGACCATGGTGGACCATTGTGCGTCATGGAGGACATTGGTGGACCATGATGGGCCATGGTGGACCATTGTGGGTCATGGAGGACATTGGTGGACCATGGTGGACCATTGTGGGTCATGGAGGACATTGGTTGACCATGGTGGACCTTGTGGAGCCATGGTAGACCATGGTGTACCATTGTGGGTCATGGTGGACATTGGTGGACCATGGTGGACCATGATGGGCCACTGAGACAGGATCTGATCACAGATCAGTGGGACTCTGCTAGGGCTGCACGATTATGGTCAAAATCATAATCGCGATTATTTTGATCAATATTGAGATCACGATTATTTATCACGATTATTCATTAATTTTAGGGACAACATCTTTTTATTGCACTTTCACGTTTAAATGAACAAGAACACTGCTTCCACTTCCATTGTTGTGCTACATTCTGGCTAATGTACAAATCTTTGCATCAGACTGGTCCTGATCACAGTGCATCTCGTAGAAGGAAAATATAAATAAAATAGTATCAACACTTTTTACCCAAAATGAAATCAACAAAGCACTGCTTTCACTTCCATGTTGTGCTACATTCCAGCTAATGTACACGTCTCTGCATCAAAATAAAACGTATACGGTACTGATCACCTGAAGCAAAATATAAATAAAATGTTTACCCAAAATAAAGGGCTAACTAAATATAAATATGTCTGTTGCTCACAGTATTTATTGGACACGTCTTTGGCCAAATGAAATGCGATTGCATCCGTTATTTCAGCGTGTCTTTGGGAGGTGGATGGATACGCTGTCGCGCTATGCAGGGTCGCTGTTATGGGTTTCTGGGTTGACGTTGGACATGGACGGAGATTCAGTGAGGTAACGTTAGCTTTGCCCTTAATGCATTCATCGTACTGTGGTTTGTGGTGATTTTTCAGGTGGTTGAACAAGTTAGTTGTATTGCTATGCGGCGCAGACACAACTCTGACGCACTCTGTGCATATGATTTGTTCTTGGTTAACATCATTTGCCCTAAATCCAAAAAACTTCCAGACAACGGATGATGATCCTTTCGAGGGGCTAGCTCCTCGCCTTCGGCTCCTGACATTAGATTTACCTTTCACACGACACCCGTGACCGTCTGTTCTGTTGTCTGTCTCTCTCTCTACTCTTCTACTCGACTGCAGACAGAACTTTCTTTGATACTGCTGCTGCAGGGTGCGCGCATGACACCTCCCATCTCGTTCGCCCCCTGGTGGTCGGCTGACTGTTAGTTGAGGAAGAGCTTGATTTGATATGTAGCAGAGCACACATTTTAAACGTCAATATCGCTGACGATCATGCTCATTTAATCGTGGCAGCCAAAATCGTGATCGCGATTAAAATTCGATTAATTGTGCAGCCCTAGACTCTGCTGATGGAGACTCTTTGACTTCATGTGTCACTAGTTCCATGGTTCTGGTCCGGTTGAGGTTCTGACGTTCTGTGTTCTCGTTCCCAGTGTGAAGTCGGTCCAGCAGCAGGATGCGGGTCAGTACTGGTGTGAGGTGGAGTTCCACGACCTGACGTTCTCCTCTGAGCGAGCCTGGATCACAGTGGAAGGTGAGGACCCTGAAGGCAGCACCTGTGTTCACAGCTGAACACACCTGATCTACTTCCTGTCTCCTACAGGTGTCCCTCACCTGGTCCAGGAGCCTCAGGACGTGTCCACCTTCCCCAACGTCCCCTTCAACCTCACCTGTGCTGCTGTCGGACCCCCCGAGCCCGTGGAGGTGCTGTGGTGGCTTGGGGGGGTCCAGGAGGGGGAGCCCAGACCATCCCCCTCCGTCCTCCACGTCCAAGGTCAGAAAGCTTTCATGAAACACTCCACCCAGGTGCATTATGGGCAATGTAGGAACCAGTGTTTCTCCACCTGGTTCTGCTTTTATGTGTCTCTGCAACTCCAACTAATTCAGTGAAGTACGGTTTTAAAAACTCTTCACTTTATTATAATAACTTAATAATAATTATATTATATTATATATATATAGTTATATAATATTAATAATTATATTCATGATGAAACAGAAGTCAATTCACTTCCTTCATATGAATAATCACCTGATCATTATTATTATAATTTTATTATTATTATTATTATTATTATTATTAGTACGACACTGAATGTAATGTACTGGAGGCCACGCCCACTGTTGTCATGTGATCAATATTTCAGTCAGTTTTCACTTTGACAAACAGAGGTCACATGTTCATCTCTCTTCGTCATCGTGGTGTGTGCGTCTTCAATAATAGTCTGGTTATGTACACACACACACTTACACTTACTCACACACATACACTCACACACTAACACACACACACACACTCAGCTTGTTGAGTCAGACGCATATGAGCGCTGGATTTAAGGTCACTCCTGACGGGTGGAGCTGAGTCTCAGTGAGGTGAACTGAAAACACAATCGGAAAAGCACGGTGTTGTTGTTGTGAGAGAGAAGAAAGAGACACGTACCTGTCTACCTGTAGTCCAGGTGTCTCACTGGAGACTCTGCTTCACCATCTTCATCATCATCGTCACCATCATCATCATCATGTGTTCAGATCCATCTGGTCCACTCACGTTAACGATGTTTCAGGAACACCTAGAGGAACTTTCTTCAAATTTGGCTCAAACGTCCACGTGGACTCAAAGATTTTATCATATTGATTGTTTATAAGCAGGATAACTTCCAGATTAACTGCAGATTGGTGGATCCTGTTCCACCTCTGACATACACACACACACACACACACACACATATATATATCTTGAGGTTGCTTCTCTCTAATGGATTTCTTTCTATAAATGGATCCACTTTAGCTGATAAATGGAAAACACACACACACACAGACACACTGCGTTTCCTGTCAGTGAGTGTGTTGTTTACCAGGAAGTTGTATTTTAAAGGAACATTCACCTCTAAATCAGAGATAAACTGATCTCACTTATTGATCTCCATTGAGCATTCTGTTTGCCTCCAAATGTAGCTCAGAGTTTAAACTGAATCTGATGAAGCAACTCAGAGATCCAGAAGATTAGGATAAATTTGAGGATAAACTCAAAGTCCCTGTGACATGCACCTGTTGGGTTGCTTCCTTTGGTTTCCCCATGAGATAACTGTAGCCTTCGGCCAGGTACAGATGTACAGGTGGTAGCCAACCTTCACTGAGTGTTTCAACCCTTAACCACAACCATCTGCCCATTTGCAAGCTCCTCGTCCTTGCACTTCCTTTACTAAGGGCTAGTACTTCCTTCACTAAGGGCTGGCGCTTCCTTCACTAAGGGCTGGTACTTCCTTCACTAAGGGCTGGTACTTCCTTCACTAAGGGCTGGTGCTTCCTTTACTAAGGGCTGGTGCTTCCTTTACTAAGGGCTGGTGCTTCCTTTACTAAGGGCTGGTGCTTCCTTTACTAAGGGCTGGCGCTTCCTTCACTAAGGGCTGGCACTTCCTTCACTGAGGGCTGGCACTTCCTTCACTGAGGGCTGGTACTTCCTTCACTGAGGGCTGGTACTTCCTTCACTGAGGGCTGGTACGTACTTTACTAAGGGCTGGTACTTCCTTCACTAAGGGCTGGCACTTCCTTCACTCAGGGCTGGCACTTCCTTCACTAAGGACTGGTACTTCCTTCACTAAGGGCTGGTACTTCCTTCACTAAGGGCTGGTACTTCCTTCACTAAGGGCTGGCACTTCCTTTACTAAGGGCTGGCACTTCCTTTACTAAGGGCTGGTACTTCCTTCACTAAGGCTGGCACTTCCTTCACTAAGGGCTGGCACTTCCTTCACTAAGGGCTGGCACTTCCTTCACTAAGGGCTGGCACTTCCTTCACTGAGGGCTGGTACTTCCTTCACTGAGGGCTGGTATGTAATTTACTAAGGGCTGGTACTTCCTTCACTAAGGGCTGGTACTTCCTTCACTAAGGGCTGGTACTTCCTTCACTGAGGGCTGGTACGTACTTTACTAAGGGCTGGCACTTCCTTCACTAAGGGCTGGCACTTCCTTCACTGAGGGCTGGTACTTCCTTCACTGAGGGCTGGTACTTCCTTCACTGAGGGCTGGTACGTAATTTACTAAGGGCTGGTACGTAATTTACTAAGGGCTGGTACTTCCTTCACTAAGGGCTGGTACTTCCTTCACTGAGGGCTGGCACTTCTTTCACTGAGGGCTGGCACTTCTTTCACTGAGGGCTGGCACTTCCTTCACTAAGGGCTGGTACTTCCTTCAATGAGGGCTGGTACGTACTTTACTAAGGGCTGGTACTTCCTTCACTAAGGGCTGGCACTTCCTTCACTAAGGGATGGTACTTCCTTCACTGAGGGCTGGTACGTACTTTACTAAGGGCTGGTACTTCCTTCACTAAGGGCTGCATTCAAAATATTACTTAAAAGTATAAAAGTATTAGCATCAAAATATAGTAAAGTGTTATGTATTATACTTATTGATGTATTATTGTTCATCACTTTAATGTTGCAGCTGGTAAAGATGGAGCTCATTTTAATGACTTTTACTGTCTGCCTGTCTCTCTCCGTCTCTCTCTCTCTGTCTCTCTCTCTCTGTCTGTCTGCCTCCCTCTCTGCAGGAGTGAACAGCAGTGTGAAGTTTTACTGTGAAGCAAAGAACACCCGAGGAATCTCCGTCTCTAGAACAGGAACTGTTCACATTAAAGGTGAGTTCACCTGCTGCATCTTCCCTGTGTGGATTATGTTACTCATACAGCTGTGTTCTGTACCTGTAGTATTTTGTATTTAAGCTAGTACATTAAAACTGTATACATGTATATTCATGTCTGAAGATTTAAAGTTTCTCCCTGCAGACTGTGTTTTGCATGTTTTCTTATATAAATATATATTTTTAGCAGTAGAACCAAACACTGACACACCTGTTGTGACTAGTCACTGTGGCGCAGCTGTGATTGGATGATAACTCTTTGGGGGGCGGGGTCTCTGTCTCAGTTTTGCCGGCGGCGCCGGTCAAGCTGCAGGTGAGGATGGTGGACAACAATGTCACATTGTCATGGAAACCAGGATTCTCAGGATACTCTGAGCTGTCCACCTGCATTGTCCAGGTAACACACACACACACACACAAAAAGATATTATAGTAAAAAAACTATCAATTACAAATCAATTGAAATCTCCTCAGCTGTCGAGGCGTTCAGTCCGGAGGTGGGACCTCCCTCAGCAGGAGGTCCAGGTTCCTCCTCACCTTCAGGTCCTGTCTGGTCTGAGGAGTCACTCAAACTACAGCGCCAGAGTCTCTTGTGTGAACGAGGTGGGGGCGTCGCCCTTCTGCCCCTGGCTGCACTTCCAGACACCTGAGTCAGGTAAACAAAACATTGATCATAAGAGACATCATGAAACAAAATGATGATCATAAAAGACGTCATGAAACAAAACAATGATCATAAGAGACGTCATGAAACAAAACGATGATCATAAAAGACGTCATGAAACAAAACATTGATCATAAGAGACGTCATGAAACAAAACACGTCAGTAAAGAATGTTGTGCATCTCCTTGTAGTCGTTTTGCGTCTCTTTGTAGTCATTGTGCGTCTCTTTGTAGTCGTTTTGCATCTCTTTTTAGTCATTGTGCGTCTCTTTGTAGTCGTTTTGCATCTCTTTTTAGTCATTGTTCGTCTCTTTGTAGTCATTGTGCATCTCTTAGTAGTCATTTTGCATCTCTTTGTAGTCATTGTGCGTCTCTTTGTAGTCATTGTGCGTCTCTTTGTAGTCGTTGTGCGTCTCTTTTTAGTCGTGGGTCTCTTTGTAGTTGCTTTGCGTCTCTTTGTAGTCATTGTGCGTCTCTTTGTAATCGTTTTGCGTCTCTTTGTAGTCATTGTGCGTCTTTGTGTAGTCGTTGTGCGTCTCTTTGTAGTCATTGTGTGTCTCTTTGTAGTCATTGTGCGTCTCTTTTTAGTCGTGCGTCTCTTTGTAGTCGTTGTGCGTCTCTTTGTAGTCGTTGTGCGTCTCTTTGTAATCGTGCGTCTCTTTGTAGTCATTGTGCGTCTCTTTGTAGTCGTTGTGCGTCTCTTTCTAGTCGTTATGTGTCTCTTTGTAGTCGTTGTGTGTCTCTTTTTAGTCGTGCATCTCTTTGTAGTCATTGTGCGTCTCTTTGTAGTCGTTTTGCGTCTCTTTGTAGTCGTGCGTCTCTTTGTAGTCGTTGTACGTCTCTTTGTAGTCGTTTTGCGTCTCTTTGTAGTCGTTGTGTTTTTTAATAATATTAGTAGAAAACGCACACTTTGGATCAGAGATGCTGCAGTCTGCTGTTTTCTTCTGAGCTTCAACAGTAGCTGAGAGCTGGTTTGTTTTGTGTGTGTGTGTGTGTGTGTGTGTGTGTGGTCCAGCTGGATGGTGTCCAGTAGATTCCAGTCCTCTCAGTACAATCAGCTTTTGTCTGTGGCCTCAATCCATTTAAAAGGACTCTGCAGACTGCAGCCTCTGCGGCGCCACCTGCAGCCTTACCTCAGACCAGCTATTCAGACTACATTACTATATTATATTAATAAATGTAAAATCTATATCGAGTGAGTTCAGTTTTGCTCAAATGTCTGACGACTTATTGTAAACTCAGACTGAGCAGACGGGCGTCCCTGCAGAGCTCTCTACGTGATAATAACTGTAATTTAACGGATCACGTGTGTCATACCGTCCTCAGTGCCCTCGGCAGCCCCCAAGAACCTCACCTTTGATCTGTCGGAGCAGCAGCTGGCTCTGAACTGGGCCGGACTACAGGAGGAGGAGCTGCAGGGAAGACTGTTGGCCTACAAGGTGCAGTGGACTCTGGGAGGAGAACCACAGGTGAAGGGTCCTCAATGGTCTGATGTGGGTCGGGAAGCTGAACTAACTCGTCACACTTAACGTGTCCTCTGTTTTTTCAGGAGCCGCTTCTGTTTAAGGAGAACTCGGCTCAGCTGTCAGGAGGAGGACGTTTCTTCAACGCATCCTTCCAGGTGTCGGCCTGCACCTCAGTGGGTTGTGGACCCTGGAGTCCCCCGGTGCTGGTGCTTCCGGCCTCAGGTACACGACACACCTCAGAGATGGTTTCGTGCTGCTACAGTTTGCGTGAAGACTGACTCTGTGATGTGGTTTCCTCACTCAGTCCAGGTCCCGGTCCAGCGGAGCCACATGTGGGTTGGTGTGCTGCTGGGTCTGCTGGTCGCCACCGTGGTCGGACTGCTGCTCACCGCCGTCAATCACCGCCGCGAGAAAGAGACGCAGTTTGGGTACAAAAACCACGACAAAACTCATGTTTAGACTCAAACCAGCAGAGAATGTGAGACTCACCACAGCAACAAATGAGGATTCATCCGCCGCTGAAAATAGTCCCATACTAAAGACTCCTGTTTGTTTGATTTAAAACTGCAGAGAATGAGTGATGAAAGTATATATAACAGTGTTTTTAAAGATTGACGTCTTTAGTGGGAACCAATGAGTCACACAGTTGGTTTGAGTCTAAACACGTAGAACCTGAACCTTAAATGTTTGACGACGCTGAAACTCTTTCTGTTCGTCTGTAGTCTGGTCTTCAAGCCTCCGGGTCCTGAGAGCTCGGTGTCCTTCACAGCGGCTCGATCCTTCAACAGAAACTGTGCTGAGCTGCAGGAGTCCACATGTGAGTCTGTTTGATCCTCAATCACTCAGAGTTAATTCACACACTTTAATGAAGAAGAGTTCAATTTTAGACAGCACAGTCAGACGAACACTGTGTGCGTGCGTGCGTGTGTGTCTGTGTCTCCTTCCAGTGGACAGTCTCGGTATAAATGAGGACCTGAAGAACAAACTGCAGGACGTTCTGATCCCAGAGAGGCTGCTCACACTGGGACACATGTTGGGGAAAGGTAACACAACTACACGCTAATACACACACACAACTACACTGATGCACAACACAAAAAATACATTTTAAAGTTAAATCTGGTTCCTGAAGCAGAACCTGTGATGAAGTGAAACCAGTTTGACTCTCAGAATGAATGAATGAATGAAATGAGGCGTGTGTGTTTACCTGTGCAGGTGAGTTCGGCTCGGTGCGCGAGGCGTTCCTGAAGAAGGAGGACTCGTCCGTCCTGAAGGTGGCGGTCAAAGTGCTGAAATGTGAGACATTTGTGAAACACTGAAAGCAGTTGAAGTGTCAGTTAAAGTGTAATAAACTAAAAGCAGATAAAATCAGTTGAAGCACAATCATGAAGGAGTTTGAAATGATACGAATGTAAACAGTGAAAGTGGTTGAACAGTTGAGTAAGAACTGAAAGCAACACTGAAAGTGTTGGCTGGTATCTAAGCCTTTAAAGAAGAAAACAATAAAAGCATCTGAAATGACAGCTGAAGTGTAAATTAGTGGAAGTTAAAAGCAGCTTGGACATCAATTGACGAGTAAGCACTGAAAGCAGTTGAAGTGGTTTCATAGATTAAATCAAAATGGCCGCAGCTCACTGAGCGGCCGCTGCAGCTTTTCATTGACATTTTATGTGTTTTCAACTTATAAGATAAAAAAAAAACTGTTTAAATATAAGTTGAAGTGTAAATAATGGACAGTGACAACAGTAGAAATATCAGTATATAATATATATATATAATATCAGTCAGTGGAGGAGCAAGAATCAGTCGGAGTAGAAGCTGAAAGCAGTTGAAGTGTCGTTTGATTAACATGTTTGTGTGTGTGTGTTCCAGCTGACATCACTTCCTCAGGTGACATCGAGCAGTGTCTGAAGGAGGCGGCCTACATGAAGGACTTCCACCATTTGAATGTCATCCAGCTCATCGGTAACTCTCACACACACACACATATTATATGACCAGGGGTCAAAGGTCAGACAGTTTGATTCACAGTTTCTCCCGTCCAATAGGAGTGAGTCTTCACCGCCGTCCTGTCCAGCGGCTGCCGATCCCGATGGTGGTTCTTCCGTTCATGAAGCACGGAGATCTGCACACGTTCCTGCTGCTGTCTCGACTCGGAGAACATCCTTTTGTAAGAGAACGTCCTTTTTGTAAGACAACGTCCTTTTTGTAAGAGAACGTCCTTTTTGTAAGAGAACGTCCTTTTGTAAGAGAACGTCCTTTTGTAAGAGAACGTCCTTTTGTAAGAGAACGTCCTTTTTGTAAGAGAACGTCCTTTTGTAAGAGAACGTCCTTTTGTAAGAGAACGTCCTTTTGTAGGAGAACATCCTTCTCTAGGAGAACGTTCTTTTGTAGGAGAACATCCTTCTGTGGGAGAACGTTCTTTTGTAGGAGAATGTCCTTTTTGTAAGAGAACATTCTTTTGTAGGAGAATGTCCCTTTTGTAAGAGAACGTCCTTTTGTAAGAGAACGTCCTTTTGTAAGAGAACGTCCTTTTGAAAGAGAACGTCCTTTTGAAAGAGAACGTCCTTTTGAAAGAGAACGTCCTTTTGAAAGAGAACGTCCTTTTGTAGGAAAACGTCCTTTTGTTGGAAAACATCCTTCTCTAGGAGAACGTTCTTTTGTAGGAGAACATCCTTCTGTGGGAGAACGTTCTTTTGTAGGAGAATGTCCTTTTTGTAAGAGAACATTCTTTTGTAGGAGAATGTCCCTTTTGTAAGAGAACGTCCTTTTGTAAGAGAACGTCCTTTTGTAAGAGAACGTCCTTTTGAAAGAGAACGTCCTTTTGAAAGAGAACGTCCTTTTGTGGGAAAACGTTCTTTTGTAGGAGAACGTCCTCTTGTAGAACATCCTTCTGTAGGAGAACATTCTTTTGTAGGAGAACGTCCTTTTCTAAGAGAACGTCATTTCGTAAGAGAACATTCTTTTGTAGGAGAATGTCCTTTTTGTAATAGAACCTCCTTTTTGTAAGAGAACCTCCTTTTGTAAGAGAACCTCCTTTTGTAAGAGAACGTCCTTTTGAAAGAGAACGTCCTTTTGTAGGAAAACGTTCTTTTGTAGGAGAATGTAATTTTGTAAGAGAACATCCTCTTGTAGAACGTCCTTTTGTAGGAGAACGTCCTTTTTGTAAGAGAACGTCCTTTTTGTAAGAGAACCTCCTTTTGTAAGAGAACCTCCTTTTGTAGGAGAACATCCTTTTTGTAAGAGAACATCCTCTTGTAGAACATCCTTCTGTAGGAGAACGTTCTTTTGTAGGAGAACGTCCTTTTCTAAGAGAACGTCATTTCGTAAGAGAACATTCTTTTGTAGGAGAATGTCCTTTTTGTAGGAGAACCTCCTTTTGTAGGAGAACATCCTTTTGTCGGAGAACATCCTTTTGTAAGAGAACATCCTTTTGTAAGAGAACATCATTTCGTAAGAGAACATTCTTTTGTAGGAGAACATTCTTTTGTAGGAGAACATCCTTTTGTAGGAGAACATCCTTTTCTAAGAGAACGTCATTTCGTAAGAGAACATTCTTTTGTAGGAGAATGTCCTTTTTGTAGGAAAACGTTGTTTTGTAGGAGAACGTCCTTTTGTACGAGAACATCTTTTTGTAAGAGAACATCCTTTTTGTAAGAGAACGTCCTTTTGTAAGAGAATATCTTTTTGTAAGAGAACATTCTTTTGTAAGAGAACATTTAAAGGAAAAAAACACTGTTCAGTTCTTTATGTAGCCGGTTAACGACCAATAACTCACCAACACTTTGTCCTTTAAATACAATCAGTTAAGTCTCGTCCATAAGGGTTCTCTAAAATGTTCACTTAAAAGATCTCAGAAACTAAAGGTTCCTCTGACTCTCTGTTAGTAGAGTTTACAATGATCCATGGAGACAGTGAACGCATCACGAGGAGATGTTCTTATTGTTATTTAACAATGTAAACATATGTCCTCGTGTCCTCATGTCCCCGTATCCTTGTGTCCTCTTATCCTCATGTCTTCATGTCCTAATGTCCTCATATCTTCGTGTCCTCATTTCTTATGTCCTCATGTCCTATATCCCTCCAGGACTTGTCCCTGCAGACCCTGCTGGGCTTCATGTTGGACATCTCTCGGGGGATGGAGTACCTGAGTACCCGGAGCATCATCCACCGAGACCTCGCCGCCCGAAACTGCATGTCAGTCCCCCAATCAGCTGGCAGAAATATCAGGCCACGCCTCCTCATTTACATACACAGACAAAAAATATAACTTTGATATTTTTTTATTTTATGTTTCTATTTGATCTTTTCTGCTCTTCAGTTCTTTGATTTGTACAACTAACAAATATTAATAGAAGTGTGTTTGTGTGTCTCTCTGCGTGTGCGTGTGTGTGTGAGTGTGTGTGTGTGTGTATATATACATACATACACACACGTGTGTGTGTGTTTTCCAGGCTCAATGAGAACATGACTGTGTGTGTAGCAGACTTCGGTCTCTCTAAGAAGATCTACAGTGGAGATTATTACAGACAAGGTTCTGTTTCTAAACTTCCTGTGAAGTGGATCGCTCTGGAGAGTCTGGCTGACAACGTGTACACTACTCAGAGTGATGTGGTACTAATATACACACACACACACACACACACACACAGACACGTACTCACAGTACTTTACACAGTACAGCAGAATCTTTCAATGATCCTGGTGTATGTGTGTGTGTTTGTGTGTGTCTCAGTGGGCGTTCGGTGTCACCATGTGGGAGGTCCTAACTCGAGGTCAGACTCCGTATCCCGGTGTAGAGAACTCAGAGATCTACGAGTATCTGATCAAAGGAGAACGACTGAAGAAACCTGCAGACTGTAGAGACAACATGTGAGTCTGAACGCTGCATTCTCTCTAACGACCATTGTGGTGCAAAAAAGCTATTTAATAGTACTGAGTGAGTCCTATAACACTGAAATAAGGAAACCTGAGAAAAGCACATTTGTCTTTAAAGTATTTATTCTCTGCGCAGAGAAGGCTTAATCATCCCACTGAGTGCCTGTGCAGTCAGTGGGAGGAAGAGCCCAGACTGCAGGATGTGTACGTTTAAAGGATCAGGGATCAGGGAATAGGGGGGGGGGGGGGGGGGATGAGTCCCCACTAAGACGTCTGTTTCTGCTTCTAACCCTAAACATTCTACAACAGTTCGTGCACTAAACATTTTACGACTGATCCTAATCTACACAAGTTCTGCACTCCCATTCGGTTACTTCCTTTGAAGGAAGCTATAGCAGACATCACACATCAAATATTGAATAAGGCACATAAGAGATATCACAGTCGAAAAGTATTTAGCACGAGGGAATTTTCAATCACACCACCAGGGGGCGACTCCTCTGGTTGTATAGAAGTCTATGAGAAAATGACTACTTCTCTCTTGATTTATTACCTCAGTAAACATTGTAAACATGAGTTTATGGTCTCAATCTCTAGTTTCAAGTCTTCTTCAATACAGCATGATGTTCATTTAGTACATTATGGTCCATTTAGAGTCAAAGCAGGGGATGCTTTAGCGTGGGGCTACACAGTGATTGACAGGTCTCTACGTCACTCCTCCTCAGTCCTAATATGGTCACTTCCTGTTCACTCGATAGATATTAATCTTTAAATTTATTTTCACCAAAACTTTATGGCTTTTCTTTAAAATTAAGATTTAATAATAAATTATATTCCAACTTTTTGACTTTATTCTTGTAACATTTGACTGCTGAGCAGATTGTTAAATACAAATAATTTCTTCATGAGTGGTAATAAATCAATATGTAATGAATATATAATGAATCCTGCGTGATGTTGACATCTCTCTTCTTCTTCTGTGGTGCTTCCTGTCAGCTATGACGTCATGCACAGCTGTTGGAGTCCGGTCCCTAAATGTCGTCCTAGTTTCCAACATCTGGTTTCTCAGCTGGCGACGCTGTGTGGCCCCGCCCCCCCGCTGAGGGAGGCTCTGCTGTATGTCAACCTGGAGGAGAGGGGCGGGGCCTATGAGGAGGGGGGAGGGGGCTCTGAAGAGGGAGATGGGGCCTCTGAGGGCCCGAGCTGGAGCATCCCGTGGCAGCTCCGGGTGGAGGACGAGGAGAAGGACTGGCTGATGGTGGGGTCAGAGGTCACGATGGCCATCGGAGGAGACTACAGGTACATCATGGGCCCCTGTGAGGAGGGGGGGGAGGGCCCTATGGTCAGAGACGACGACGACGACGTCGTCATTAATGTCTGACCAATCGCAGCACTTCTCCTCCCACCTGATTGGACCAGAGGGACACTCACTTTAAGCCCCGAGCAGCAGCAGGCGGGTGGAGACACACAGTCAGTACTTCTGACACACTGCTACTCTGTGTACTGATGGTATTCTGTGTACCGATAGTACTCTCTGTGTACTCATGGTACTCTGTGTATTGATGGTACTGTGTACTGGTAGTACCCTCAGTTAGTACTTACTGTGTACTGATGGTACCCTCTCTGTGTACTGATAGTACTATCTGTGTGTACTGATAGTACTCTGTTTCAGTTTCTAGTCGTTTCTCTTCAGTTCCGTTTTAAAGGGACAAACTAACTTGGTAACTCGTTCTCAGACGTCTTTAAAGAAGTCTCTTTGGAAGTTTGAAGACGTCTCTTTGGACGTTTGAAGATCTCTCTTCGGACGTTTGAAGACGTCTCTTTGCATGTTTGAAGACGTATCTTTGGACTCTTTAACTGTCGCCCACAAACAGTTAAAGAACTCAAATGTACATTTTGTTAAATTTATTTTCTCATCTCTTTAGCTCTAATATTAATGTTTGTTTCTTTTGTGCAATATGAGTTGATCTTAAGGTGTAGTTTTATGATATAGATTAATATAGTCATTAAATACATAGAGACTACAGTGGCCCCGGGGATCCAAAGGGCCCCTGTAGTCTCTCTCTGGCTCTGAACTCTCTTCTTTCACTGAAACACTGAAACATTACGTTAATAACATTACGTTAATAACATTCTGTTAATAACATTACGTTAATAACATTACGTTAATAGAATTACGTTAACATTCTGTTAATAACATTCTGTTAATAACATTACGTTAATAACATTACGTTAACATTATGTTAATAACATTACGTTAACATTCTGTTAATAACATTACGTTAATAACATTACGTTAATAGCATTACGTTAACATCATTACATTAATAACATTAAATGAATAACATTACGTTAACATTCTGTTAATAACATTACGTTAACATTCTGTTAATAACATTACGTTAATAACATTCTGTTAATAACATTACGTTAACATTCTGTTAATAACATTACGTTAACATTCTGTTAATAACATTACGTTAATAACATTCTGTTAATAACATTACATTAATAACATTACGTTAATAGCATTACCTTAACATCATTACGTTAATAAAATTATGTTAATAACATTACGTTAACATTACGTTAATAACATCATTACGTTAACATTACGTTAATAACATTCTGTTAATAACGTTACGTTAATAACATTACGTTAATAGCATTACGTTAATAACATCATTACGTTAATAACATTACGTTAATAACATTACGTTAATAATATGACGCTAATAACATTACGTTAATAACATTCTGTTAATACATTACATTAATGTAATAACATTACGTTAATAACATTCTGTTAATGTTTTAATTACTTGAAGGTTTCATCTGTAAAGAATAACTAAGTTTTATTGATCTGTTCTGAGGATTAAAGGGACCGAATGTTTCAATGTGTCATTTTTTATATCATCAAACAAGGAACTTATTCAAGACCAGACTGTCTGTCTGTCTACCTGTCTGTCTACCACTGACTTCAAATCTGTGAATAAAGTGTTATTGTGTCACATGAGTTTCTCTCTGCAGCCAAAAGTCAGCTGAACACATGTTAAACATGTTCATATATTACAGAACATATTAATATATTACAGACATCAACAGACACAGAGGGAGTCATACTCTCTAAAACCAGTCGAGTATAATCAGATTAAGATTCTTTAAGAAACAGAAACCAGTTAAACAGCTACAGTATTTCAGTAAAAGTACACAAGTATTCATCAATAGATCAATATGTTGGGTTTGTGTGTCAACAATAATTTGATGTTTTTATTATTATTTATGTTTATTACACAAAAACTTAAATCTCTAAATATGATGTAATATACAATGAAAACACTCCAATAGAAGTACTTCTGGTGTACTTTAGTAAATATACTAAAATACATTTATTTATACCAACACTCAGATTTAGAATTAGAATTAATTTAATTAAGTCAACATGTTTCTGTTTATCTTCAGATTAAAGATGAGTCATAATTATGTTTCATGTTTTTACATCTGAGACAAACAAAGAGCTCAAGATGGAAAACAAAGTCCTCTGAGCTGAGGATCAATAATCAACGGTTCAGCTTTAGAGACGAGTGTGTGATTAGTGATGTTCAGAGACACTCTCTCACACACAGTCACAGAGACACTCTCTCACACACAGAGATACACCGTCACACAGACACTCACGCACAGAGACACTCTCACACAAAGACTGACACACACAGAGACACTCACACAGACACACAGAGATACACAGACACACTCTCACACACACACACACACACATACACAGAGATACACGGTCACACAGACACACAGAGATACACAGTCACACACAGAGACACTCTCACACAGAGATACACGGTCACACACAGAGACACTCTCACACAGAGATACACGGTCACACAGACACACAGAGACACTCACACACAGAGACACACACACACAGAGATACACGGTCACACAGACACTCTCACACAGAGATACACGGTCACACAGAGACGCTCTCACACACATACACACAGAGATACATAGTCACACAGAGACACTCTCACACACACAGAGATACAGTCACACAGACACACACAGAGTCTCTCTCACACACAGAGACACTCTCACACACATACACACACAGAGATACAGTCACACAGACACTCTCACACACAGACACTCTCACACAGAGACACTCTCACACACAGAGATACAGTCACACAGAGACACTCTCTCACACAGTCACACAGACACTCTCACACACAGACACTCACAGAGATACACAGTCACACACACATACACACAGAGATAGTCACACAGAGACACTCACACACATACACACACAGAGATACAGTCACACAGAGACACTCTCTCTCACACAGACACACACAGAGACACTCTCACACAAAGACTCTCACACACACAGAGACACACGGTCACACAGACACTCTCACACACAGAGATACAGTCACACACAGAGACACTCACACAGAGATACACGGTCACACACAGAGACACTCTCAGAGATACACGGTCACACAGACACACAGACACTCACACACAGAGACACTCACACACACAGAGACACACACAGAGATACACGGTCACACAGAGACACTCTCACACACATACACACAGAGATACAGTCACACAGAGACACTCTCACACACACAGAGATAGTCACACAGACACACAAAGAGTCTCTCTCACACACAGAGACACTCTCACACACATACACACACAGAGATACAGTCACACACACTCTCACACACAGACACTCAGAGATACACAGTCACACAGACACTCTCACACACACAGAGACACTCTCACACACAGAGATACAGTCACACAGAGACACTCTCTCTCACACAGTCACACAGACACTCACACACAGACACTCACAGAGATACACAGTCACACACAGAGATACAGTCACACAGAGACACTCTCTCTCACACAGTCACACAGACACTCACAGAGATACACAGTCACACACAGACACTCACACACATACACACACAGAGATACAGTCACACAGAGACACTCTCTCTCACACACACACACAGAGACACTCTCGAAACACGACCTTTCATTATTAAAGACTACTTTAACTCAGCAAACAATCTACTTCCTGTTTACACGTCACCATCATGCTCAGTATGTGAAGAGTCACGTGATGTTTGTTTACAGGTGTGTTAGTCTGGACGGAGATGGTTTTATTAATGTGAATGAACCCTTAATGTTGTGATCTATAACAGCTCAGGAGCTAAGCTAACAATGCTTCAGACTGTTTGTTTACCTTCATCTTCACACAACAAATTCCATCAGTCCTCCCCCCCATTGCGCATTCGCCGTATTCCACGCGCCATTGCCGCACAGACGTGCATGCGCAGCCTAACGTTACATTTAAACAATAGTGGAGGTTTTAAACGTCATTAGTAACAGTTACACGTCATCGATCACATACACGCTGCTACGTTCATGGCGTTACACTCAGCCGTAAATCAGAGTTTTACGACGTAATAACGTCCGTAACGAGCTAACGGTAATTAGATGACGTCACTGTACTAACCGTCCAATAACAGGAGATCCGTTAAACAACATGGCGGCGGCTCTTTGTCCGTTAGAGGAGGTGGTGTGTTCAGGGTCTCTCCTGTGAGGGCTAGTGTTTCTCACTAAAATTACTCAAACGCACCACGTCCCTCATTCTGGTTTATTACATTAACGGAGACTCCCCGGAGGGGTCATATCGCGGTAAAAACGAGCAGTGAAATACGTGACCCGGTCTCACGAAGCTCTAAAGCTCAACTGGTTTAAAACACATTTAATTCCGCTATCAATCACCAACAAACACGGTTAACCATTAAACTACCGACTGTGTTCCGGTTAAACCTCCTGATCTTCAGATCAACCTGATCGATCACTAGATAACCGTTATCAGCTCCATCTGACCCGGTTTATGTTCAATAACGTCCCGTTTCCACTCAAACTGGAGTCATGGCGTCTGTCCACCACATCCGGGTTAGTTTAAATATTCCACGAACGGTAGAGACCGATCTACCGGACAGAAGACACCGTAAATAACGGGACCATAGATCCTCCGGGCCAATATTTTAAACCCAGGTGGCGGCAGCAAAGATGGCGTCCGAGTCTGCGCAGTAGCGACGAAGACGATGACGTTTCAGAGCAAAGACCCCCCCCCCCCTCTCCCCCCAGTTAGAAAAGAGCCACCACGATGCCGACCGGGGCTTTTACGACGGAAAACAGACGGTAACGATCGGATGAACGTTCCACCGTCGAGACACTCGATATGTTCGACACGCAGAAGGTAATCTGTGTGCCGTAAACGGAGCAGACGGTCGTAATGGGTCCGCACGAGACCTGACCGGGAGGTTTACTGTTACATGGGGGGGCAGCCATTACTGATGCTATGCTGCTAGCTAGCTGCAGACCTGATGCTATGCTGCTAGCTAGCTGCACACATGTTACTATGCTTCTAGCTAGCTGCATACCTGATGCTAAGCTGCTAGCTAGCTGCAGACCTGATGCTATGCTGCTAGCTAGCTGCAGACCTAATGCTATGCTGCTAGCTAGCTGCAGACCTGATGCTAAGCTGCTAGCTAGCTGCAGACCTGATGCTATGCTGCTAGCTAGCTGCAGACTCTGATGCATTCACAGTTTAACAGTCCAGATGTTTGTGTTGATCTTTCTTTACAGTAGCTCTAATTATCAGTGGAGTTTGGTTGAGTTTGCGTGTTGTTGGTCAAATAATCTGAATCAGAAGAGTTTAAACGTGTTATTGATGGTTAATAGTAACTTATTCTAGTAGCTGATATCTGGACTGATGCTACTTACAATAAATTATGAATATTTAAAATGGACATCACTGAGCAGGTAACCACTGTTATCACCTGTTGAAGGTAACCAGGTGTTTTCTGCATGAGGCTGATTAACCACAATGTGTTTGTGTTTGATGGTTATGAAGGAACATGTCAGCCAGTAACAGTGAGTCTCATTAGTGTGTTTGAAAGAGATATCAGGCTGTGATACAACATCAAGAAAAGAGAAGTCAAAGCTTCATGTGTTAAAGCTGCATTCTCTCTAGTGTCCAGCAGGGGGCGACTCCTCTGGTTGTATAGAAGTCTATGAGAACATAACTCTATTTCTCTCTTGATTTATTACCTCAGTAAACATTGTAAACATGAGTTTATGGTCTCAATCTCTAGTTTCAAATCTTCTTCAATACAGCATGATGTTCATTTAGTAAATTATGGTCCATTTACTACCCTGAGCCTTCCACTCAGCACTTATTGTATTCGTATTAGTTTGTTTCTGTACTCTTGCTCTGGTTTATGCTCCTAGATGCTTGTTTAAAAATGAGATGCACTTATGACTTCTGGTGACTAGTAGTTCTCTTGAATACCTATGTTGAATACACTTATTGTAAGTTGCTTTGGATAAAAGCGTCTGCTAAATGACTATAATGTAATGTAATTTAATTTAGAGTGAAATAGACCATAAAGCAGGGTATGCTTTAGGGGCGGGGCTACACAGGTCTCTACCGTTGTTTATGTTTTCGTCTCACAACTTTAACCCTTTCAGTGTGTTTTCACTTCGTCGTTCTGTTGTACTTAGCCCCGCCCCCTTTCTGGTTGCAAATCAACAAGATGGCGACGGCCAAAATGCTGGACTTGAGGCTTCAAAGCAAGTCCACAAACCAGTGGGTGATGATATTTACAATCTGTGATACAAACACAATACTTGTTAGTACGTTCGCTGTTGCTTTGGCTACGTGGGATTTTAATGAAGACAAAACTGAATGTGTTTTGTGCAACAATTAGCAGAATATCTGTTCAAGCCACGTTGAATAAATGTGTCTACTAGGGCGTCACACTGACTTCAAATAATCTCACAACAGTAGAGCTGTGCTACAAGTCACCTTATCATGTAGTAGTGGCTTATCATGTAGTAGTGGCTAACATGTTAGCACATAGTTATCTCTACACGTCACCTTATCATGTAGTAGTTCAAACTATGATTTTATTTAACTGCCAGTCCGTCACCACCAACACTCGTATCATCTCTGTTCAGCCCACTGATGTGTCGGTACCATCGGTATTCGCTGTGTGCAGCGTAATGTTAGCGAGTGTGTGGTCTCGAGACCGAGCAAGTGTGTTGTCGGTAATATTATAGCTGAGAAGCAGTGCAGTGGGAGTACAGTTTGGGCTGTTTGTCGGTTAATATATGATACGACTCTTGTGTCTTCACCCTAAAGTAAGGTGGACCAGCTATTCTCATTTTAGTGACAAGCTGCTCCTCAAACATTTAGTGTTCGCTAATGATGGAAAGGTTCACCTTCATCACTAAATAGAAGAATATATCCATGCTGTCAGTTTGTGAAGTCTTCAGTGTACAAATATGATTTCATTTTCTAGATGTCTTTCTTCCACTTGTTTCATGTTGCCTTCACTGACTTGTAGAAAACACAAGCCGACCAAACACAGGTCTCGATGTCTTCATGAGGAATCTCTCTCCAGCTTCGTAGGAGTCAGTTTGTAGCTTTGGTGTAGTGAACATACAAATCCTTCTTTGATATATTCAACCAAACCGAGGGACAAACACACGATACCAACCAGGTGATGTCGATAACACAACCCTATAATATGACTATGGCCTCCTGTCGATCTATGCTGAAGGACTTTGAGGTTATCCATCAAATGCAGGAAAAAGACCAGCAGGATGAGCACTTTGACATCTTGGCCTTGCCTCAGTTTTTCCTATTTAATGATGTGCACAATGTTAAATTGATGAAATCTATCATTTGTGTGTTTTAGGATGCTGTGGTGAACCGTCGTACCAATGTTTAAAAAGCGGGATCCTCCTGCCCTTTAGATGTCCGGAGCTTGTTCATGGCTTCTAAGAAGAAGCAGAAAGGAATGGTGTTCCATCAGGACGGGGCAACCAGCCCTGCAGCCGCACCTGCTGCCGATCATCCACCTGCATGCTTCGCTGTTCCCAAACCAGGGAAGGCGAGCGAAGGCGGGATGGAACAAAACACCCATGTAACCAAAGAAGAGGCAGATATGATGTGTAAACCCAACAGGTACCCATCAAAAGAACCCATCAGGACTTCTGATGGACTTCTTGGTGGGAAACAGCCCGCCAGTTCAAACCCTCAGCCAGACAACCTGTCACCTGACAGCATCTGCAAAGGCATCAAAGTGACGCTGGACAACAACAGCATGTGGAACGAGTTTTTCAGATGCAAAACAGAGATGATTATGACTAAACAGGGAAGCAGGATGTTCCCTTACTGCCGCTTTCGGATTTCCGGCTTGCAGCCATGTAGGAAGTACTTTTTGCTCATGGACATTCAGCCGTTGGACAACAGTCGATACAAGTGGACCGGCAAGAGCTGGCAAGTTGCTGAAAAGGCAGAGTGTCACGTAAAGAGTCAACCATTCGCTCATCCAGAGTCGCCATCAACGGGTCAACACTGGATGCAGAATCCAGTATCCTTTTACAAACTGAAGCTCACAAACAGCATCTCGGATCAAGAGGGGAACGCCGTCTTGCATCCGATGCACCGCTATTTGCCTCGACTGCACGTGGTCCAAACTGACAAAGCTGCAAAAGACATAAAGCTAAATGGTCCCACTGTTGTCACATTCACTTTCCACCAGACAGAGTTCATGGCAGTCACTGCTTACCAGAACTCAAGGTTCTCTCAGCTCAAAGTCGACTACAACCCGTTTGCTAAAGGACTGAAGGAGGAGGGCTCCGGTTCCTGTGGCCTGAAGCTAAAATTGATCTCTGGCAAAGACTCTCGCAAAGATGGAGGCATGACGGCCAACGAGCAACATCCCGTTAAGAAGAGCTTGAAGTCTTTGCTTGCAAACCATAAACCTAGAAGCTCCAAAGCCGTGGACACAAAGCTTTTGGTGTCTGGTGACCCCCACAAGAATTCCACTACAAACGAAGATCAATCAGCTGCCAATGTTTCTGGGGAAAGTTTGTGGTAAGAGTTCAGCTTTGACAATGAAGATGGCATTTTCTTCTTTCAAATTCTTTGTACCAAATGTCACGTTTGCAAGAAAGTACAAGATTGAAGACCGTTTAAAAGTCTGTGGCCATATTTGGGAATATAAGTATTGTTTCTTGTCTTTGCACTAGGAGTTTGTGTCTTTCCCTCTCAAGATGATTCAGTACGTCTCTCGATAGATGGTCTGCATGTCAACATCACCTGACCTCTTGGATTAAGTCAGGAAACAACCTTCACTAGTCTAGATTAGTGAGATGGAGGGTGCTATGAAGAACAGTGTATTTCATGTATCCATAGTAACTCTGTCCTCTTTCTGCACCGCAGCGTTAACGGTTATGACTTACTATAATGGCACTATAATGGTTTCTTTGCATATCCATATGAACGCCCTGTTCTCACCTACAACCTGCAGTTTACAGGTGTATTTAGGGTTTTTATTCTGTCCCCACTACACTGGTGCACGACTAAGTAGTTATTTTGCCAGGCAAAGTCTTTCCACACATTGTTTTTAAGTCCCGGTAGGTTTGAAGTTACATCATAATGAATGGAAAAGCCATCCACCAAGAGGATCAGCTTCTTCCTCATTGGCTTTAAGTGATTTTACATAGTTAAGTTGGAGCTAAAAACTCAGCTGCTAACTCCTGTTTCCCCAGGCAATAGAAACAAACGTGATTGGTTGTCGCTCAACTCGGAAGACATTTGAACAAAGTTGAACCTTCACTGTTGCATGGTTTTGAAGTTTGAGTTTCCACGAGACCTGTTCCTTAGTGGCAACACCAAACATTAGTCAGAGGTAGGGGTGCAACGGATCACAAACCTCACAGTTCGGTTCTTGAGTCACGGTTTGGATAATTTTTCGGATCAGCAAAGAAAAGGGGAGGAGTCAAATGTAACTTTGCTTTCCATTTATTAATTAAAGAACTTCAAGAACACTTAAAGCAAAGAACCTTGGGCTATAGTCTTACATGAAAACCACACTATTTAAGATATTTATTTTCATAAAGATGAGAATATATCTACATAGTGTGGGCAAAGGGTAGCGCCAGATGTGTCAGAATCAGATTTATTGGCCATGTACGCGTACAAGGAATTTTACTCTGGTTTTTCGTTGATCTCCATGTACATACACAGAATTTACAAATAAACAGGAAAAAAATGATATATATAAGAAACAAGGACAACAAAAAGCAAATAAAGTAGAACAGATGTAAGCGCACACACATTTAACGACTATGTACAAAATAAATATAAATATATATCCAAAAAATATATATATATATATATATATATGAACATAGAGTGTCCGTGTGACTCTCACAGAGGGGGCGTGTCTACAGCACCTGTCTGTGTGACTCTCACAGAGGGGGCGTGTCTACAGCTCCTGTCTGTGTGACTCACAGAGGGGCGTGTCTACAGCTCCTCCGTGATGAAGTGAGCGGTCAGTCTTTTCCTCTTCATAGAGGAACGATCTTCATACTGAAGTGGGTGCGTGAGGGGATTTCGTAGCGTGGCTCAAGCACTTTAACCAGATTTTGAAATCCTTTGTTTTCCACAACAGAGTGTCCCCCGTCTCTGACAGACTGGATGGTGTCTCTTCATATGTGTGGACATGTCCGATGTTTTGCCGTTGTCATATGTCTTTCTCTTTAAACAACGCCTACATACTGTCACGGTTTTGTCCATCACCCTCATCCGAAGTTCATTAGAAGTTACGGGGAAGACAAAATTATACCAAACTTGCGACTTAAATGACGCCGGGAGCTTCTTAAGTTCCTCCGCTCGCCATGACTTTCACCGCTAAATGCTTCTAACACGCTCCGTTCACGTGAACACACTACTGCTTTATATCTGCTCACTGACACTCTGCATTGATATTCAGGGACTTGTTACTTGAAAAGAAACAGCAGCAGTAGAACTTTATTACACACTATGATGATTAATTACACTGTAGGAAAAAAAAAAACACTCAATTGATCCGCGGTTCACGAGTGATCCGAACCGATCACGGATCGATCCGTGATCCGTTACACCACTAGTCAGAGACATTAAGCTTGGCTGTGATTGGCTAACGTGGTTTTATTTCTCAATCAATAATTGTGATGACGCTAATGTGATCTTTTTATTTGTCTGATTTCCTTCAGCAGCAATTCACGTCCAGCTCAGAAGTTATTTTCTGAACTCATTCGGGAGGCTCACATCTCACTGCATAGATGCAACCTGGACCAGCTGGGCATCAATAACAGAACCGAGCAAAGCAACTCTAAAACCACATCTTTGAAAAGCAACGGACAAGATGATCCCAAGAGGGACAGAGTTTCTGCCAAAACATCCCCTGCAAAGAAAGGGGAAACTGTTGTTACAAAGAGGAAAGTTAGGGAGGATAAGGACCCTTTCAATTCACTGAACTCCAAAGACAATGTTAGGACGGATTGTTTTGAGGTCGGTGATGTTGTTGCTGGTCCAACAGGGTCCCAGAACTCCTCTGTGGACTCAGACCGTCAACGTAAGCCCGAAGCTCCATCAGAGGTGAAGTCAAAGCAGCATAAACGGCCTCTGCCTCTGCCAGCCCTGGCTCTGTTTCTGAAGCAGCATTCGTCAAAATCTAAACTGGCCAAGAGCAAGCTGGACTCTCCTCCGCCGGCACTCCCATCTGAGTGTCGGTCTGATTCACAGAGTTCTGGTGCAGCTCCTGAATGTCCACCTTCTGATCACGGAAGCAAAGCAACTGGTCCCTCGAAAGACTTCACTGGTGATATCACAGAATCCAACACCTCTGGGCAAACTAAGGCACATCTTCATCCAGATGAAGTAGTTTTGAATGTTACAGGACCAGCAGATGAAACCGCCCGTAAGCCTTCCAGTCCATCATTTCCAGATACTGTTGCCATTACTGACCCAAAGGGACTAAGACCTGATGATTTATTGACTTCTGATTCAGTTGCTGAAAGCAGAGGCCCAGAGCCGGCGGTACCAGATGGTACACCAGTGTTACCCAACTCAGATCAGTCATTTTGTGTTCTTGGCCCATCTTTATCCACCATTCCCTCTTCTCTTGCTACGTCACCCATTCTGTCACCTCCACTCGACACAGTGTTACCTGCTCCGAACTACACACTACCTTCGGACTCTCCAAAGTCTGATTCTTTGCTACCGGACCCTGAGTGTTCCTTGTTTGGCTTTGAGCCTTTGTCTCCCGCCAGCTCTCCTGAGCCGTTACCTTCCCTGCCCATCTCGTTGGCTCTAGAGCTCAACTCCACTCCTTCTGAATCAACTCTGAAAGCAGTATCTCCTGAAGAGTTACAGCACAGTGAAGACTCTGCAGCATCTGTGTTCAAATGGCATACAGTGTTACCTCCACCTGAGCCGTACGTAGACCCTTCATTCACAACATTTCAGCTCGCACAACAGACTCTTCCATTAGCGTCTGTTACGTCACCTTTGTTGCCTCTCCAGACTCTGTCCCACTCTGAACCACAGACTCTTGACACCTCTACTTCCCCTGATCCTGATCCATCATTTCAAGACAACGAACAGCCGCTGCCCTTCCCTGGAGAACTGTCCCCCCTTGCGCTCCAGATGACGCTGTCTCCAACCTTTTCTTCATTGGACGGAGACGGATTGTCCCCCACGCCTTCAATCGCCGACCTTGTCCACTTTTTCTCCACCAACGATGACCTTGGGATGGGGGTGGACTTTTCAAACACGGAGGCGGTGGCTTGTCCCTGCCCACCTCCGAGTACAGTAGAAGCAAATGCACAGGAGCCTTCTCAGCAGGTGCCACCAATCCCAGCCACCAAACCCTGCAGGCACAAGAAGAAGTCCCGGCGGCGAAAGCTTGCAGATAAGGAGGAGAAGAAGATGGGTGCCTCCACCTACACTAAAATGCAGCCTAACCTGGAAGAGGTGGAGGAGCAGTTATTTATCTCATTCACATCAAAGGTAGGACCAAATAAAATACAATCTGTTTTCATGCGATGCAATAAAGTGTAACTTCACCCCCAGGTCTGAGCCTAACTCCACCCACTGCTGAGATGAAACCGCGCCCACGTACGTATGACAAAAGCCTCGACGCAGCGTCGACAGACATGACTACCGTAGTTTGGAAAATAGAGATGTGGCATGATGCACTGAATGTAATTAATTTCACCTCTGGTAGAAGACTTCACCAGGAGAAGAGAAAGCACCAGCTTCAAAGACGGACCAAATTCAGCGCTTTCAAACCAGGCGGCAACCTAATGTCCACCAGGGGGCGACTCCTCTGGTTGTATAGAAGTCTATGAGAAAATTACTCTACTTTTCTCTTGATTTATTAGGGCCCGAGCAACCGTCAACGTCGGGCCAGCGAAGGCCCTATTGAAATTGTACTCGTTTGGGTAAACGTACGCATGGTTGGAGGGCTTGCCATGCATGAAAACTCACCAAATTTTGGGGACTTGTCAGGCCTGGTGAAAATAGCCATCTGAAAAAGAATGCATCTTTCTGTGTAAAGAAATGGCTCTCTAACGCCCCCTACAAGTCGGACCGGCGATACCCCTCAGCCAGTATGTCCGATTTACTTGAAATTCAACACACATGTCCACATCCACGAAATCTACAAAAAAGCCTCTCAGACCCCTGAGCTCCGCCTCCTTAGATTTTCCGCCATATTGAATTTAGTGAAAAACACATTTTTGCGAACTCCTCCTACATGCTGGGTCCGATTTCTATATAATTTGCTGTGGATCATTAATGGACCTATATCATCTAAAGTTATCAAAAGCTTGTTTATATATCTTAGCGTTTACATGATACGGACCAATATACTTCTTAGGGGCGTGGCATAATATCAATACACATAACTTCTCAACCATTTGTCCTAAATTCCCTAAATGTTCAGCATATGTGCACATCGCATCCCGTAACAAACCCCGAGAATTCTTTTGCATTCGACAACTAGGGGGCGGTACAGTAAACTCGCGAATTGTGTTTTTTGTCACTTTTTGCATTTTTCAGCCTTCGTACTTTAACGAACTCCTCCTACAGAATTTATGCGATCTTCTTGAAATTTGCCCAGGATGCTCTTAAGACCTTTGTGATTAAAAGTTATCAAAATCGAGAGTTTTTCTCGAAGAACCTTGGCATGGCATGGCGGCCACTTTGCGTCATTCGGCATGAAAAAGGAAGTTGTTATAACTCCAAGGTACATTATCCAATCTGCACAACACTTCTTATGCATGATGCTACTTCAAGCTTGAACAGACTTCAATTCAAAACTCATAGCGCCGCCTACTGGCTAAAGGAAATGTCATATTTTATACTTTTAATTATTCCTCCTAGCAAGGTGACCTGATTAGTCTAAAATTTGGTAAGGATAGCCATAAGACATTGATGATGCATCATCATGAATTTTGTGAATTTTCATTGAACGCTGTTGCCGTGGCGACGCATCGTTCGCCATGAAAAAGGAAGCTGATGGTTTAGTGGGTTGGGATGCTCAAAAGCTCATGGAACTTTGTACAAGTGTCACAGGTCAAATGAAGAAATAATATCAATACACATAACTTCTCAACCATTTGTTCTAAATTCCCAAAATATTCAGCATATGTGCACATCACATCCAGTAACATACCCTGAGAATTGTTTTGCATTCGACCACTAGGGGGCGCTACAGTAAACCCGCAAAGCCTACTGGCTGAAGGAAATGTCTGATGTAACTCAGCTGGACTTGTTCCAAACGGTCCCAAACTTCACATGCTTGATAACACTCATGGCCTGAGGATGTCTACAAGCTAATTTTCCCTAATACTCACAGTGCCACCTGCTGGCGAAAGGAAATCTGCATTTATTGACAAACACCATCCGATTTACGTGACTTTTACACAATGTGGTTTACACTTGATATAGAGCTACATAATGTACGTGTTCTGTAGCGCTAGGCAGCGGATACAGGAAGCATCGGACTATTTGCAAAGCATCATTTCCAGCATCAAGCGGTCCATGCGGGATTAAAAACGTCTCACTCGCGGACGCGCTGTCCAACGGTCGCGGACGTTCTCTGACGCGCAGGCCGGAGTACCACCAGCACCGCCGACGCGCTGGAGGATGCGAGGGCCCGTTCATCGCTGCTCGCAGCTTTAATTATTATTATAATAATAATAATAATAATACATTTTATTTATAGAGCGCTTTTCAGAGTACTCAAAGACACTTTACATTAAAATCATCAAATATAAAAGTTATACACTAAAAACATAAAACACACAATATCGGTCACACATTAAAAGCAGTTTTGAAAAGGTGGGTTTTGATTTGGGATTTGGATATGGAAAGGTCAGTGCAGTCTCGGATGTGTTTTGGAGAGAGAGTTCCAGAGGGAGGGGGCAGCTATGGAGAAGGCTCTGTCACCCCTTGTCCGGTGCTTGGTCCTGAGTGGAAGGGACAGGAGTCATCAGAGGAGCGGAGCCGACGGGATGGAGTGTGGCGGTGGAGCAGGTCGGGGAGGTAGGAGGGGGCCTGATTATGGAGGGCTTTGTGAGTGAGGAGAAGGATTTTGTATTCGATCCATTGTGGGACGGGGAGCCAGTGGAGGTTCTGGAGAACAGGGGTGATGTGGTCGCGGGAGTGGGTGAGCAGGCGAGCAGCAGAGTTTTGGATGTACTGGAGTTTATTTAGGATTTTGGATGATGTGCCGTGAAGAATGCTGTTGCAGTAGTATATTCTGGAGGTGATGAAGGCGTGGATCAGAGTTTCAGCAGCAGATGAGGAGAGTGATGGGCGGAGACGGGCTATGTTTTTTTTTTAAGTGAAAAAAGGCAGTTCTGGTGATTTGTTTGACGTGGTGTTCAAAGGAGAGGTTGCTGTCGAACTTGACTCCAAGGTTGCGGATGAATTCGGAGGGAGACGGAGTGGAGTTGTCGACAGTGAGGCAGAAGTTGTGACTGGTTTTAGTGAGGGATTTGGGACCGATGATGATCATGTCAGATTTATCACAGCTCAGTTTAAGGAAGTTGGTTTGCATCCATGATTTAATGTCAGTAAGGCAGTTGGTGAGAGTGGAGTGAGTAGCAGTGGTAATAGCCTTTGTGGAGATGTAGAGCTGGACATCATCGGCGTAGCAGTGAAAGTGAAGACCATGTTGACGTATGATATTACCAAGAGGGAGCAAGTAGAGGACTATTACCTTAGTAAACATAAGTTTATGGTCTCAATCTTTAGTTTCACGTCTTCTTCAATACACCATGATGTTCATTTTGTAAATTATGGTCCATTTAGAGTCAAATAGACCATAAAGCAGGGTATGCTTTAGGGCGGGGCTACACGGTGATTGACAGGTCTCTTCGTCACTCCTCCTCAGTCCAGCTATGGTCACTTCCTGTTTACTGGCTGCACATTGGAGCCTCAAGGTGACACTATTAGAACTTTAGACTAATAGTCTTGATGATATGTCTAACTCAATATACATACTGAAAATTAAAAACCCAACTCATACTTCAGGAGGCCCTCAGACTTCACGTTGCGGACTCCTCTGATGGAACGGCTTCACAGCCTCAGACGACACCTGAAGGTCACCTGCAGCAAACAGCTGTCACACCTGAGAACGGTAACAGTACAGAACTGATCATTCTATGTTTACCATGAATGGATTTAATATCTACATATTAAATAGCCGAATAAGGAGATCCATATCAGTTTAATTCTGTGTCCAGTACAGAGATCGGTCCAGGACGTGTTTAGCTTAGCTTAATTTAGACTGGAAACGGGAAAACAGTCCACCAGAGAAGAAAAAGCATCTTTCCACAACTTCAAGTCTGTCTGATGTTATATCTTGTTAACGAGGTAGTCCCCAATTCAAGACCTTGAAGCTAACAGGAAATCAAAGCTAACTTAACAGGATATCATAGCTAACTTCAACAGGACCTAGAAGCTAACTGAGACAGGACCTAGAAGCTAACTGAGACAGGACCTAGAAGCTAATTAAAAGGAACTAGATGCTAACCCAAAGCTATATTTAATTATAAACAAACTGCCAGCTGACAGGAACTAAATCTCTCCTTTATTTGTTAGACAGTGTATAAATGGGGGGAGAGAGGTATGACATGAAACGAAGGTCCGGTGGCCGGAATCGAACCTGAGACATTGTGGTTACATGGCAGTGTGTTGTAACCACTCGGATTCAAAGGTGCTCTGTGAACACTGGTTAAAAGAAGAGTGGATATTCTGTTGTTTTTAATCTTCAGTAGAGACGGCAGAGGCCTTGGAGGAGACGACCACTGCCTCTGAGAAGATTCTTCTGAAAGACTTGAAGCAGATGAGACACGGACAGGTGATCCATCCTGTGCTGCAGGACGGTATGTCTGCTTAGAGAAACATTTCAAAATAAGACTTAGTTCAACTGTTGTCTTTGGGCAGGTTTTTACAAATGAATGGCCTCATGTTATCAATACAATACGTTCAATACAATACTTAACAAAAGTAGCATATATGTTTGTGTATATATATATATATATATAGATATAGATATAGATAGATATAGATATAGATAGATATAGATATATATATAGATATATATAGATATATATAGATATATATATATATATGTATATATGTTATAATAAAAACATGTTTAATAAAAACATGTCTTTTTTACAGTAACTTTTCACGTAAATAATAACTTTACTGGAGTTACTCTGACCAAACAAAAGGTTTCCCCTCTAACACAACACTGGTCTCTCCACGCTCCTTTATAGTCTGTCAAAGGTCTTATTTAATGTGGATTCAATAAGAAATAAAAAGATGAGCGACTGTTTTTCTCTGTTTCTTCAGTTGGTCTGAAGATGAACCTGTTGGATCCGACCCTGGCCATAGACCTTCAGTACCTTGGAGTCCGCATGCCCATCCCTCCTCCTGGAGTCTCTCTAGAGCCGCTGTCCCCGGAGCTGCCCCCCCCTCAAGGTCACTACCCTCATACCGACCAGAGATGGAGGTCCTGCCTTTTACAGACGGCTCGACTTCTTCAGGGTCTTTTTTACATACATACTCCTGAGAGTTTTGATTTCAGAATCAGAATCAGCTTTATTGGCCATGTATGCGTGCGCATACATGGAATTTGACTCCGGTTACACATTACTCCCATTGTACATACACACATATGAAATATATACAATAAATAAGAGAAATATAAGAAAAACAAGGACATTTAACAGCTATATACAATGTAAGTATAAATATATCCCAAACAGAAAGTATATATATACAGTGGGTACGGAAAGTATTCAGACCCCTTTAAATTTTTCACTCTTTGTTTCATTGCAGCCATTTGCTAAAATCAAAAAAGTTCATTTTATTTCTCATTAATCATCCCATCTTGACAGAAAAAAACAGAAATGTAGAAATTTTTGCAAATTTATTAAAAAAGAAATACTGAAATATCACATGGTCTCCTGGGCTCCTGCTCGCTTCCCTCGTCGGCGTCTCCGATAGATTCCGAGTAGGGCCGCTGCTCCCCCAACTAAAATCTCTGAAAAACTTTCTGGTTCTATGAAATGTGGCGAAAAAGTTTGGCCAGTGGATAGACGGATGTTTAAGAGTTCCTCTCTGCTGAATGTGATCAGAGAGGGAGAGCTGGAAACAAGACAAACAGACAAAAACAGAAAAAGTACGAGAGAGCGCAGTACCGAGGCTGCCATCCACGGCGCCATCTTGTTGACTTTTTGATGATGTCATAAACCACACACCCAAAATCGGTGATGTGAACTTCCTGTTCTGTCTCCAGGTGTTTCTGCAGCGTTTGTGTCCCGAACAGGAAAAACGACAGATGTGACTCAGATTAAAGGATGGAGAGAGAAGTTCACTCCATCAGAGGCTGCGTCCACGGCGACACAAGCCAACCCTGAAGGTGAGCTTTGAAAACAATGAAATGATTCATCAAGAAAACTTAACTGGACGATGCAAACGGTGTTTCCTTGTGTCCTTCGTTCTGCAGCTGGTCCCAGTTCAGATCTACCAAAGAAGAACCTGTCGGCATTCTGCAGCGACATGTTGGACGAGTATCTGGAGAACGAAGGGAAGCTGATCGACCAGCGAGCCGCCAGCTTCACTCAGCCAGTGGTGGAGCCGGTGGTCTACAAGCTGCCCACCAGGAGCACCAGCTACGTCCGGACCCTGGACAGTGTCCTGAAGAAGCAGACTGCCAGCTCCCCCACCTCAGACCTCATATCTGGATTCATCCCCCCCTCCAAGAGACCCAAACTCAACCTCAGAGAGACCAAAACATTCAGGAGGCAGAGGGGTCCTAAACCCAGAACAGAACCAGCTCCAGCACCTGCACTCAGTCTGAGTCCAACTGAATCAAACTTGTCTAAACAACTGTCAGTCCAGATCCCAGTGCCCCCCCCATCGGAGAACACATACGCTGTCACCGAACCTCATAGATCAAAGAGACACCAGCTGAAAGTCCAATTCGACCCCACAGAACCGCTAACTCCGTCTGCTCCACCCAAGAGGAGGAGGAAGTTTAAACCCAAGACCTTGACCCAGACCCTCAGCCCCTCCAAGCCCTCGGCCTCCCCGCCTGGCGTCTCACAGGACATGGCTCCACTGGAGTCGGACTCTGAGCTGGGGCCAGTCCAACAGAGTGAGAAGGACAGCAGGCCCGTGATGACCCGGGGTCTGTTGAGACAGAAGGATCTGGAGGATGGGGTGTTGTGGGAGGGCCGACCCCGGACCAGCATCACGGAGGAGAGGGCCGCCATCGCTCTGACATCACTCTTCACTCTGAAGGTAAGAGATCACAGATAGAAACACGCTATCTACAAAACCCTTTTCTAAACTTTAAGTGACAGTAGTGATGTTCCTCTGATTCCTCTGACTCCCCTGATTCCTCTAACTCCCCTCATTCAGAATCAGAACCGTTTATTGCCAATGTATGTAACATACAAGGAATTTGTCATGGCAGGTGGTGCATAACATTAGACAATAACATTGAACAATAAACAACAATCAACAGTGCAAGAAATAGAAACATATTAAAATTTACAATAGAATTTAAAAGAATATAAAATAAAGTGCACGACAAACAGATAACAGGACTGTAAACAAGTGTAATGTAAAAGTGACAAGTGTATTTAAATATGAAGTGATGTGCAGGGGAGTAGTAGGGAGGGAAGAAAATTGTCCTGGGGATGACAGTCAGTGGGGGACCCGGGCTCTGTTAATGAGCCCGACTGCGGACGGGAAGAAGCTGTTCGTGTGGCGTGAGGTCTTTGTCCTGATGGACCTCAGCCTCCTACCAGATGGAAGGGGCTCCAACAGTTAATGTCCAGGGTGAGAGGGGTCGGCTGCAATCTTTCTTGCTCGCTTCAGGGTTCTTGAAGTGAAGAAGTCTTGGAGGGACTGCAGATTGCAGCCAATCACCCTCTCAGCAGAGCGAATGATGCGCTGCAGCCTGCCCTTGTCCTTGGCGGTGGCTGCAGCGTACCAGACCGTGATGGAGGAGCAGAGGATGGACTCAATGATGGCTGTGTAGAAGTGCACCATCATTGTCTTTGGCAGGTTGAATTTCTTCAGCTGCCTCAGGAAGTATATCCTCTGCTGAGCCTTTTTAGTGATGGAGCTGATGTTCAGCTCCCACTTGAGGTCCTGGGATATGATGGAGCCCAGGAAACGGAAGGACTCCACCGCGTCAACGGGGGAGTCACACAGGGTAATAGGGGGAGTCACACAGGGAGATAGAGGGAGTCACACAGGGTGATAGGGGCAGGTGGGGCTGCGTTCTTCCTGAAATCCACAACCATCTCCACTGTCTTTAGAGCGTTGAGCTCTAGATTGTTCAGACCGCACCAGGTCACCAGATCTCTGTCTCCCACCTGTAGGCGGACTCATCCCCACCAGAGATGAGTCCAATGAGGGTGGTGTCATCCGCGAACTTCAGGAGCTCTGGCTCCTCTGATTCCTCTGACTCCCCTCATTCCTCTGGCTCCCCTCATTCCTCGGATTCCTCTGACTCCCCTCATTTCTCTGACTCCCCTGACTCACCTCATTCCTCTGACTCCCCTCATTCCTCTGACTTCCCTGATTTCTCTGACTCCCCTTACTGCCCTGATTTCTCTGACTCCATTGACTCCCCTGATTCCTCTGGCTCCCCCAGTTCTTCTGGCTCCCCTGGTCCCTGTTACTCATCTGACTCCTTTGGTTCCTCCTCAGGGCTTCGTCAGAGAGAACCCCACCGCCCCCATCCAGCTGGTCCAGAGACAAGCCCCCCCCTGCCTGAATGAGTCCTGCAGACTGGGCTGCCTCTGCTCCAGTCTGTCCCACTGCTCCAGGATCAGCCACTGCGGCCGGCCTGACTGCATGTTTGGCTGCAGCTGCCTCAAACAGAAGGTGGTCCTCCTCAAGAACCTGGACGGCTCTGACTCCAGCTCCCCCCAGCCTGGACGCACCAAGAGGAGGAGGAGGAGGAGGAGGATGAAGATGGCCTACGGTAAGTTCACCGCCTGCGTCAGAGGCTTTGTGTTGATGTGAGTTTTGGTTGACTGAAGACAGAATAACTAATGGTTACTACTACTACTACTACTAATAATAATAATTAAAACCGTTCCTTCCTTCTTTCCTTCCTGTTGTGTTGAACTTGTAGTCCTGAAGGAGGCGGACAGCGTTTCCCAGCCTGCCGAGCGGGTCCGGACTCTGTGGAAGAGGGGTGGTGGAGACTCAGATCCAGAGCCGGTCCACGTCCCGGAACCAGAGCCGGTCCATGTCCTGGAACCAGCAGCGCTGTCCCACCCCTCTGTAAGAACTGTGAGTCTTTATTATAAATACATATTTATAATATATTTAACAGATCCAACGTTTGATACAAAGATTACTTTTATTTGTGTTTTATCTTTGAAATCCTTTTTTCTGGTCATATTTATTCTTATTCTAATAAATATTATTTCACTGAACATGAACAACCTTTATATCAATGTCAATATATCAAATAATAAATGAATATCAATGAAGTCAAGTAGTGAAAGAATTCCTTTCATAGTTTACTGAGCCATAAAACAGAAATAAAAGTCCTGCTATAAAAAGTATTATGTATAAAGTACCATTTATAAAGTATTATATATATATATATATATATATATATATATATATGTTAGTGCTGGGCAACGTTTAAAATATTTAATCGCGATTAATCGCATGGATTTTTTGCGATTAATCACGATTAATCGCATTGTTATGGCAAAGTTCAATAATGAATTCAAAAGTAGTGTATTGCGCACTTTTATTTTAAAAGTACTGCTATATGAACAAAAGGGCAATAACATTTGGTTCACGAGATGCAGGTAGCATGTTTTATACTTAATGTGAATATAATTCATACTTTGTTGGCATCTTATTCTGAAAACCGGATGTTCGTCTGAAGAAACCGGATGTTGTCTCACGTTAATCTTTCCGCTAACTTTCAAAGTCCTTCGCTCGCTCCCGATCTGTGCCGTTTAAATGTGTTTACCGTGAATTTCAGCATATAGGTGCACTAAAATTACTGACTATAGGATGTTTGCTGGCTTTTATCCCACTGTTCTTGTCATCATCTTGTTGTCATGTATGACAAGAGACAATACATATACATGTATTGTCTCTTGTCTTTCAATTAAAAAAATAAATAAATAAAAAAGAAAAATATTTTTAAATAAATTTAAAAAATGCGTTAGCGCGCGATAAAATAATTGTCGGCGTTAATTAATGAATGCGTTAACGCGAAATTAAAGCGTTAACTTGCCCAGCACTAATATATATATATAATATATATATATATATTATATATATTATATATATATATATATATATATATATATATTATATATATTATATATATATATATATATATATATATATATATATATATTATATATATATATATATATATATATATATATTATATATATTATATATATATATTATATATATTATATATATATATATATATATATATATACACAAACATATATGCTACTTTTGTTAAGTAGCTGTAAAAGACTCATTGCCAGTTATCGCAAACGCTTGATTGCAGTTGTTGCTGCTAAGGGTGGCCCAACCAGTTATTAGGTTTAGGGGGCAATCACTTTTTCACACAGGGTGTAGGTTTGGATTTTTTTTCCCCCTTAATAATAAAAACTGCATTTTGTGTTTACTTGTGTTATCTTTGTCTAATATTTAAATTTGTTTGATGATCTGAAACATTTAAGTGTGACAAACATGCAAAAAAATAAGAAATCAGGAAGGGGGCAAACACTTTTTCACACAACTGTATATATACCGGCTGAATATCTATGATCAGAATCATTATAACTATTTTAACTGCTACTGTGTAAAGGGAATACTGCTGTTAAAAATAACCTTATTTGTTTAAAGTGTTTGTAAACCAAATGTTATTGACCTTTTGTTCATATAGCAGTACTTTTCAAATAAAAGTGCACAATACACTACTTTTGAATTCATTACTGAATTTTGCCATAACAATGCGATTAATCGCAAAAAATCCATGCGATCCATGCGATTAATATTTGAATCGCGATTTAAATATTTAATCGCGATATAAATATTTTAATCGTTGCCCAGCACTAATATAAAGTATTATGTATAAAGTATAAAGTGTAATATATAATGTCTCTGCGTTTATCTCCAGGACGACAGCAGCTGTGCCAGAGTCAGAGTTTATGAAGTGAGGAAGAGGAGACGAACGAGGAAGAATCAGAACGAGAGTTTAGATAATCAGGTAAGTCTAATGAGACAAGCTCTGTGATTGGAGGAGAAGTTACAGGAAACAAGAGGAGCTCTGTGATTGGAGGAGAAGTTACAGGAAACAAGAGGAGCTCTGTGATTGGAGGAGACATTTATAGGAAACAAGAGGAGCTCTGTGATTGGAGCAGACGTTTATAGGAAAGAAGAGGAGCTCTGTGATTGGAGGAGATGTTTATAGGAAACAAGAGGAGCTCTGTGATTGGAGGAGACATTTATAGGAAACAAGAGGAGCTCTGTGATTGGAGGAGATGTTTATAGGAAACAAGAGGAGCGATGTGATTGGAGGAGAAGTTTACAGATGAAAGTGTCTGACAGATGAATGCTGATTTTTAGAATGTGAACTGACTGATATTTGTCCTCCAGGAGACGTCTAAAGATGTGAAGCCTAAAGATGTTCATCTGAAGCGTTTGAGACAAAAGGAGACAAAGACCAAACCCTGCAATCCTCTAGCAGGTGGGTTCATTTAAACCACCGGACCGGTATTGATCCGTGATCCGTACTGACTCTCTGATAACGTTACACTGTAAACAACCAATCAGAGCTAGTAACGTTAGCAGCACCGCTAACGGGTAACCATCGGAGGTTCAGTTACATTATGATGCCTTCAGGCTCTGCTCAGTGAAATTGTAACGTTATCATGATGTGTTCACATGTAATCTGTAAAATGTAGTTTTGGTGATAAACTTGAATAAATTTAGTAGTTTGAAGGAGATGTTTTCACATGAATATAAAACAGATATTAGAGATGAATTATGAGCTGTTTAACTTCCTAACACGAGCTCTAAGCACATTATTATACTTCATTAAAAATAAGAAATCAATAAAAATACAATCTTTTATTTCCTTATCATTTGAATTGTGTTTTTATTTAAATACTATAGATAAAAAAACTAAGTAAAACATTGACAGACTTCAGATCAGTTGAAATGATTTTTGTGGACGGTGGTAAATAATAGTCTGGATCCTTGTATCCCTAATGGAACAAAACAACTAAATTGTTCTGTTTCTGCCAACATTGATCATCAATGATCGGCGGCAAAAAAAACTGATCTAAAAGTTCCATTTGTGATCCTGATCCTGAGTCCTGCTTCACTCCAGGAATCCTTGTCTAACTGATTCAGGTTTTTGTGTTTTTTTCCCTCGGCAGGCGATGCGGTTCAGCCCACCCCCCCCGACCGTCCTCCTTCTCCATCGGAGCCGAAGCCGAAGCCGTCGAAGCGTCTGACCATAGTGGCGGAGTGTAAGTGGGCGGGCGACGGGGACCGAAACCTGGTGCTGAAGACGCTCTGTGAGGCGATGGCTCAGAACCAGCTGGACCAACCGTTCTGGATCAGAGACTATCTGGTCAGTCCAATCAGCCGGACCGAGGAGGCCGAACACAACGACTGCTGCATCCACTACAGGATGCACATCTCCAGACCCAAACTGGAGCGGGAGGAACCAGTGAGACCTCAACGACACAGGAAATGGAGGGAGACGAAACCACAGCAGGTCGGTCTGATAATCATGTCTATATATATACTGTGTGTGTGTGTGTGTGTGTGTGTGTATATATACAGTTGTGTGAAAAAGTGTTTGACCCCTTCCTGATTTCTTATTTTTTTGCATGTTTGTCACACTTAAATGTTTCAGATCATCAAACAAATTTAAATATTAGACAAAGATAACACAAGTAAACACAAAATGCAGTTTTTAAATGAAGGTTTTTATTATTAAGGGGGGAAAAAAATCCAAACCTACATGGCCCTGTGTGAAAAAGTGATTGCCCCCCCCTGTTAAAACATAAATCAACTGTGGTTTATCACATCTTTGGAAAGCTGAGTTCAATTTCTCTAGCCACACCCAGGCCTGATTACTGCCACACCTGTTCTCAATCAAGAAATCACTTAAATAGGACCTGCCTGACAAAGTGAGGTAGACCAAAAGATCCTCAAAAGCTAGACATCATGCTGCGATCCAAAGAAATTCAGGAACAAATGAGAAACAAAGTAATTGAGATCTATCAGTCTGGAAAAGGTTACAAAGCCATTTCCAAAGCTTTGGGACTCCAGCGAACCACAGTGAGAGCCATTATCCACAAATGGCGAAAACATGGAACAGTGGTGAACCTTCCCAGGAGTGGCCGGCCGACCAAAATTACCCCAAGAGCGCAGCGACGACTCATCCAAGAGGTCACAAAAGACCCCAGAACAACATCCAAAGAACTGCAGGCCTCACTTGCCTCAATTAAGGTCAGTGTTCATGACTCCACCATAAGAAAGAGACTGGGCAAAAATGGCCTGCATGGCAGAGTTCCAAGACGAAAACCACTGCTGAGCAAAAAGAACATAAAGGCTCGTCTCAGTTTTGCCAGAAAACATCTTGATGATCCCCAAGACTTTTGGGAAAATACTCTGTGGACTGACGAGACAAAAGTTGAACTTTTTGGAAGGTGTATGTCCCATTACATCTGGCGTAAAAGTAACACGGCATTTCAGAAAAGGAACATCATCCCAACAGTAAAATATGGTGGTGGTAGTGTGATGGTCTGGGGCTGTTTTGCTGCTTCAGGACCTGGAAGACTTGCTGTGGTAAATGGAACCATGAATTCTGCTGTCTACCAAAAAATCCTGAAGGAGAATGTCCGGCCATCTGTTCGTGACCTCAAGCTGAAGCGCACTTGGGTTCTGCAGCAGGACAATGATCCAAAACACACCAGCAAGTCCACCTCTGAATGGCTTAAGAAAAACAAAATGAAGACTTTGGAGTGGCCTAGTCAAAGTCCCGACCTGAATCCGATTGAGATGCTGTGGCATGACCTTAAAAAGGCGGTTCATGCTCGAAAACCCTCCAATGTGGCTGAATTACAACAATTCTGCAAAGATGAGTGGGCCAAAATTCCTCTACAGCGCTGTAAAAGACTCATTGCCAGTTATCGCAAACGCTTGATTGCAGTTGTTGCTGCTAAGGGTGGCCCAACCAGTTATTAGGTTTAGGGGGCAATCACTTTTTCACACAGGGCCATGTAGGTTTGGATTTTTTTTTTTTCTTAATAATAAAAACTGCATTTTGTGTTTACTTGTTATCTTTGTCTAATATTTAAATTTGTTTGATGATCTGAAACATTTAAGTGTGACAAACATGCAAAAAAATAAGAAATCAGGAAGGGGGCAAACACTTTTTCACACAACTGTATATATATATATATATATGTATATGTGCTGGGCAAGTTGACGCGTTATCGCGTCAACTTAATTAACGCCGACAATTATTTTATAGCGCGTTAATGCATTTTTTAATTTTTTTTAATTTTGAAAGTCCGTTGCTCACTGGCAGCGGTGGAGGAATGGAGACTACTGGACATCGCTGCGGTCAACTCAGCAGACACTTACACTTTAGTGCACCTATATGCTGAAATTCACCGTAAACGCATTCAAACGGCACAGATCGGGAGCGAGCGAAGGACTTTGAAAGTTAGCGGAAAGATTAACGTGAGACAACATCCGATTTCTTCAGACGGACATCCGGCTTTCAGAATAAGATGCCAACAAAGTATGAATTATATTCACATTAAGTATAAAACATGCTACCTGCATCTCGTGAGTTAAAGGGAAAATACACCTAAATTGTGGGTAAAGTGTCTTTATTCTTTGATCGCTGGGTCACCATCATCACCTCTGAGTTACAGCATCATAGTGATGAACAGTAGAGCTGCATTCACATGCTCTGACTGTCATGAAGACACAAGACACACATGTAGATGAAACGTGCTGAAACATGTAATTCATGTTGCACAGCAGTGGAACGTTTCACATACAGTCACACACTGAGCACAGATAGTGAAGAGATAGAACTGTTGCTGTGTAAAGGGAATACTGCTGCTAACAACAACCTGATGTGTTTAAAGTGTTTACACCAAATGTTATTGCCCTTTTGTTCATATAGCAGGACTTTTAAAATAAAAGTGCACAATACCCTACTTTTGAATTCATTATTGAACTTTGCCATAACAATGAGATTAATTGCGATTAATCGCAAAAAATCCATGCGATTAATTGCGATTAAATGTTTTAATCGTTGCCAAGCACTAATATATATACATATACACACTGTGTGTACAGACTCCCTCCAGGTTCCCTTGCTTCACCTACATTCCCCTGGGTCCTAAGTCCCTCCATGTACAGCTTCTTGTCACCCTCTATGTACAGTACCAACGTACATTTATAACAAATTCCACACATATTACGGTAATCAAGAGATCATGAGATTAATCGCGATTAGTCGAAAAAAAATCATGCGATTAAAAATTTGAATCGTTGCCCAGCACTAGTTTATATGTGCGTGTATGTATATATATATATATATGTATGTATGTATATGTATGTGTATATATATACGTGTAGACAGGAGCTCCGTCTGCTGACGTCTTAAACACCTTGAGGCTGCATTCACTTGCGATAGGAATTTCTGCCATCACCTCCTCTGTTGTTCAGGTTTTTGACTTCAGAAGAATCTTTTTCTCAGGCTGTTGTTGGATGTTTTCTATATTTATAACTATAAACTACAATATGTTTAAATTATGATGAAAGCTGAGAGAGCTGACAGGAGAGGATCAATATTTGAGGATCCTCTTAGAATGACTTTTAACCTGAAATGTTTCTCACTGAAGCTGCAACTCCAAATGTCCTGCAGCTCTTCTGGAGGAGGCTTTTACTGTGAAGCCCCAACAGGAAACTGAATGTGTCAATATATTAATTTATGATTTACGTGAGCTGAGTGTGAATGTTTTCTCCATGAAAAGCCTCAAACATGTAGTCAGCCAACATTCCCACAATGCACTGCTTCCCAGCTGTCAGCCAGGTGTCACTGTTAGGACAGGATGAGTGAGCGGGCTTATTCACAGACTTTTGGAGGTGTTTTTGAACACACCCTGTGTCTTTGAACAGGAACCCCTGAAACAGGTAGTCGTGGAAGAGGAGCCTCCTGAAGATTGGCAGCGGGAGGTGGAAGAGGAGGAGGAGGAGGAGGAGGAAGAGGAAGCACCTCCTGAAGACTGGCAGCGAGAGGTGGAGGAAGGTGACATTGAGGAGGAGGAGGAGGAGGAGGGATCAACAGAGAAGGAAATGAAGAAGGTATCGAAGAGGAAGATGATGGTCAGCATGGCGCTGCCGTTCCTCACAGGAGTCTCTTCCGCCGGTTTCCTCTCAGCCAATAGGAAGCAGCTGGGAGGAACAGACCACCTGGTCCAGGTAAGAGTTCATGAATATTTATGACAAAGCCCCACAAACATCATTTAGACTTTTAAACTGTTTCAGATTCTCTTTCTTTAAAGAATGTGTTTGGTTGGTCATTAAAAACATTAGTTGTCAGGATGTTAAATCTTTGCTGTTGGAAGAAATAGATGATGAGTCTTTGATCTGTGATATTACATGTTAAATTATACGTGGTATTAGTTTTCCTTTCTGTTTTCCAGGTGAATGGGAAGCTTTATCCTCTGGCTAAGATCCAGCTGGGGAAGATGGGGGCGCTCCATCCGGCCAACCGGCTGGCAGCATATCTGACTGGCCGGGTGGGGTCCAACAGGAAGCACCAAGGTTCCTCTTCATCGTCCTCTAAAGCAGGACCGACCCCCCCGACCACCTCCTCCGTGGTTCCCGCCCCCCCACCCAGATCTCAGCCGTCGGTCACAATGCTCACCCTCCCAACCCCCCCCACAGGTAAACATTTAGCTCTTTATTTTACTTCATCTGCCATTCAGTGTGCGTTTTCAGACACTCCATAGCTGGCTAGTTAGCTAGCTGGCTAGCTTGTCCATCTCCAGAGCTGACTAGTTATAGTCTATTTTTGTGCATGTAGTCTTTGTCAGTAAAATGTCCTTCGTGGAGGTTGTTGGTGTTAAACTGTAACAAAGAACCAAACTCTTTATTTTAACAACTTTAACGCCTGTGTGTTGCAGTGCTTCAGCCTGCAGCAGTGAAGGTCGACCAATCAGCCGCCTCCTCTCATCATTCTGCAGGTGAAGCACCTAAGGAGGCGGGGACCCAGGTGGTCAAGGTGAAGGTGTACCCGGGTCTAAAGGGAGGGGCCAGTGAGATCAGAGTGGTACCTGCAGCTCCTGTTAGCTCCGCCCCCATTTCAGGTAATGGTGAAGATCAGCTTCTTAGGACAAAATCACAGATATTATTATTATTTTGAATAATTACAGAGCTTAATAAACAAGTATTATTGGTGGAGAATAGTTTATCTTATCCTCAGTTGCAACAGTGATGTTATTGTGGTCAGCCCACAAACCAAATATTTCTGTTTACACAAACAGATGAAAGTAGATGATTCCACGTCAGTGACTACAGGACAATCTTAACGTTGAAAGGCTTTTACAACACAACGTCACCCTGATTTACAAAGACGCAAATGGCGTGAATTTTGTGATTCCTCGTCTTTGCACTGACTTTGTATGTAATTGCTCTGTGCAATAAGATCTATGTTGTGACTCCTTTATGGGTCGTGACGTTTTAGGTTGAGAACCATGAACCAATGAATACTGCCGGTTTCTGCCGGTCTGGTGTGTTTCAGACTCTCAGGTGAGCAGCTCTGTGGCCTCACCTGTAAATCTGGCTCCTAAAGGCTCCCAGCTTTTGATGCTTCAGGTCCCGGCTCCTCCCGGAAAACTTCCTCTGCCTCCTCCCCCCACCTCCTCCACCAGTCAGACGATGGTCCTGCAGCCAGTCCAGTCAAAGTCAGGCGTCCAGTACTACCGTAGACCAGACGGAAAACTGGTCCAACTGGTTCCCATCAGCCAGCTGAGATCAGTCAACCCGAACCTGTCTGCCCAGAGAGGTGAGTCTATGGGACCGACCTGTGGGCAAGGTTTAGGGCCGACGTGTCGGCAAGGTTTAGGGCCGACGTGTCGGCAAGGTTTACGGCCGACCTGTCGGCAAAGTTTAGGGCCGACGTGTCGGCAAGGTTTAGGACCGACCAATTGACAACTTTTGGTATAAATCAACGTTCACTCGGTTTCATTTTTTTCATGTTTAACGGTCTCCTTTCTCCTCCCTCCTTCTCTCTCTCCTCCTCCCCTCTGTGACTCCTCCCCCTCAGTCCTTCCTGCTGCATCCCTTCAGACTCCAGTTGGTAACCAAACTCCACCATTGACCACAGTGACCTCCATCCTCCCCTCCTCCTCCACCTCCTCCTCCTTCACCACCCCTCTCCACCCTGGTTTGTTGGCTCAGACGAGGACGTGCACCTTTAAGATCCTCCCCTCCGGCTCCAGCAGGGACCCGATCATCGTGACTTGTCCTAAAGTTCCCTCCACGGCGATGTCTCCCGGCTCCTTCACCCTCCTCCAGTCTCAGCCTCCTCCTGTCTCACCCTCCTCCAGTCTCACCCTCCTCCAGTCTCCTCCTCCTGCCCCCCCGATGAGCCTCATCTCCCTCAAACCCTCCACAGGTGGGGGGGCCGAGCTCGGGGTCAAAATGGTGACGGTGTCTCCGGCCCCGGCGGGTCCCGTTGGGGTGTTAGTCCAGAACCCCATAGGAACCAGACCCTCACCCGTCCCCTCACCGGAGCCGGCCAGCGACCTGGTGGATCTGGACATCGTCTGTGTGGACGACGAGGCGGAGCTCGTTACCATGGAGAGGGGGGGCGGGGCCAAATATATGCTGGATGGGGAGGGGCCAGAGGGGGAGGGGCGGAGCAGCGAGACGGACAACTCGTCAGATTTTGGGGACGAGTTGGACGGTGAAGAGACGAAGCAGCCGAACGTCAAGACGCACGTAAGAGGAAGATAAACAGATGTTCTTTGTGTTACAGACCTTCTCTGTGTGACAGTCACAGATGTTCTCTATGTGTGTGTTACAGATGTTCTCTGTGTGTTACAGATGTTCTCTGTGTGTGTGTTCTACAGACGTTCTCTCTGTGTTCTACAGATGTTCTCTCTGTGTTCTACAGGCGTTCTCTGTGTTCTACAGACGTTCTCTCTGTGTTCTACAGACGTTCTCTCTGTTCTACAGACGTTCTCTCTCTGTTCTACAGATGTTCTCTCTGTGTTCTACAGACGTTCTCTGTGTTCTACAGACGTTCTCTGTGTTCTACAGACGTTCTCTCTGTTTTACAGACGTTCTCTTCGTGTGCTACAGACGTTCTCTTCGTGTGCTACAGACGTTCTCTCTGTGTTCTACAGACGTTCTCTCTGGTTCTAGACGTTCTCTCTGGTTCTACAGACGTTCTCTCTGGTTCTACAGACGTTCTCTCTGGTTCTACAGACGTTCTCTGTGTTCTACAGATGTTCTCTGTGTTCTACAGACGTTCTCTGTGTGTTCTACAGATGTTCTCTCTGGTTCTACAGACGTTCTCTCTGGTTCTACAGACGTTCTCTCTGTGTGTTACAGACGTTCTCTCTGTGTGTTACAGACGTTCTCTCTGTGTGTTTACAGACGTTCTCTTCGTGTGCTACAGATGTTCTTGTTTCTTTGTGTGCAGCGTCACCTCCTCAACGCGTTGGAGAAGAGCCGTCGGGTGACGCATCATCAGCTGTTCAAAGGTCTGAGGAGAGAAGTCGGTCTGAGTGAAGAGACGTCGAAGGTCTTCACGCTGAAGAAGGTTCTACTGGTTTACATTCAGGTTCCTCACAGACTTCACGGCTCAGACTCCGTTCTCACTTATCGGTTGTTGTGTTTCAGGCGGTTCAGGTGATCCATCAGCTGAGGACCACCGACTCAGACCTAGAGGAGAAAAAGAGGAGGCTGAAGAAGAGGAGGGACGAGTTCCTCACCTTCATCGCTCCATCATCGGGTACAAACACTGAAGATCTGATCAATATCCTGACTCGCACTCAGCAGGAAAAGGATCGTTTTATTAGATTTCTATTAAATACATGAGAAGAGAATGACAGAACTAGAACTAAGTAGAAACTAAGAATCAGCTGATCGCCTCATTGAACTAATCAATGAGTGACTGAAGCTGAGCTTCTGTAAATGTATTTTATTTAAATTCATCTCATCATATTTACTTTGTTTTCTGATCTCAGCTTGTTTACTGTTAAAACAAACTCAACACTTCCTGTTTGTTTCAAATTAAAAGCCCTGCTGCATTTCAGTGGGACAGGAAGTGTTTCTTCTGTACTAGAGCACAGGTGGAGCTGAGAGAAGATGTTTCTTATTGTCTGAACGTCTCAGAGTTTCACTTTAACACTCGAATCCTTTACCTGAAGAACATTAGTGATCAGACGGACGTTCTGAATCAATCAGGGACAGATGATGATAAAACAGATGATAGCATTGGTATCGATGATGTCTTCTGTCTTCAGAGAGATCAGCTGAGCTGTCAGAAGGAGGCAGGACAGGAAGCAGAGACCTGATGGAGGATCTGTTCGACTCGGACGAACCGATGGAGGACTTGTCTGACGAGACCGTTGTTACCACGGCGACCAACGTACGAAACTCAGACTTATATTTATTGATGTTTATTTTTATCTAATTATTTAACTGTTTTCTATAGTCACATTATGAAATAAATGAACATGTAAAATATCATAAAATAAGAACGATAAGTCTGTTATTAAGACAAAGACGTATTGATGCATAAGTCTGATGACATTTCATAATTAAATAAATAAAATAAATAAATAAAAGAGTTAGAAATAGTTTTGATATCAGTTCGACGTGTCGTCAGGTGGAGGAGAGCGGTCGGCTGAATGCGGCTCAGAGGAGGCTGAAGAGGATCATGAGGAACATGAGGAACGTGGACTCGGAGTGAGAACCTGGTTTATGTTTATCAGTTGTCATTCAGACACTTTAAGAACATTAAATACTTCTCTTTGTGAGTGAACCACCTCAGTGAAAACACCAACAAATACAGATAAATAAAAGATAAAAACATGTCAGCTAAACCACGAGGAGCTGAGATCACTTTTATCGAAGCTTTTTGAGAATAAACAGTTTGTTTTCTGTCGCCAGATGTTTGAGGGTGAAGGAGCTGGTCGGAGCTCTGAGCCTCACGAAGGCCTTCAGAGGTCTACGTTCAGTCATGAAGACCAGAGGCTCGTCAAAGAGACTCCTGCTGGACCAGGTACCAGATAGAAACCTCTTCTCTTCTTCGCTTCACTCTTATATTCTATTGAAGCTCATATCTACGTATATATCTATAGATCTATATAGATTCGTCAGACTACTCTCAGATTACATGTGAACTCATGCATCTTGGAAGCGGTGCAGAAGTGTAACTGTAGTTGTTGTGCTTCAGGCCCGTCAGGAGATCCAGACTCTGCAGAGTGAGTCGGCGACACTGAAGAGTATGAAGATCTGTCTGAACCAGCAGAGAGACGCCTTCATCAGAGACATCTCCCTCCGATCAGGTGAGGACGTGAACGCTGAATATAGTTCAAACAATCACACTGTTGACAAAAAGAGAGACAAGAAGTATAGTTTTATGTTTTTCTACTAGCAACAGAGAGTAAATATGGAGCTGCAGTTTATAACAACACATAAGATATTAAAACATATTTAAATATTTTAAAATACTACTCCAGTTCTAATAAACGTGTTTGTGGCTGCAGGTAAAAGTCAGCAGAGAATCCTTGTGGAGCTGCAGCACCAGTCTACCAAACAGAGGGAGACGGAGAAGCCTAAGAGAAACCGAACAGCCAATCAGCTGCCAGCAGCAAGGGGCGGGGCCTCAGATCCTCCAGCATCCTCCGGCCTGCAGCAGCGAGCTCCACAGGCTCCTCCCACCGCCAAACGTGTTCATCAGCCTCAGAGCGTCCTGCACCTGGCTCCTCCTGGTGTATTCCACAATGCATCAGTGGTGAGGGACAGGCCGAGGACGGTCCCCAACATCCTGTCTCGCAGTAGAACTCCAGCTGCATCGTCATCTTTTAAGGCTATGTTACCGGGGGAGGTTCTGTCGCTGGTCCGTGCTGTGTTGCCGGGGCAACAACTCCTGGCCATGAGCCCGTTGATGGCGTCTCCTTCACCAGGTACCGACCAATCCCAGCACTCTGTTCTCTGCCTCAATATGCTTTTATTTTATAGTAAGACATGTCTTTTTCCTGTCTGTAGGCATGACCACAGTCACCCTCAACCTCCCCAATCTGACCAACCAGCAGATCAGCTCCGCCCCCTTAACCTTCACGAACCTCACAGGTAACTCGACTATCTAACCAACTAATTAACCTCACGGGTATCTCAACTTACTAACGACCTCACAGGTAACTCCACGAACTAACCTCACGGGTAACTCAACTTACTAACAGACCAACTAACCTCAGAGGGTAACTAAACAACTAACTAACTTCACAGGAAACTCAACTTACGAACCAACTAATTAACCTCACGGGTAACTCAACTTACTAACGACCTCACAGGTAACTCCACTAACTAACCTCACGGGTAACTCAATTTACTAACAGACCAACTAACCTCAGAGGGTAACTAAACAACTAACTAACCTCACAGGAAACTCAACTTACTAACCAACTAACTAACCTCACAGGTAACTCGACTATCTAACCAACTAATTAACCTCACGGGTAACTCAACTTACTAACGACCTCACAGGTAACTCCACTAACTAACCTCACGGGTAACTCAACTTACTAACAGACCAACTAACCTCAGAGGGTAACTAAACAACTAACTAACCTCACAGGAAACTCAACTTACTAACCAACTAACTAACCTCACAGGAAACTCAACTTACTAACAGACCAACTAACCTCAGAGGGTAACTAAACAACTAACTAACCTCACAGGAAACTCAACTTACTAACCAACTAACTAACTTCACAGGAAACTAAATATACTAACCAACTAACTAACCTCACAGGAAACTCAACTTACTAACCAACTAACTAACCTCACAGGTAACTCGACTATCTAACCAACTAATTAACCTCACGGGTAACTCAACTTACTAACGACCTCACAGGTAACTCCACTAACTAACCTCACGGGTAACTCAATTTACTAACAGACCAACTAACCTCAGAGGGTAACTAAACAACTAACTAACCTCACAGGAAACTCAACTTACTAACCAACTAACTAACCTCACAGGTAACTCGACTATCTAACCAACTAATTAACCTCACGGGTAACTCAACTTACTAACGACCTCACAGGTAACTCCACTAACTAACCTCACGGGTAACTCAACTTACTAACAGACCAACTAACCTCAGAGGGTAACTAAACAACTAACTAACCTCACAGGAAACTCAACTTACTAACCAACTAACTAACCTCACAGGAAACTCAACTTACTAACAGACCAACTAACCTCAGAGGGTAACTAAACAACTAACTAACCTCACAGGAAACTCAACTTACTAACCAACTAACTAACTTCACAGGAAACTAAATATACTAACCAACTAACTAACCTCACAGGAAACTCAACTTACTAACCAACTAACTAACCTCACAGGTAACTCGACTATCTAACCAACTAATTAACCTCACGGGTAACTCAACTTACTAACGACCTCACAGGTAACTCCACTAACTAACCTCACGGGTAACTCAACTTACTAACAGACCAACTAACCTCAGAGGGCAACTAAACAACTAACTTCACAGGAAACTCAACTTACTAACCAACTAATTAACCTCACGGGTAACTCAACTTACTAACGACCTCACAGGTAACTCCACTAACTAACCTCACGGGTAACTCAATTTACTAACAGACCAACTAACCTCAGAGGGTAACTAAACTAACTAACCTCACAGGAAACTCAACTTACTAACTAACTTCACAGGAAACTCAATGTACTAACCAACTAACTAACCTCACAGGAAAGTCAACTTACTAACCAACTAACTAACCTCACAGGTAACTCGACTAACTAACCAACTAATTAACCTCAACTAACTAACCTCACGGGTAACTCAACTTACCAACAGACCAACTAACCTCAGAGGAAACTCAACTTACAAACCAACTAACTAACTTCACAGGAAACTCACCTTACTAACTAACTTCACAGGAAACTCAACTTACTAACCAACTAACTAACCTCACAGGAAACTCAACTTACTAACCAACTAACTTCACAGGAAACTCAACTTACTAACCAACTAACTAACCTCACAGGAAACTCCACTAACTAACCTCACGGTTAACTCAACTTACTAACAGACCAACTAACCTCAGAGGGTAACTAAACAACTAACTAACCTCACAGGAAACTCAACTTACTAACCAACTAACTTCACAGGAAACTCAACTTACTAACCAACTAACTAACCTCACAGGAAACTCCACTAACATACTAACTAACTTCCTGAGTGACTTTACTGTAGTTAGTTAATTAATAACTAGCTCACTATCGACTAAAAATCAACTGTTTAAAGGTCATTTAGGTAAAAATTGTCCATCCTGATGTCAGCTGATCTTTTTTTGTTTACAGCTGCAAACTTCAACAACCTGCTGCAGCTGGTTCAACCATCAAGTACACAACAGATGCTACAAGCACCCCAAAAAATACTACAAGCACCACAAAGAAAATTTCAACTACCACAACAAATACTACCACCACCACAGCAAAAAATACTACCAGTACCACAACAGCTACTACAACCACCACAACAGATAATACATCCACCTCCCCAGCAGCAGCAGCAGCTCCCAACTAGTCCGTCCCTGCTCGTCTCTGCTGGCTCTGACTTCTCCTCAGACCAGATCAAAGACCAGGACCGGCCTGAGTCCTCTTTGCCAGCTCCACCCTCCACTCAGGGGGGCCCAGGTCCGAGGGCTGATGGTCGGGTAGCAGTGGGGGAGCCTCTGGGTGAGGACGAGAGTCTGACCTCCCTCCTCAACGAGATCGTCTTCCTCAATCAGCAGACCGTCCCCTTGTCATCGGAGAACCCCTCCTCTGAGGAAGCGGCGGTGGGCGGAGCCACGGAGCAGGGACACGCCCACAGCCCCTGGCTCCTGGAACTGGACTCGGACTCTGACGACCTAATGGAGACGACGTGGGGCGGGAGGCAGCTCGGACCCGCCAACGAGAATGCTAATGCCCTGGCTCCGCCCCCTCTGCTTCAGATGAAGGTGGGCGGGGCTAAGGTGGCAGACCCCCCCAGCAGCGATAGAGCAGCAGGGGGGGAAGACGAAGGAGGAGGAGGCGGAAGTAGGAGGGAGGGGTGCGTGGCCTGGAGGCCGATGCCGAGGCTGGTTCCTCTGGGACTGAGAGGAAACGCCCCCAGCTAACATCACACGGATCAGCTGACATCACTCTGATGATGTCACAGCAGAGATAGGACCTCATGGGTCATCTGCAGACTGTTTTCTGATTGGCTGTTAGAGTTCTGTTTGATTTCAGCAACAGTTTGTCTTTTTTTTTTTCTAGTAAAACAGAAACACCTGAGGGCCAATCAGAAACCCGCTGTTACCCTGACGATGATTCAGAACGTTTCATTGGTCGTTTACAGACGAACACAGATTTTATTTATTTTTGTCCTTAAAGTTTCAGGTGACGCTGCAGCGACGTGCCACTTTTAGGAGAAAAGTTGACGAGGAACAGTTTCCATGTAAGTTGCTCGTTGGTCTCATAGGAAGATTGTTGCCGGAAGAAATTTGTCCACGTTTTTTTTTTAATGGTTGCAGCAACGTGAATCAGACAACTGTCGATATATTGAGAGGATGTCTGTCTCCTTTAAACTGCTGCTTTCAATTAGTTTATTTTTGTTTATTTTGAGAATCAGGATCACTGAGAACAAAGAGAAAAGATTTAGACGTAAATAACCACAATATTTGCACAACTCTGTGTGTGTGTGTGTGTGTGTGTGTGTGTGTGTGTGTGTGTGTGTGTGTGTGTGTGTGTGTGTGTGTGTGTGTGTGTGTGTGTGTGTGTGTGTGTGTGTGTGTGTGTGTGTGTGTGTGTGTGTGTGTGTGTGTGTGTGGATTCACATTAAACTGATTTCAGTTTTGAAACAGGAAGTAGAAACACATGAGTCAGCTCATATTCAGAGTAAATAATAAATACAAACCGTCTGAAAGCTGCTGTATGAATGTTAAATGGTGTGAAGTTCAGCAGTCCTGGTTTCAGCTGGACCTGCTCAGTGTTCACAGGACATAACGGATCGGATGAAGCTGCTACTCTCTCGTCTTCATGTTTGTACAGTTTCTTGTTTTTCCTAAATTTGTATTTTTGTACGTATTAAAGGACTCTGATGTAAATACATGTTGTCGCATCATAACTCTAATATTCTGTAAATAAAGTTTAAATATCAACATCTAACTCACATTTGATTTTTTTTTTCAAAAAGATTCAGACAGAATGGTTTTAATCTTACATTTACCGGATAGACCCTGAACGCATCATCCTAATTTATTGTAGTAATTTAAATATCAGATGTAGTTCGTGAGTCTTCCGCTGGAGGCGCTGCTGCTCCACACTGCGTCAATGTACGTCAGACACGACACCTGAAGTCTAGGGGCTTTATCATCAAAATAAAAGCACAGCAGTGTCGTTTTTGTTCTTGTATGTGAAAAGTACTGGAGTCAAAGTAATACCACATAATACTGATAGTGTAGTTAGTCCTTTATATCATTTCATATATTCTCTGTGACAGAAAGATGTTAATCAAAAAATATAAAGAAAGAAACTGAAGAACTAATTTTCATAACCGATCAGCCAGATTTATTTTTGAAAAGCCTGGCCGGAAGTGTTTGTGTCGTTGCCGCATGCGGTCTTGAAGCTCGGCTCAGTCCGCTCTGGCTCGTGTAGAAGCCGCTTCTTCGTGTCTCCGCAGCGGCGGAGGAATAAGATGCGGAACCAGAACCAGAGACCGGATCAGACCAGAACTAAAGACCGGATATCAGAACCCTCCTCCGGTCCCGCACAGCTCGGCCCGCAAACAGCATGACAGCAGCGACGGCGGAGGAGCGAGCGACAGACAGGAGGTCCAGCTGAGAGAGGACGCTAGCGGCACAGCTAACAGCGCGATGACCGCGGAGGGAGGCGGAACCATCCGGAGGAGAATCAAGAACCTGTCAATCAAACTGAGGAGGAGGAGCGGCACCGCGCGGCACAAAGAAGACCTGAGCGGCAAGGTGGGCGCAGCGCACAGACACACACACAGATACAGACACACACACAGATAAACACACACATAGTTAGTCTGGTTAATATGGTTTGTCTGGTTAGTCTGAGTCTTGTTAGTCGGGTTAGTCTAGTAAATCTGGTTAGTTTTTTAAATCTAGTTAGTCTGGTTAGTCTAATTCAGAGGTCTTCAACAGGGGGTCCACGGCCCCTGAGGTACTGCAGGTTTTTTTTCTTCTTTTTTTTCTCTAAACATGAATGTGTCGATTATGTTAATAGTTCAGTATTGTATGAAGGATAACTGGTATCTTTATGCATGGCAGTGGCACTAATAGGCCATCACTCATTTTCGTTTCCACATTTATGTTTAAAATGAAAACATCAGTGAGAATAGCTTGTATGCATGATTATCATGCAATTGACAGACAATGTTGATATTGGCATTGGTATCAGCTGACAAGGTATGTTTATAAATGTCAGTGGCACGGCCTCCCTACTCACTGTACCTTGCACATGTTTAAAATAACAACATGAATATATGAACCTGTGTATTATTTGAATAGCTTAGTATTGAATGCACAATAAAGAGGTATGTTTATACACGGTACTAGGCCCATTTATAGTCGTGGGTCCCTGCTCCATCTCTCTATCAGTTTGGGGGTCCTTGGCCTGAAAAATGTTGAAGACCCCTGGTCTAGTTAATATGGTTAGTCTAATTAGTCTGGTTAGTCTAGTTAATATGGTTAGTCTGGTTAATGCACTTACACACACACACACAGTTAGCTGTTAGTTTAGCATCGGGCTGCACAGGACTTCACCAAACCACAGGGGCTTCCTGCTGATTACATGCCAACATGCTAACAGCTACTTTGATGACGTCTAATCTCACTGACCTCCAGGTGACCTTGGAGAAGGTTCTGGGAATCACAGCTCCAGGAAACCGAGCATTGGCCTGCGACCCCCAAACCGGCCTGTTGGCTTATCCTGCTGGGTGAGTGTGAGTGAGTGTGTGTGAGTGTGTGAGTGTGTGAGTGAGAGTGTGAGTTAATGGTCGTATGATGTGACGATATATACTTTGTTTGGTTTCTGCAGTGTTGTCTGAGAAGTGAAAGCAGTTGAAGTGAAGTGTAAACATTGAAAATGAAAGGCTAAAGTGGATCTCAGTGAAATGACCAGTGAAAGTAGTGGAAGTGTTAAGTTGAGCGTGTAAACGTTGACAGGAGTTGAAATATCAGTTGAGATGTAAACACTATAATGAGCTACACCAAACTGAAAGGAGTTGAAGTGTCAGTTAAAAAGAGGTACTGGCAGTATACGCACCGAAAGAGTAGACAAGAGTGACAAGTGTTGTCAGTGAAAGGACTTAGTGTTGAATGAAGTGTAAGCATATTAGTTTAGATGTAAACACTGAAACTAAAAGGAGTTGAGGCATCAATTAATAAAAGATAGTAGAAAGGATATAAAGTGTCAGTGAAAGTGTAACGACTGGAGTTGAAGTGTACGCAACGAAAGAGTCACCATTTACGTCAGTGAAAGGACTTGAAGTGTTGAATGAAGTGTAAACGTATCAGTTGAGATGTAAACACTGAAACTAAAAGGAGTTGAGGTGAAGAACATGAGTGTAACTGAAGTGTTGTATAAATACTGTTGTCCTGCATGTTTAGAGGATTAAACTCTCACAAACTGACCGTCTGTGGTTCTGTGTCTCATGTTCTGAGTTTTAAAGGCTAACGACATGATCAGATTATCGGATTAAGAATCATGTGTTTAACGAAGCGACACACACACACAGCGTGTCATTAGGAGCCGTGGTCTTGATATTCACCACAAGACTCTGGTCTGCTGTAGGATTTACCCTTCAGCAAGGCACTGAACCCACAACCAGTAACCACCTGGAGCACTCTGCAGACCACAGAGGCTTCGTTCAGACCGCCGGCTCAAATATGCCTTTTAAAGAAAATATCCAGATTGAGTTTACAAAGTCTGGACAGAAGAACACAAGATGCTATTTTTGCTAATCAAATCCAAACCACATCCGCAGGTGGTTTGAAATTTGACTCCAATCAGATTTCTACAGACTTCAGGTCGATCAAATCAGATTCATTTATTTTTGAAAAGGTGTTATAGGGGGTCCCAGGGGGTCCCAGTGTTTTTGGGGGCAGTTCTTGAGAGGTTTCTAAAGACTTTTAGAGAACTTCAGGGACCTGTGACAGTGTTTCAGGATTCCACAAGGTTTCAGGGGTCTTTAAGGGTGTTTCAAGGGGTTCTAGGAGTTATTGAGGGGTTATAAAGGATTTTTTTTTAAAGTTCTGGGAGTCTGTTTGGGTATTTCAGGTTGTTTTAGACAGGATTGAAAGGTACAAGGAGTAACACCATGGGTACTCCGAGAGGTTTCAAGCAACGTTTAGTGGGTCTCAAGGATTCTTGACGGGTTCCAAGAGTTTTTAAGGGGGTGACAGCGGTGCGGAGGTTTCTCCAGAGGTTTCTGTGGTTCTTAAGGAGTTTCAATGGGTCACATATGCAGGTCTGAAGGGATTCCAAGAGTTTTAAAGGTGATTCTTTTTTTATATTATTGTGATGTAGGGCAGAGGTCCCCAACCTTTTTTGCACCACGGACCGGTTTCATGTAAGACAATATTTTCACGGACCGGCCTTCAAGGTGTGGCGGAAAAACACGACGAAATAAAATGATACGATCGGCATGAAAACAAATATAAAATGCATAAATAAATACAACTCACAATAACGCTGAATCAGTGGGAGCCCTGAGCTTGTTTCTCTGCAACGAGACGGTCCCATCTGGGGTAATGGGAGACAATGACACCCGAAGTCTGTTCCTTATGTCCAGTCTACTTTTGTTTTGTTTTGATTGCCGTCACTGCAGAACATCCCGCTTCACAAAGAGTGTGAAATGGAAGCAGGGTTTTCAGTGCTTTAGTGGCGATCTCAGGATATTCAGCCTTGATTTTAATCCAAACACCAGCAGAGTTGTTGTCTCAAACATACTTTTAAGGCCACCGTCATTTACAACCTCCAGCAGCTGATCCTTTGTCGCCACATATTCTGCAGAGCGGGTTTGTCGCGTCAGAATTACTCCTGATATTTAATCAGACTTCTGATATTGTCTGTTAAATTAAGCTTTAATTTTATTGGAAGTTGTAGCTCTTCTTCTGTCTCCTTAGTGGCCTTTTCCCCTTTGCAAATAAGCTCTCCAAAAGTTATTTACTAATTTTCGCTAGTTTGCGGGCTTAACTTTTGAGGTAACGTATCACGTGACCGAGACAAGCGTCTTGACATGTGTCAAGAGGAACAGGCGGATGAAATTGCGAGAGAATCCGGTCATTTTTCAAAATAAAACTTCTTTCAGACTCTGATAATTAATAAAACGGAAATAATATAATATTTATTCTTTCTGTGCGGCCCGGTACCAAATGATCCACGGCCCGGTACCGGTCCGCGGCCCGGTGGTTGGGGACCACTGATGTAGGGGGTCCCAGTGGTTCCGAAATAATAATAATCAATCCCTTATTAGTCCCGCAGTGAGGACATTTATTCTCTGCATTTAACCCATCCCTAGTATATAGGGAGCTGAGAAGTGCCCGGGGAGCAGTTAGGGGTTCAGTGTCTTGCTCAGGGACACTTCGCCACAGGACCCGTGGTAGTCACGGATCGAACCACCAACCTTGCAGTTAGTGGACAACCCTCTCTACCCCATTCACCACGGTCGCATGGGGTAGAGAGAGTTTAAGAGGGCTCCAGGGACCCGGGAGTATTCACAAGGATTCAGGGGTCTTTAAGGGTGTTTTAAGGATTCTAGGTTGAAGGTCTCAGGTGTTTATGGGGTTTCTGAAATAATCCTGTTGGATCCACCAAAGGAGTCAGTCAACAATAAAGGATTTATCTCTGTGGAGTCTGTGTGTGAGCACGAGGTGTTTGTTACGTCGTTCTAGTGAAAGTGTGTGAAGGTTCATTCCAAATGTTACCAATCAGCAGAAACCAATAGAACCGGATAGACCAGATCACAGGACCGTTTGAATCCTAAACAGACTGGTTCTTCTGGTAGATGTTTATTTCGTACACATTAAGGAGGAGAGGAGTTTCACTCCTCTGTAGATCTGGTTTTATCAATAAGGGCGCCTAATCGATGAAGGTGGATCAGTAGAAAGCTGATCAGATAATCAGGACCCTGGAGCATCCTTCACTTTAACAAAGATCAGACTGTTTGTGACTGCAGGAGCTTCGGCAAACAGGAAGTGTTCCCATTGGTAACCGCTAACTCTCCCCGACATCACAGCTCCGAGTTTGGAAACTCACACTGACGATAGAAATGTGATCCGTCACGCAGCTCCATGAGGCGTTCATCCATCCATCCATCCATTTTCCTCCGCTTATCCGGGGTCGGGTCGTGGTGGCAGCAGGCCAAGCAGGCTGACCCAGACTTCTCTCTCACCGGCAACATGTTCCAGCTCATTCTGGGGGATCCCGAGGCATTCCCAGGCCAGCTGGGAGATGTAATCCCTCCAGCGTGTTCTGGGTCTTCCCCGGGGTCTCTTCCCAGTTGGACGTGCCTGGAAAACCTCCAGTGGGAGGCGTCCAGGAGGCATCCTAATTAGATGCCCGAACCGCCTCAGCTGACTCCTTTCGACGCGAAGGAGTAGCGGCTCGACTCCAAGCTCCATCCTGATGACCGAGCTCCTTACCCTATCTCTAAGGCTGAGCCCGGCCGCCCTACGGAGGAAGCTCATTTCGGCCACTTGTAGCCACAACCTTGTCCTTTCGGTCACGACCCAGAGTTCGTGACCATAGGTGAGGGTAGGAACGTAGACCGACTGGTAAATTGAGAGCTTTACCTTCCAGCTCAGCTCCCTCTTCCCCAAGACGGTCCGGTGCAGCGCCTGCTTTACTGCTGCAGCCGCACCGATCCGCCTGTCGATCTCCCGCTCCATCTTACCCTCACTCGTGAACAAGACCCCGAGATACTTGAACTCCTTCACTTGAGGTAGGCACTCCATCCCCACCTGGAGGGAGCAATCCACCGGTTTCCGGCAGAGCACCATGGCCTCAGATTTGGAGGTGCTAACTCTCATCCCCGCCGCTTCACACTCGGCTGCAAACCGCCCCAGTGAATGCTGGAGGTCACGATCCGAAGAGGCTAACAGGACCACATCATCTGCAAACAGCAGAGAGGCGATCCCGAGACCCCCGAACCTGACGTTCTCCACCCCCAGGCTGCGCCTAGATATCCTGTCCATGAAAGTCACGAACAGGACCGGTGACAAAGGGCAGCCCTGACGGAGGCCAACACCCACCGGGAACGTGTCTGACTTATTGCCGAGAATGCGGACACAGCTCCTACTGCAGTCGTACAGAGACCGGATCGCCCGTTGTATTGGGTCCGGCACCCCATACTCCCGCAGCACCCCCCACAAGAACCCCTGAGGGACCCGGTCGAAAGCCTTCTCCAAGTCCACAAAGCACATGTAGACTGGTTGGGCAAACTCCCAGAACCCCTCCAGTAGTCTTGCGAGGGTAAAGAGCTGGTCAACTGTTCCACGGCCGGGTCGGAATCCGCATTGCTCCTCTTGGATCTGAGGTTCGACAAACGGTCGGAGCCTCCTTTCGAGCACCCTGGCATAAGCCTTCCCCGGGAGGCTGAGTAGTGTGATACCCCGGTAATTCGAGCACACTCCGGTCCCCCTTTTTGAAGATGGGAACCACCACCCCGGTCTGGCAGTTCATGGGCACTGATCCCGACCCCCATGCGACATTGAGACAAGAGGCGTGTCAGCCAGGACAGCCCAACCATGTCCAGCACTTTCAGCATCTCAGGGCGGATCTCATCCACCCCCGGCGCCTTGCCACCAAGGAGCTTTTTAACTACCTCAGCGGCCTCTGCCAGGGATATGGATGAGCCTCCCCCTAGATCTTCAGGCGCTGCCTCCTCTACAGAGGACATGTTGGTCGGGTTTAGGAGTTCCTCAAAGTGCTCTTTCCACCGCCCGACGATGTCCCCTGTCCGGGTCAGCAGTTCTCCCCCCCCCCCCCCCCTGCTGAGAACAGCCTGGGGTAAGCCCTGCTTTCCCTTCCTGAGCCGTCAGATGGTTTGCCAGAACCTCCTTGAGGCCAACCGAAAGTCCTTCTCCATGGCCTCCCCGAACTCCTCCCATGCCCGAGTTTTAGCATTCGTGACAACTGCAGCTGCAGCCCTTCCGGCCTGCCGGTACCTGTCAGCTGCTTCAGGAGACCCCTGGGCCAACCAGGCCTTGAAGGTCTCCTTTTTCAGCTTGATAGCTTCCCTCACCTCCGGTGTCCACCACCGGGTTCTCGGGTTGCCGCCACGACAGGCACCAATGACCTTCTGGCAACAGCTCCTAGCGGCCGCGTCCACAATAGAGGCTTTGAACATGGTCCTTTCGGATTCCATGTCCCCAACCTCCCTCGGGATGTGTGAGAAGTTCTTCCGGAGGTGGGAGTTAAAGACCTCCCGGACAGGGTCCTCCGCCAGACGTTCCCAGTTCACCCTCACTACACGTTTGGGCTTGCCGGGTCTTTCCAACCGGTTCCCCCACCATCTGATCCAACTCACCACCGGGTGGTGATCAGTTGACAGCTCTGCTCCTCTCTTCACCCGAGTGTCCAAGACATACGGCCGCAAATCAAATGATATGATTGCAAAGTCGATCATTGATCTCCGGCCTAAGGTGTTCTGGTACCAGGTACACTTATGAGCCACCTTATGTTCGAACATGGTGTTCGTTATGGCCAAACTGTGGCAAGCACAGAAGTCCAATAACGAGACACCATTCGGGTTCAGATCGGGCAAACCGTTCCTCCAATCACCCCCCGCCAGGTTTCTCCGTCATTGCCCACGTGAGTGTTGAAGTCCCCCAGGAGAACTATGGAGTCGGTAGGCGGTGCCCTTTCCAGGACCCCTCCCACCGACTCCAAGAAGGCCGGATACTCTGAACTGCTGTTTGGTGCATAAGCACAAACCACAGTCAGAGCCTTGCTCCCCGCAACCCGTAGGCGCATGGAGTTCAAGGACCTCTGAGTCAAATCTGTGTTAGGAGCTCTGTGTGAATACAGGATCCTCCACAGTCAGAGAGACCATCACCAGACTGAAGGTTCGGGTTGGAGGGTTCATTCTCCTCAACGATGTCTCAGGACATCTAGAGGGACGCTCTTTAAATTAAAACCAAATGTCCTCTTGAACTGACAAAACACGATACACGTTTTTGGACATAATTGAAGAATTAATATGATAATTATGTCATAAAGATTTCAAATAGGATAAAATGATGAAGTGATATTTTGGGCGGACTCTTGACTGGTTGGTGAAGGAACTCAACCACGAGGGGATTGTAGTTCTATCTGATTGTAGTTCTGTCTGATTGTAGTTGTATCTGATTGTAGTTATGTCTGATTGTAGTTATGTTTGGTTATAGTTGTGTCTGATTGTAGTTGTGTCTGATTGTAGTTGTGTCTGTTTGTAGTTATATCTGATTATAGTTATATCTGATTGTAGTTGTATCTGATTGTAGTTATGTTTGGTTGTAGTTGTGTCTGATTGTAGTTGTGTTTGATTGTAGTTATGTCTGATTGTGGTTGTATCTGATTGTAGTTCTGTCTGATTGTGGTTCTGTTTGGTTGTGGTTCTGTCTGGTTGTAGTTATGTCTGATTGTAGTTCTGTCTGGTTGTGGTTGTATCTGATTGTAGTTCTGTCTGATTGTGGTTCTGTTTGGTTGTGGTTCTGTCTGGTTGTAGTTATGTCTGATTGTATTCATGTCTGATTGTAGTTATGTTTGATTGTAGTTCTATCTAAATTGTAGTTATATCAGATTGTAGTTCTATCTGGTTGTCGTTATGTATGATTGTAGTTCTGTATGATTGAAGGTCTGTATGATTGTGGTTCTGTATCTGTACAGTTACTTAATTAATTAGTTAATTACAACTTAGTGAAGCGTTTGGTGCCACCAGTAACCAGAGCACCGTTTGAACTGGGACTAACTGGGACTAATGTTATCTCATACTGGTGTTACTGGATTATAAACATTGTTCTCTCTGGTTATTGTGATCACTCTCCAGTGACTCAACACATTTTGAAAGTTGTGAAGAAGATGTTACTCATTGAAACAGCCCTTACAAAATAAAAGCCTCTACAAACATAAAGTTTTAAACTGTTTATGATGAATCACTGAAATAAACTCGTCTGTTGTTGCTGATCTTTTTTTTGCCGGCTGCCTCATAAAGTTTGTCCTATTCAGGCTTCTGTAGTTCAGGAAACAGTTTGTTTTTACAGCCTCTGGATTTATAGAAAAATGAAACGAGAAATTCAGCTAAAAAGGAACTATAAAGATTAATAAGAAATAACATTTAAAATGAATAAGATGTGGATAGAAATACAAAAGTTATTGCATCAAAATAATATTATTATCTGTTCAGATTATTAAACATGAGTTCAGATTATTAATGAATTAATCAATTATTTTAGCTGGTTTAAAGGTCAGAGGTCAGCAGCTGATCCTCCTCTCATTGGATGAGTCTGAACCCAAAAGGAATGAATGTTTCACACGGAGCCACACTGAGCCGTCCAATCAGCTGAGGGTGTGGGTGGAGCTGTCAGTTCAGAAGATTCCGTTTACGGATGAACGACTGTGAAGTGAAGCGGGTCATCGGACAGAAGGGGAGATTTAGGTCAACGTGTCGAAAGATGAGACGTTCATGTCTCACAGGGAATTACATTTTTTTTACGATGAGGATTAATAATATTATTATTATTAATAATATCTATTATTGGATTATTAGATTATTGTTAGATTATAATTATTATTATTATTAATAATAATAATAATAATGAAGAAAGTTTAAGTAAAAAAAGTTAATTTATTCATTAAATAATCACATTCTTTAGAAAATTAAAGACAAACTGAAACCGTCAGAAAAGAAATGTGAAATGATTAGCATCATATTATTATTATATAATAACCTTATTATATAATGATGTAGAACACAAAGAACAGAGACTCTCTGCAGCTTCTCTCTGTTCTTCTTCTTGCTGCATTGCAGATGTGGAACAGGACGGGTTGGGTCAGTGGTCTCTGGTACACACTGTACCTGAACACACCATGTTACACTGCTGCAGTGTGTGTGTGTGTGTGTGTAAACACAAGGACACGTTCCTCTGTCATGTGAACGAGTCCTTTAAAGGATTCAGTGTTTTACTGCAGGATCCTTTCCCTGTAAAACATTGACAACACGTCGTTAGCTCTGGCTAACGCTCCGTTAGCACCTGCCTGGTCGCTACTGAGCGTGTGCGAGTCTCACCAGGACCGAGGATGAAGTGAGGTTCACTGAGACCCAATCCAGTATTTCAGCCTGTTTCTGGTTTCATATCAGAACAAACGATTAGGAGATGTTTGTTATTGTACTTGTCTATCTTTGTGAGGACCAGTGTGAGTGTTAGATCTTAAGAGGACATTTTGGGGACGTACCTTCGGAGAGCTATTTCAGGTTTAAGGTTTCAGAGCACTTTAAAAAACTTCTGACATCACAGCTACCTCTCGCTCTGATTGGTCAGTTGTGTGGAGGTGAAAAAGTAGGCGGGTTCAAACTTGTCATCTCAGGTTTTGTCCCCTGGTTGTGTTCAGTAAAGAAAGAGACGTCCCCACAAGGACAGAAGTACAAACGCGAGTGTGTGTGTGTTGATGAAGAAGAATATAATTGTTTGCTGACTCAGCTGCTTACAGTCATCAAACACATGCACACACAGCCTGCCAACTCACTGTGTGTGTGTGTTTGCTGATTAAAGGTTCAGATGAACATTAAGCTCCTGAACACTGATTGGCTCTCACCTGTTCAGACAGGTTGATGATGTCACAGGTGACTTGAGTCAAAACAAACAACCAGCTGTTTCTCTTCTTCTGTTTTTGTCTGCTGAGAGGTGAACACATCATATTATATTATATATAATCTATAAAAATACTTCATTTATTAGTGGATCAGTAATCTGAATCTGTTATTGAAGAAGAAGGAGACCAGGTCCAGACTGAGAGAGACCAGGGCCCCGTTCCTCGTACTTGGTTCAGCTAAGTCGATCAAATGTCCTATTAGCAGCTGAAATTAACCCGATGATTGAAATCAGGCTATTTCGGTTTCTCCAAGGCTGATCCTCTCAAACAGTCTCGTTAATTGGAACCAGACGATCATGATCAGGATAATTGCGCGTGCCCGTCCTACTTCAAAAGGGGGAAGCGTCAATCACCGAAACCATGATTTTCTAACAGTACAATGTTAAATAAAGTCAAAGAAAGAGCCTCTTTTTACTCCGCTGACGAGCAGGAGATGATCATGAACGCATATGAGGAATTCAAGACCATAATCACGGCAAAATCGAACACCGCCACCGCTGCGAGGGCTAGACAAGAAGCACGCAAAATATCACAGACAAGTTAAATGTGTAAGTGTTGTAAATGTATCGGCTCATTTTAATGCCTCATCACCCCAATCAATCAGATGGTATGTCTTTAAATGTGCTGCTGGCAGTAGGCTTAATGAATGCATCATCCAATGAGATCTATAGCGACAATAATGATCTCAACTCTTTCAGAATAAGTAGATAAAAACAAGCCCAAAGAGCATCTAACTGATACTTATGAGGATATATGTACTGTATAGGGTTGGGTACCGAAAATCCGTGCTAATATGGCACCGGTTCCTATACGACCGGTATCTACCGGACCGAAACGCAACGCAGATTTCGGTGATTCCTTTCGGTGCCTGAGCCGATTGAAATACTTTTTTTACACTACTCTGATGACTCCGTCCTGGCAGCAGGTAACGAGAGCCTCGGTCCTCCGCTCCTCACTCATAGTATTATTACAACCGGCCGAGCCGTGCGCGCTTAGAAACAAACCCCTCCATCATTCTGGCGAAGCTTCGGCCATGATTTATTTTAAAAAACCGAGAACGGCTTCTGTTAAACGGCTGGCAGGCTCATATTTCTGCAAAAGAATTGCTGAAGTTTGAAGCTGTAGTGTGTGTACAGAGTGTGTGTGTGTTTTGTATTTATTTATATTTATTTAAGTATACTGTAAACTGTTAATATATTGTTCATAGTTTTAAGTTAAAAAGTTTGAAGCTGTAGTTTGAAGCCAAGTGTTTTGTATTTATTTATATTTATAGTATACTTTAAACAGTTAATATATTGTTCAATTTGAAGAAAAAAAGTATCGGTTCAGGCACCGTTTAGGCACCGGTATCGTTTTAAAAGTATCGTTTTAGCACCGGTATCGGAAAAAACCCAAATGATACCCATCCCTAGTACTGTATGCCCTTATGTATCATGTACTATATATGTGTATATACATGTCTGTGTAGATTACCATATAGAACTAGCAGTTTGAATCTGTGTGTGGGCAGATCTGTGTGTGTGTGTGTGTGTGTATTATTCATCATCAGACATTCAATCAATTGAAGCAGTGAAGATAATTAGTGTGTGATTCTCTCTATTCTTATCATGAGTCCACCTTCATCATGTTCTACAGTAATGATATGCTGGTGTACTAATAACACTGTCGTATCATTATGAGTGCTTTAACCCTCATGTATGCAACGCAGCCATCAAGAGGACATGGGAGCAAGTAAACACTAAGCACACACACATTACTCAGAATGCTGAGTCAATACAATATGTGCCATGGTGATGTAATGAACACATCCATAAGTTTATTAAGCGCCAAATAAACTGTACCAACAGCACGGCATGCAGCGGCTTTCCCCATGTTCTCCGCATCGCCGACACTGTACAACAATGTACCACTCGCAGAACAGCTCAAGGCTGCATCCAGTGTGTGAGACATCAATGCTCGGCTGCAGCGTGTGGTGTTCAATGTATGCTCCAGAAGGTCTGTAAATAAATGATTCCTTGTGGGCAGAATGGATAGCGCTCGTATAGGAAGTCATCATGATGTGATAACGGATCTTGGCGATGTGGAAGAACTCTCTCCCTATAAAATGCTAATCTAACTAATATCCTCCTTCATCAGTGGATCTCTGAGGAAGGGAGCTGTACATTAATGCAATAGAGGCTTCTTAGTTTGCTCAGCTGCTTTTAATGGATCACCGTGTGTCTCACTTTACATGCATTTCCGGAACTCCCGTATAACCCCCAGTATATGCGCAAGCGCATTAGACTACCGTATATGACAGGAGCTGCCATGTTTTCCGGGGGAGTGGCAGCTTATCCAGCTACCTTCAGTTAGCCTGCGCTGGAGCAGGTTCAAGCTTATGGATGTGTTACTATGGTGATTTTGCCAAACTTGCTTCGTGGAACCGAAAAGCCTGATCTACGTCATCTTATCCTGACAAGTATCCGGCTAACTCAGTTAGCCACGTACGAGGAACGGGGCCCTGGTCCAGACTTTCACAGAGTAAAACAGTCTGAGCTGTTTCTGAAGGTTCAGGTCGGACAGAATGAGTCATTAAACAGAGACTCTGTTTATACAGGAGAGAGAGAGAGAGAGAGAGAAAGAAAAGACAGTTTATCTTTGTTGAGGAAACCTGAAGGTTTAGTTCTTTCTGTTCAGACTCAACCACACACACATAATATTATTATATATATATCCATCCATCCATCCATCCATTTTCCACCACTTATCCGGGGTCGGGTCGCGGTGGCAGTAGGTCAAGCAGGCCGACCCAGACCTCCCTCTCACCGGCAACATGTTCCAGCTCATTCTGGGGGATCCCGAGGCGTTCCCAGGCCAGCTGGGAGATGTAATCTCTCCAGCGTGTTCTGGGTCTTCCCCGGGGTCTCTTCCCAGTTGGACGTGCCTGGAAAACCTCCAGTGGGAGGCGTCCAGGAGGCATCCTAATTAGATGCCCGAACCACCTCAGCTGACTCCTTTCGATGCGAAGGAGTAGCGGCTCGACTCCAAGCTCCCTCCTGATGACCGAGCTCCTTACCCTATCTCTAAGGCTGAGCCCGGCCACCCTACGGAGGAAGCTCATTTCGGCCGCTTGTAGCCGCGACCTTGTCCTTTCGGTCACGACCCAGAGTTCGTGACCATAGGTGAGGGTAGGAACGTAGACCGAGTGGTAAATTGAGAGCTTTGCCTTCCGGCTCAGCTCCCTCTTCACCAAGACGGTCCGGTGCAGCGCCTGCTTTACTGCTGCAGCTGCACCGATCCGTCTGTCGATCTCCCGCTCCATCTTACCCTCACTCGTGAACAAGACCCCGAGATACTTAAACTCCTTCGCTTGAGGTAGGCACTCCGTCCCCACCTGGAGGGAGCAATCCACCGGTTTCCGGCAGAGCACCATGGCCTCAGATTTGGAGGTGCTAACTCTCATCCCCGCCGCTTCACACTCGGCTGCAAACCGTCCCAGTGAATGCTGGAGGTCACGATCCGAGGAGGCTAACAGGACCACATCATCTGCAAATAGCAGAGAGGCGATCCCGAGACCCCCGAAACTGACGTTCTCCGCCCCCAGGCTGCGCCTAGATATCCTGTCCATGAAAATCACGAACAGGACCGGTGACAAAGGGCAGCCCTGACGGAGGCCAACACCCACCGGGAACGTGTCTGACTTATTGCCGAGAATGCGGACACAGCTCCTACTGCAGTCGTACAGAGACCGGATCGCCCGTTGTAACGGGTCCGGCACCCCATACTCCCGCAGCACCCCCCACAAGACCCCCCGAGGGACCCGGTCGAAAGCCTTCTCCAAGTCCACAAAGCACATGTAGACTGGTTGGGCAAACTCCCAGAGCCCCTCCAGTAGTCTTGCGAGGGTAAAGAGCTGGTCCACTGTTCCACGGCCGGGACGGAATCCGCACTGCTCCTCTTGAATCTGAGGTTCGACAAGCGGTCGGAGCCTCCTTTCCAGCACCCTGGCATAAGCCTTTCCCGGGAGGCTTAGTAGTGTGATACCCCGGTAATTCGAGCACACTCTCCGGTCCCCCTTTTTGAAGATGGGAACCACCACCCCGGTCTGCCATTCCATGGGCACTGATCCCGACCCCCATGCGACATTGAAGAGGCGTGTCAGCCAGGACAGCCCAACTATGTCCAGCGCCTTCAGCATCTCAGGGCGGATCTCATCCACCCCCGGCGCCTTGCCACCAAGGAGCTTTTTAACTACCTCAGCGACCTCTGCCAGGGATATGGGTGAGCCTCCCCCTAGGTCCTCAGGCGCTGCCTCCTCTGCAGAGGACATGTTGGTCGGGTTTAGGAGTTCCTCAAAGTGCTCTTTCCACCGCCCGACGATGTCCTCCGTCTGGGTTAGCAGTTCCCCCCCCCTGCTGAGAACAGCCTGGGGTAAGCCCTGCTTTCCCTTCCTGAGCTGTCGGATGGTTTGCCAGAACCTCCTTGAGGCCAACCGAAAGTCCTTCTCCATGGCCTCCCCGAACTCCTCCCATGCCCGAGTTTTAGCATTCGCGACCACCGCAGCTGCAGCCCTTCTGGCCTGCCGATACCTGTCAGCTGCTTCAGGAGACCCCTGGGCCAACCAGGCCTTGAAGGTCTCCTTCTTCAGCTTGACGGCTTCCCTCACCTCCGGTGTCCACCACCGGGTTCTCGGGTTGCCGCCACGACAGGCACCGATGACCTTCCGGCCACAGCTCCTAGCGGCCGCGTCCACAATAGAGGCTTTGAACATGGTCCACTCGGATTCCGTGTCCCCAACCTCCCTCGGGATGTGTGAGAAGTTCTTCCGGAGGTGGGAGTTAAAGACCTCCCGGACAGGTTCCCCCGCCAGACGTTCCCAGTTTACCCTCACTACACGTTTGGGTTTATCGGGTCTTTCCAACCGGTTCCCCTGCCATCTGATCCAACTCACCACCAGGTGGTGATCAGTTGACAGCTCTGCTCCTCTCTTCACCCGAGTGTCCAAGACATACGGCCGCAAATCAAATGATACGATTACAAAGTCGATCATTGATCTCCGGCCTAAGGTGTTCTGGTACCAGGTACACTTATGAGCCACCTTATGTTCGAACATAGTGTTCGTTATGGCCAAACCGTGGCAAGCACAGAAGTCCAATAACGAAACACCATTCGGGTTCAGATCGGGCAAGCCGTTCCTCCCAATCACCCCCCGCCAGGTTTCTCCGTCATTGCAAACGTGAGCGTTGAAGTCCCCCAGGAGAACTATGGAGTCGGTAGGCGGCGCCCTTTCCAGGACCCCTCCCACCGACTCCAAGAAGGCCGGATACTCCGAACTGCTGTTTGGTGCATAAGCACAAACCACAGTCAGAGCCTTGCTCCCCGCAACCCGTAGGCGCATGGAGGCGACCCTCTCGCTCTCTGGGGAGAACTCCAACACAGCGGCGCTCAGCCGGGGGCTCGTGAGTATCCCCACTCCCGCCCGGCGCCTCTCACCCTGGGCAACTCCGGAAAAGGACAAAGTCCAACCCCTCTCCAGGAGCTTGGTTCCAGAGCCAACGCTGTGTGTGGAGGTGAGTCCAACTATTTCTAGCTGGTATCGCTCCACCTCCTGCACCAGCTCCGGCTCTTTCCCCGCTAGCGAGGTGACGTTCCACGTCCCTAGAGCTAGTCTATGTCGCCGGCGATCGGCATGCCCGGGCCTCCCGCCCGACCTACCGCCCGGTCTGCATAGCACCCGACCCCGATGCGTGTCCCTGCGGGTGGTGGGTCCACAGGGTGGCTGCTCCATGGTGTTTATTCGGGCTGAGCCCGACCGGGCCCCATGGGCAAAGGCCCGGCCACCAGACGCTCGCCTACGAG
>NW_027466588.1:107500-110000 GCF_050575085.1 Anarhichas minor
TCTCACCTCATTTTACATGTTAGAGACAAAAGACATATTAGAGACAAAAGACATGTTGGAGACATGAGACATGTTAGAGACAAAAGACAGTTAGAGACATGAGACATGTTAGAGACAAGAGACATGTTAGAGACATGTTAGAGACATGGAGACATGCTGGAGACATGTTGGAGACAGTTGGAGACATGAGACATGTTAGAGAACCAAATGTGGATTCATCCACCGCTAAAACATAGTCCTCAACAAAGTCAAAGTATTATGTTGTTTAGTTCTAACAGATCAAACACATCCTCATATTCATGGTGTCAGAACTCAGAGAGACAAAGTGGACATCAGGACTCACCTGTCTATCTGTCCGTCTGTGTGTCCTCAGGCGTCTCAGGCCACCTGTCTGTCCGTCACAGACGAGTTGATCTTCTGTGGTTGTTCTGACGGGACGGTTCGAGCCTTCAGCCCCGTCAACTTGCACTTCCTGTGTACTTTGCCCCGCCCACACTGTCTGGGGGCGGACATCGCCAGTATGGTGGACGCCAGGTAACACACACACACACACACACGCATATATACACATATACACACATAAACAGTCAGTTTCTTACTGGACGTGTAGACAGCTTACCATGTTTTTTAGTTGTCATGATGACGTCTCTCTCCGTTTCCTCCTCAGTCAGCTGTTCTCGAGCCGACCGGAGGCCCGGTACCCGGACACGGTGGCGGTGAGCTACGACCCCGCCAGCCGCTGGCTGTCGTGCGTCTACAACGACCACAGTGTTTACGTGTGGGACGTCCGGGACCTCCGGGACCCCCGCAGGGCGGGGAAGCTCTACTCCGCCCTCTACCACTCCTCCTGTGTGTGGAGCCTGGAGGTCAGTGTTGAATAATAACAAAAATAATATTAATGAATAACTCCACAAAAGGGGAATTAAGTCCCAGACACATGAATATATTCTAACATGTTACTTAATGAATTAAAAGCTCAGTTTAGTGAACTCTTTAAAATATGAAGCTACAGCCAGCAGCTGCTAGCTTAGCATAAACACCGCTAACAGGGGGAACAGCTACCCTGGATTCAACATTAGATGCATGACAACTTTATGGCATCTATTTATGTTGAAACTCTTCAGTTGAGCACCTCCTATTGTGTCTCCTACAGGTGTACCCGGAGGGGGGAGGAGGAGGAGGAGGGCCACATCTGGCCCCCGGATCGTACCTGTCCTGCTCCTCAGACAACACCATCCGACTGTGGAACACCGATGGCCACAAGCTCCTCACCAGGAACATCCTGAGCCAGGTACAAGAACACACACCTTTACCGTAATAGTGATATTACACCTGACCTACACCTGTTCACCTGAGCTGCACTTGTTGACCTGACCTACACCTGTACACCTCAGCTATACCTCTACACTGACCTGACACCCTCCTGATCTCACTGACCTTGACCCCTCAGGACCTACAGAAGGTAATTTATGTGGACGACAACGTCTCGACCCTCCTGGACCCGGAGAGCGCCACAGTCACAAGTGGAACCACGGAGAAGGCGGGGTCACTGGGCTCAGACGGGCAGACTGACCAGAGCCGGGCGGGCATTAGGACCCTGAGAGTCAGTCCTGATGGACAGCACCTGGCCTCTGGAGACCGCATGGGTGTCCTCAGGTGAGCTGTGGGTGGGTGGGGGGGCTATGAGTTTTACTAATAAAGGTAGTAAAGTCATCACACAGAGAATCTGTAGTCCGAACGAACTTTTTATTGCTGCCACATTGGCAACGCATTGCAGCTTCACTCTCTCCATTCCTACCTTTCACAATAAAAGCCCTAGACATATACATCACTGCTTAACAGAGGGAACTAAAGTTCACTCAGAGTAACTCAACAAAACAGAAAATCAGGAAGTCAAAAATCCTATATTATAGATACATATAATATATCAATATATTATATATAGATATATTATATATATTTATTATATATAGATATATTATAGATATACAGTCGTGTTTTTTTAATGTTTGTTAAATTCTCAGTAGTGATAACTAAATGATGCTTATTATACATATTCCTAAGAAAAACACTTTAAAAAGTCTAAAAATATAATTTAAATTAATCATTTATTTTTTTGGTATTTTGGTCAGACACATATGCAACGCTGATTACCGTAATATGTGTGGTATTTGTTATAAATGTACGTTGTTACATAGAGGGTGATAAGAACGTACATTTATAACAAATATATTTCAAATTGCATCTATTACACACATGAAGATAAAGAACACCGGCTGAATATCTATTATCAGAAACATAACTGTATTTTAACTGCTACTGTGAAAAGGGAATACTGCTGTTAAAAAGAACCTTATTTGTTGAAAGTGTTTGCAAACCATTATTCATTATTGAATTTTGCGCATAACAATGCGATTAATCGCAAAACAATCATGCGATTAAAAAATTGTAATCGTTGCCCAGCACTAATTATATTATATATATATTAGTGCTGGGCAAG
>NW_027466588.1:115000-157500 GCF_050575085.1 Anarhichas minor
GTTTGAAAGGTAAATCAACAGGCTTTCCAACGGTATAACATTTATTGCCATGAAGCATTGTTACAATAGAGAAATAATCTACCAAACACGAACTTCCGAACTTTTTGTTCGATGTTTAGTATGAATACAATAAGTGCTAAGTGGAAGGCTCAGGGTAGCACTTCTTGAAGAGGTGACACAAAATATATACATAACGATACAGACCCAACATAACACTAAACATCCCTGTCTGTCTCTCTCTGTCTTCCTCTCCCTGTCTGTCTCTCAGGTCTCCAGTTGTTAGCCACAGCCAGTCGTGACCGTCTGATCCATGTCCTGGATGCAGGCCGAGACTACAGTCTGGTTCAGACTCTGGACGAACACTCGTCCTCCATCACTGCCGTCCGATTCGCCGGTGAGTCTCTGTGACCTCTGATGTTCAGGTTGTTGGTATGAATCATCCCTCTGACATCTTCCTGTTCTTCCTGTCTGTCAGCCAATGAGGGGAAGGTGAGGATGATCAGCTGTGGTGCCGATAAGAGCGTCTACTTCCGCACCGCTCAGCAGGTGAGAGCCACACCTGGTGATGTCACCTAGTGATGTCACACAGTAGCTGATGTAACTAAGTACATGCACTCAAGTAGTGTACTTATATTTGTTTGATCTACTTGTACTTTACTAGAGTATTTGCTTCATACTTGTACTGCACTACATTTATGCTACATATGAGAAAAATCTAATAAAACAAAGTAAGTTTGTTTTATTAGGAGTTTTCCCTCCTCTTCTTCCTCCTCCTCCTCTTCCTCACAGATGGAGGAGGGGTTGGAGTTCACTCGTACTCATCACGTGGTGAGGAAGACCACTCTCTACGACATGGACGTGGAACCAACCAGGAAGTACGCAGCAGTGGGCTGTCAGGACCGCAGCATCAGGTGTGTGTGTGTGTGTGTGAGTGTGTGTCTGTGCGTGTGTATGTGTGTGAGAGTGAGTGTGTGTGTGTTAGGATTATCACGTTCCCGTCTTCTTCTTCTTCTACGACTGAGGTCATAATTGGATTTTTGGACCAGAGCTCTGTGTGTTCAGGCTGCCTCCTGCTGGTCACATTAGGAACTAACTCTTTAAAACGAAACATAAATATGATCTGTGAAGTATTTTGTTTTATCTCTGTGTCCTAACTGTAAATGTATGATGCTATTCCTCCTCCTCCTGCTCCTCTTCCTCCTGCTCCTCCTACTTCTACAGGATCTTTAACATCAGTAACGGTAAACAGAAGAAGATGTATAAAGGCTCTCAGGGAGAGGACGGTACTCTTATTAAGGCAAGTGTTTCCATAGTAACATCAGGTGTAGATGATTCTTTTATCTTGCAGGTGTTAACTTCCCCCTCCTCTGTCGTCTTCAGGTGCAGATCGACCCGTCAGGTCTCTACATCGCCACTTCCTGTTCGGATAAGAACATTAGTATATTTGACTTCTACTCTGGAGAATGTGTGGCCACGATGTTCGGACACTCAGGTCAGTGAAGTCATTCAGTCCATTACTATGAATGTATGTATTTATATATGTGTATTTATATATATATATTACGTTATAGTACACTATGACTTTAAAAAAAAATTGTTTTTGTTTTTACAACATATTATACTATGACTTTTTTGTTTTTACGACATATGACTTTATGATATAGAAAAAGTGACTTTTTAAACTTTTTCCGACATACTATAATATGACTTTTTATAACATTTTTTAATAGTCTGCTGTAGAAACGCAAAAAAAGTCATAGTATAATATGTTGTAAAAGTAATCCGACTACAAAAGTGAATGAATGCATGATGTATGAATCTACGTACATATGTATATTTCTCTCTAACAGTGTTTCCGTCTGTCTGTCAGAGATAGTAACAGGTTTGAAGTTCAGTAGTGACTGCAGACACCTGATCACAGTGTCTGGAGACAGGTAATGTTTCATCATACAGATTGTGTTCTTTACAGTTTACAAAACGTGGAGAAAAGTATTTAATTAAAGTACGAATACAACCTCTGTTTGTGTGCAGCTGTATCTTCGTGTGGCGTCTCAGTCCAGAGTTGACCATCAGGATGAGGCAGCGACTCGCTGACCTTCAATCTCCCAGCAGCACTCAAACCTCCCAGAATGCACCACAGCAAAAAGGGGTGAACCTCAGGTAAATGTTCGGCTTGTAGGACCTGATGTGTTTGTCAGCGTTCGTTTTTGTAAATGAACGCTGACAAACTTGTTGAATTATATCACAATTTATACACACCGTTTAATGTGAGTAAATTGAGGTGTGTGTGTGTGTGTGTGTGTGTGTGTGTGTGTGTGTGTGTGTGTGTGTGTGTGTGTGTGTGTGTGTGTGTGTGTGTGTGTGTGTGTGTGTGTGTGTGTGTGTGTGTGTGTGTGTGTGTGTGTGTGTGTGTGTGTGTGTGTGTGTGTGTGTGTGTGTAGCCGGGAGGCGTCTTCTCCTCGTGTCGTCAACATGTCGTCTGACAGCGACAAGGAGGAGGAAGAGGAGGAGGAGTGCAGGAGTCCTTATATGGCCACAGCAGGATGCCTGGAGGAGGAGACGGGTATGTTACCATGGTTACACAGCATGCTAAAGTGTTAGCGTAAGTTTTATCCAATCAGCAGAGACCTGGATAGAAGTCGTATTGAAGGAGCTCATGTAGTCTGGATGGTGGATCACAATAATCAGGATCCTCCGTTGGGACGTCCTCTGCAGTGATATCGAGGTTATTTTGTCATATGTAACAAAGATTGTCCTTCTCAGCTGCCGTACAGTGTTTTCTTTAAAATATACGTCAGGTTTCTGTGTTAACTCTTAACGTGAAAAGTTTTTATTCTCATAATACTACTGATGACAGAGCAGCTGGTAGAAACGTGTAAAGTGATAACAGACATAAATAAATCAGCTTGATATTCAGGCTGGAAGGATAAACCAGAATAAAACAAAGATCAGTGAGGGTTGTGTTTGAGTTCACAGTTAAATCGGAGGAAAGATCAGCAGCTGATGAAAATAAATCCTGTCCTGTTTTTGTTTTTTGCTTTCCTGTCAGAAATGTCTGATGAAAAGTTCTGCAGAGACGGCAAGAAGGTCAGAGGACATTTTGTTGTCTGTGTTTTATACTGTGTATATATATATATACTTATATAAACAGCCTCCCTCAGTGTATCTCAGTGTGCCTCAGAGTTTCTCAGAGTACCTCAGTGTTTCTCTGGGACTCCTCAGGACGCGTCGGGGGGGCGCCTCCCTCGCCGTCGGTGGTCCAGGAGGACGGGCAGCGACGGCGTCCTGATGGTGAAGTCAATGTTGGACCTGAGACTGCTGGACTCGTACCGTCCTGACGAACAGGTGGACCAGGGGGCGGAGCACGAGGTCAGGAAGACAAACCAGACTCCATTAAGAAAACACAGCATTTTGAACGCAGAGTTAACTCCAGCTTTTGTCCGTCCCACCCAGATGAAGACACGCCCCGTTGTGAGCCCCTCCCCCCCTTGTCCGAGTGGGATGGGCCAGTGTGTGGGGGCGGGGCTTCACAGGACCAATCGGGAGCTGGGGAGCAGCATCAGTCTGCAGGTTAACACTGCATGGGTGAGAACACAGACACACACCATCTAACCTCTAACCTTTCCACCGTGTTTCACCTGAAGGTGCTCAGGTGTTGAGTCACATGTCAACAGGACACCTGAGCACCTTCAGGTATCTGAAGAAGGCCACGGAATACGGTAGAAAGGCCAGTAACATTTTATCAGCAATATGTCTCTGGAGTGAAAGATGAACCTGTGACTCTGTATCCGTCCAGGCAGAGGACAATGAGGTGAGGACCAATCAGAGGCCGGACTTCATCCCGCTGTCCAACCACAGCCCAGACATGGAGGCTGTGGTTCTGTATCCCGACCAATGGGAGGACAGAGTGAGCCTGGCAGGAAGGTACCAGGATGTTCTACCACGTCTGGTCTCATTCATGCAGCATGAAGCCAGCATGCTTTTTAGGCTACTCTGACCCACAATCCTTTGCAGCAGACATATGAGGAAGAGGTCCCTTGTTATGAGAAAGTAGTTTGTCCCAGTTCAATGAATACTGTATGTAACAGAAAGTACTTTGTATGTCCTTAAAGTAAAAAGTATTAGGTTGGATGTTGACACTGTTTTAAACCCCGCCCCCTCTAACCCCTGCCCCTTCCTGTCAGTGAGTTCCAGGTGAAGGAGGCGTGTCCTGCCTCAGGTGGACATCAGGACAAACCCAGTCCAGACAGCGGCTGCTCACTGGGATTCAGCTCCAGGCTGTCCAGTCCAGTCAGACCTGCAGGAGACGGTGAGACAGAAAGACAGACAGATACAGAGAGACAGTCAGAGACTAAGACAGACAGACACAGTGAGACGGACAGAGATTTCTCGTGTCTGTCTCTAACGTTTAACCCCTCTTTCTTTGGTCTCGTAGACTCGGAGCTCACTGAGCCTCTTAGTGTGGATGGAAACTCCTCTGAGCTGGAGGGGGAGGAAGAGGATGAAGGAGGAGGAGGAGCAGCAGCAGCAGCAGCAGCAGCAGCAGGAAGAGGAGCAAAAGAGGTTGTGAGCTCTCAGCTCGTCCCTCAGACTCCAGACCAGGAAGCCTTCCTGAAGGAACACTTTGTCACACTGGCCGACCTCTCGGGATCAGGTCTGTACCTCTGTGATGGTCCGCTGATCTGGTCCAGAGAATAGATTCATAACTTTGTGTTATTAACTGGTATCTATTTATTATTGAATAAAAATGTTGAAGCTGACTTCGTAGTCAGGACTAGTCTCTCAGGACTGGTCTCTCAGGACTCTAGACTTGGACTTGTATCAAAGGTCTCTAAACTTGGACTTGTCTTTGACTTGTGTCGAAGTGTTCTAGACTTAAACGTGCTTTTGAGGACTTGAGACATGGACTTGTCTTTGACTTGTGTTAAAGGTCTCTGGACTTGGACTTGTCTTGAAGAACTCTAGACGTTTAAGTTAAATTAACTTTGACGCGTCGCTGTTAAACCGTCTTGTCGAGCTGAACCTCTGAGTCTGGAGGACTCAAACATATAAACTGTGTGTTGACAGGAAGTCCAAGCAAAGCTTCTCACAGCTCCAGTGAGAGTATTAGCATTTCTTCCAGGTTCCTCTCCCAGAATCCAGCTGGAAGGTAAAACCTCAGATGACACAGATCCACACTTTGTGATGACTCAACATGTTTAATAGTCTGATCAGGATCAGCTGAGACTAAAGACTGTTGATCTAAAACCCTCTGGTTCTGTTTCTCCTCCTCAGTCGGACTGTGTTTCCTCTCCCATCTCGGACTTCTGGAGGAGGAGAGGTGAAGGCCCGGCCTCTGGTCTCAGAAGTCCGCCCTCTGAACCAGACCCAGGACCGGAGGGTGTCATGGAACCAGGACCAAACCCAGAAACAGAATCAGGACCAAACCTCCTCAGTTCACGCCCAGGCACATCCCCAGAACAGGATCAACCAGGACCAGCCTCCTCAAGATGTGAACCAGAACCAGATGGCGGAGGAGACCTCCTTGGACCAGCAGACCCACCGACCCCCCCCACTGAAGAAGAAGATCCAGACCGCAGTGGAGTCTAAGAGGAATCTGGGCCCGACGGCCCGAGCCGCCGCCTTCCATCTGAACTCCTCTTCCGGACTTCGGAAGGCTCAGTCAGTCCAGAACCTGCTGACCGACTCAGGTGAGACTCAGAACCTCCAGAGACTCAGGTGACGAGTTAAATAAAGACCCAAACCTCAAACTTTCTCTCTCCCTCAGGTAACTCCTCCTTCTCGACCTCCTGTCCAATCAGAGAGCCTCAGCCCCTCCCCCCCCTGCAGCGCCCTACCACCCTCCCCTCCTCCCCCCGCCTCCCCCAGTCCACAGCCCTGCCCCCTCAGAGACCAAGCCCCGCCTCCCCCAGGTCCCCCCAACAGGAAACAGCCGCCGCTGCCATCTTGTCTGCAGCTTCGTCTGCCATCTTGTCTGCAGCTTCGTCTGCTGTCGGCACCCCGAGGAAGTCGTCCTCTTCGTCCTCGTCCACTCTGGTGGCGTCTCGTTCCTACATGAGTCCGACCGCCAGCTCCATGGCTAAGATTTCTCGCTCTGTCTCCGTGGGCGACGGCCTGAACATCCCAGAATGTGGCGAGGACCCCCTGATGACATCTTCATCATCGGTAACTCCCTCCTCTCAGGTCAAAGACACGCCTCCTCCTCTTGTTGCCGTGGTGACCTCCAACGTAGGTCTGGCCACACCCCCCCATGCTTCCGTTTTTTCCGTCGCCGTTGCCTCCTCGTCTCTGGGTAACCATGGCAACCAGGTGGCCCCTCCCCCCCGCGGCCTCCAGGCTCGGGTACCCGGCAAACCACTCCCCGACAAGCCCTCCCTCGCCTCCTTGTCCTCCCTCGCCTCCTTGTCCTCCCTCGCCTCCTCGTCACGGCCTCCTCCGGTCTCCCCCCTGACTCCCCCCCGGCAGGAGGAGGAATCTCAGACTCCTGCAGGTGGCGGCAGCGTGGAGCCAAGAGATGATGCAGGTTTGGACTCTCATCTTCATCATCCTCCTCTTCATCCTGTCACACTGTCATCTCTGGCTCCACCCCTCTTCTTCATCATCCTTCTCTTCATCCTGTCACTGTCATCTTTGGCTCCGCCCCTCTTCTTCATCCTCTTGCTCAGTGGTGACGGATGAGACATTTCTCTGTGTTTGATGTTATTCGTCTCTTCTTCACTCCCTCCATCTTATCATTTAGAACTAAACAGGAAGGGGGGATCAGCCAATCAGCTGTCAGTATTGTTATTGGTAGAGTGACCTCACATTCTCTCTCTGTGTGCAGACCTGCCAATCAGTGTGGAGACCTGCAGAGCTCTGACCAATGAGCTGCAGAGCTGCTTCAAAAGAGCAACACACCTGTACAGGAAGGTGAGTCTGTATCAATACAGCTTTTATATCTGACAACATGTAGGAAGTTTTAGATGTGAACTCGCCTAAAGAAGGCTGTCTGTGTGTCGACCTGTCAATCACCGTGTAGCCCCGCCCTAAAGCATACCCTGCTTTATGGTCTATTTGACTCTAGATGGACTATAACTTACTAAATGAACATCATGCTGTATTGAAGAAGACTTGAAACTAGAGATTGAGACCATAAACTCATGTTTACAATGTTTACTGAGGTAATAAATCAAGAGAGAAGTAGTCATTTTCTCATAGACTTCTATACAACCAGAGGAGTTGCCCCTGCTGGTCAGTGGAGAGAATGCAGCTTTAACACTTTAAATAAATGGGGTCTCCTGGTTCAGACCAGAGGTTGTGAAACAGGAAGGGGGCGGGGCAGTTGAAGGACATCAGCAGTGACATCATCGGCTCCCTCACCTGTCTCTCTCTCTCTCCTCCAGGTGAGAGGCTCCTCTCACGATGACTCCGCCCCCGACCAGCGCCAGATAGCCGTCGTCCTATCGGAGGCCTTCCAGGCCATGAGGGCGGAGCTCGACTGTCTGCCGCTCGGCGTGCCGAGCATGCTGGGAGTTGAGGAGAGGCTGGGGGGGGTGAAGACAGAGGCTCTGCTGGAGGAGTATTCTCTGCTGCTGCTGCAGGCCGTTCACCACCGGGTCCACAACATGGAGGCTCATCACTGAGGCTCTTCATCCTCCTCCTCTTAGTCTTCCTCCTTTACTTTTTTCTTCTTTTTCCTCTTCATCCTCTGAGGCTCTTCATCCTCCTCTTAGTCTTCCTCCTTTACGTTTTTCCTCTTCATCCTCTGAGGCTTTTCATCCACTCCTCTTCATCCTCTGATGCTCTTCCTCCTCTTCCATTCTTCATCCATTTTTTCTTTGTCATCTTTTCCTCTTTGATCTCCATCTTTTTTTTTCTTCTTTCCTTCCTCCTTTTACTTCCTTCCTCTGTCTTTTCTTCTCCTATTCCTCCTCGTCTTCACAGATGAAGGATCTGAAGCCATTTTGATTTATTCTGAACTTTTGTTCCTTTCTTTTATTATTATGCAAGAATCTCTCTGGTCTTAAAGGACAGACGAGTTGATCCTACAGAACTTTTTTTTTTTTTTAGAAACTGAACGACTCGAAATTTCTTTCGAGTCTTTTTTTAAAGAAGTTTCAGCGACGGAGTCGTGGAAGTTTTTATTTTAGATTTCTGAAGTTATTGTTATGAAACGTTGATGTTAGACTGTAGAGACTTTCTAAAGGAACAAACTGCAATACGAGACGCTTTGAACAAACTTTGTTGTTCCTTTATTTGATGTAAATGGTTCTTCCTGAGTTCACTTGAATCAGATTTTTAGTTTGTGTTTATTCTGCTGATGTTACACTGAACAGACTCGTTGTCTCCAGAGGATACACACTGAAGTTCCTCTTTTTATAACTGTTATTAAAGGAACACTTTAACAAACAGGTCAAAGTTTGAAAAGTTTTTGTCAAAATGTAATAAAAGTTTGAGACTTCAGATGTTTGTGTTTTTATGAAGGTTATTTTATTTATTTATTTAAAATCATTATATTCCCATGACATCGTCTTCAGGTCCATCCTGTTGGTAACCACAGGAAGTCTCGACCAAAATAAAAGTCCAGTTACAGCTTGATACCTGAAGGGATGGTTTGTTGCCGAGACCCTGATCCGGGGGTCAGAGGGGGAACAGCAGGAAGCCGGAGAAGACGCTGAAGTTTCTCGAGTCGTCGTAGAGCCGGTAGCTGGCCGGCAGACTGAGGCGGACCCCGTCGCCCTCCTCCAGCTGCAGGGCTACGCCGCCCGACGTGAAAGCGTAGCCGCCGTGGTCGTTCAGGACCAGGCTGAAGACAACCGGCTGGTTGTTCCTGTACAGGTGGAGACCCATGTAACCCTTCAGGTAGTCTGCAGCCGTGAAGCTGAAGAAGTAAAGTCCTCTGACGGGAGCCGTGAACACGCCTGACAGACACAGAGCAGGTCAACACTTACACACTGATACTGAGGCCATGACATCATGGGTCTGTAAGGGGACAGGGTTTACCTGAAGTCTGGTTGTAGGCTTGGCCGATGTTTGTGATGGTTTTGGAGAAGATCAGAGTCGTCTCCTCGTCAAATGGTCCGACTGATCCTGAATCAGTCAGACCGGCTGAGAATGCAACCTTCAGGTCACCTGCAAAAAGAAGTTTGACTTCAATGTTTTAATACAATAAAAACCTGTTTTACCTTCTGATGGAACTCTGAATGTTTAATATCTAAATGTTTCCTAATTTCCAGCTTATTCTTTGTTTCTGTTCAGAGTTTTAAAGAGAGACACTCAAAATATTACTGAGTGAAACAAAAAGCAGTTTTTCGCTGTAAAGTCGTAAAGAACTTGAGTCCAAACCTGAGTTTGTGTTTGTGAGACAATCATCAGTTTCATTCAGTCTGAAGCTCAAAACTGAAAATCAGGGAACAAAGGAACACAGGAAACTGATGAACAGAAGAAGCAGAAGTTCTGACATCTGTTGGTCAAATACTTGATTCACTATCAAACTGACTGACTTGTGATGCAGATAGTGAATATATATGTAGTAGTGCTGGGCAAGTTAACGCGTTATCGCGTTAACGCATTCATTAATTAACGCCGGCAATTATTTTATCGTGCGTTAACGCAGTTTTTTTATTACTATTAAGCGGACATTTTTAACACAAGAACCGGCCGGCCGACCGGCCAGCAGCGAGCGGTGAACAGCTGTTTGTGTGGCATCTCTTCCTGTTTCCTTCACCGACATTCCCCTGGGTCCTAAGTCCCTCCAGGTACAGCTTCTTATCACCCTCTATGTACCAACGTACATTTATAACAAATACCACACACATTACGGTAATCAGCGTTACATATGTGTCTGACCAAAAAAAGCCAAAAAGAAATTATTAATTTAAATTATTTTTTTAGAGTTTTTAAAATTTAGTTTTATAAACTTTGTTCAGGAACAGGGCCACGCCCAGAACACAGCTCATTTCCTCTGCACAGAGTATTTAAGCACAACGAACCCGTTCACTTCCTCTTCGACTCTTGTCTTCACATCCCTCCCCCCCAACCCCGTTTTCGTCCTATTTCTCTCTCTCTCTCTCGCAGGATTACAGGAACGACAGGGGACTCTGCACTGCCAGAGCTTCCGAAGAGACAGCCCCCACCCTACAAGTCTCCGTTCCTGCCAGCCGCCGGACATCAACGGTCCCCCTTCGATCGCCTAACCTCCTTCCTACGAACCCTCCTCGTTTCTTCTTCCTTACATCCCTTCATCTCTTCATCCCTACCCTACATCCCGTCATCCCTCTACCCTACATCCCTTCATTCCTCTACCCCTACCCTACATCCCTCTACTGCTGGTAACAAGAACCTGATGTGTTAAAAGTGTTTACAAACCAAATGTTATTGCACTTTTGTTCATATAGCAGTACTTTTAAAATAAAAGTGCGCAATACCCTACTTTTGAATTCATTATTGAATTTTGCGCATAACAATGAGATTAATCGCAAGAAATCATGCGATTAATCGCGACTAAAATGTTAATCATTGCCCAGCACTAATATTTATACAATACATGGATATAAAGCTAGTTATTTTAAACCTTCAGGGTGTTACCTGTGTTTTCTGTCTTCACATCTTCAAGTTGTTTGTCACTGACCCTCAGTCTGACCTCCAACTCTGAAGAGAAAACAGGAAATATCTGATTAATTTCAAACTATTTACCACTTGTGTTCATGAATATAATAAAGTCAATTTAAATCTACCTGTAGTTTTGTTGTGGCTATCTGTCAGTCTGGACTCCATCAAGGAAAGTTGAACAGACTGAACTGAAAACACAAAATAAATCAGAAACAAAGAACTTGTGACTCCTGGAGTACTTTTATGGAAAAACACAACAGAAGCAAAAACAAACGTCTACTTTAAAATATAAAAAAGGATTTTAATCATCTGTATTATAAATAGCTGAAGTTATAATTCCTGTCAATTCAAATGTCATAAAAGGTTCCTACAATAACCATCAGGATGATAAAGGAGTTCCTCAGGGAACCTTACTGGATCCTCCACTGCTTCAGTTTGAAGAAGTACTACATCTACTGTTTGAGCTCAAATAAATAATTTTCCTCTTTGTGTCACTTTATTCAGATGAAATGTATTAATACAGTTAGTTTAAACCTTCAGAGTTACCTGTATTTTCTGTCTTCACATCTTCCAGATGTTTCTCACTGACACTCAGTCTGACCTCCAGAGCTGAACAGGAAACAAAGCAAGTTTGATTTAATGCTTTAATTATTGATTCATTAAAGTAATATTGAAGAGGTGATGATGTTACCTGCAGTGTGATTCTCCAGCTGCTCCTGCTGCGTCTCAGTGGATCTCAGACTGACCTCCAGAGCTGATTGACAGTCACATTTCATTTGTTCTTATAGTTAATGAGTCTGTATTTAAACTCTTTAGTAAAATCTAGATCAATCACATTAATAAATTATCGATTAATCAATCAATACCTAAATAATTAATGAAATATGAGACTACCTGTAGTGTTGTTGTGGCTGTCTGTCAGTCTGGACTCCATCAAGGAAAGTTGAACAGCCTGAACTGAAAACACAAAATCTGAATAAACAAATGTCGACTATTTAAAAGAAATTACAACAATAATACGTATTGTAATAAGTTCAATAATTACAATTTTAAAAAGTCAATAGTAGTCTATGACTCAGCTCAGCAGATCAGCAGGTTCCTTGCAGAACCCTCAGGTATCCCTGGTGTTCATAAAGGAGGTCCTCAGGGAACCATGTTGGATCCTCCAGTTTCAGTCTGAACATTTTCTACATGTTTTTTCTCTGAGCTAAAAACTTGGAGTCTGCTCCAAACTTTTCATCCCGTAGTATGAATGTCATAGTGAATTTATATATTTATACAATACATGGATATAAAGCTACAGTTATTTTAAACCTTCAGGGTGTTACCTGTGTTTTCTGTCTTCACATCTTCAAGCTGTTTGTCACTGACCCTCAGTCTGACCTCCAACTCTGAAGAGAAAACAGGAAATATCTGATTAATTTCAAACTATTTACCACTTGTGTTCATGAATATAATAAAGTTAATTTAAATCTACCTGTAGTTTTGTTGTGGCTATCTGTCAGTCTGGACTCCATCAAGGAAAGTTGAACAGACTGAACTGAAAACACAAAATAAATCAGAAACAAAGAACTTGTGACTCCTGGAGTACTTTTATGGAAAAACACACAACAGAAGCAAAAACAAACGTCTACTTTAAAATATAAAAAAGGATTTTAATCATCTGTATTATAAATAGCTGAAGTTATAATTCCTGTCAATTCAAATGTCATAAAAGGTTCCTACAATAACCATCAGGATGATAAAGGAGTTCCTCAGGGAACCTTACTGGATCCTCCACTGCTTCAGTCAGAACATTCTCTACATGTGTCTCTCTAAGGATGTCAACATATTTCTATCAGTTCTTTATGGATAAACCTTCAGAGTGTTACCTGTGTTTTCTGTCTTCAGTTCTTCCAGATGTTTCTCACTGACTCTCAGTCTGACCTCCAACTCTAAAGAGAGAACATTCTTGTTTAGAAGGAGCTCCTCAGGGAACCATGTTGGATCCTCCAGAGTTTACCTTTAAAACATCTTTGCAAACATTGTTGTGTTGAACGTCCTTGAGATAAAAAGACAATTCATACTATTCTCAGATTTACACTGTACCTGCACAATAGAACCAACCCACAAAGTCCACCTTTACAAAGCTTCTAATATTCTGTTTTTGTTGATTTACATATTTATCAATGAGGTCATACTCGGTGGTTATTATAACCTGGACTGGCAGTACAGTTGTATTGGGTTGTATTAGATTTTACAGGTATACCTAATAAAGTGGCCAGAGGGTGAAATCAACAGTTTGATCATAAAGGTTCCAACCAGAACCATCAGGAGGTTAAATTAGTTCCTCTGGGAACTTTACTGGATCCTCCAGTTTGAAGCAACACATGAGCTCAAATAAATTATTGTTTTATTCTGATATAATTTCATAATCTACAGTTAGTCGTAAACCTTCAGAGTGTTACCTGTGTTTTCTGTTTTAAGATCTTCCAGATGTTTCTCACTGACACTCAGTCTTACCTCCAGAGCTGAGGATAAAACAGTGAAAGTGAATCAGCTGTCCAAACAACACGATCGGCTCCTCTCTAGTAGACTGCTTAATAAACAGATTGATGTATGATGTACCTGTGTTCATTGTGTCCAGGAGACTCTCGGTTGTGTTCACCTTTCTCTGTAGCTTCATCGGTTTGGAGGTTTGATCTGAAACACGAAGATAAACCAGCTGCAGTGAAACATTTCCTCTGTGAGCTTCAGTGTAGATTCTCTCTCTCTGTTACCTGATCGGTCTGTCTGCAGCTGCTGAATCTGAGTCTCTGCAGAGTTCAGTCTTACCTGCAGCTGCTTCACCGCGTCATCCTGAACTGAAAACACAGGAAGTGACATCACTGATCTGAAGGAGGCGTCAGAAAAAAACAGCTGAGCATAACAGAAAGTGTTCAAAGTATTATTGTTGAGGTAAAAGTACTGCACTTAAAGTACATTTTGCTGATAATTATTATGTACTTTTATGCTTAAAAAGTAAAAATAATCCCAAACAACAATGACCACATCTACATATTGATTCATCATTTCTATAGCATTGACATGAACGCATTGATGTTTTTATTATGACTCTGCAATGAAACACGAAGCAGGAGAAGAAAATACTTCACAAGGTTTTCAGTCACTCGTCAAAGTGTGAAATCAAGTAAAACTGTACTTAAGTACGCGGCTTACGTAAGAATTAATGATTAATGAGTATTACGAAAGAAAGAAAGAAAGGATGGATGGATGGTTGAATGGATGGATGACCTCGTATTAAGCTGAGCTTGTCTCTTTCTGCAGATGAGTTCAGTGTTTTCTCCAGTGAGTTCAGTCGACTCTGCAGAACTGAAACCGCACGCACACACACACACACACACACACACACACACACACACACACACACACACACACACACACACACACACACACACACACACACATTAGAGAAACAGTGCCACTTTATCAGCAGCACTGAGTTTGTGAATAAAATCTGGAGTCTAAACATAAACATAAAAAAACAGACGTAGTCACTGTAATTATTGATCTGATGAAATCAATGATCTCATACTGATTGTGATTGGTGGATTGGTTCAGTCACCTTGAGTATTTGAGTTCAGCTCCTCCAGCTCAGTTTCAGTCTGAGACGAACTGTTTGAAGTTGGGAATGCTGGGAAATAAAGAAATAAAATGGCCAAGTGTCTTAATATTTGTAACTTATATCATTCATATTAATTAGTGCTGGGTAACGATTACAATTTTTAATCGCGATTAATCGCATGATTTGTTTGCGATTAATCTCATTGTTATGCGCAAAATTCAATAATGAATTCAAAAGTAGGGTATTGCGCACTTTTATTTTAAAAGTACTGCTATATGAACAAAAGGTCAATAACATTTGGTTTGCAAACACTTTAAACACATCCGGTTCTTGTTAACAGCAGTATTCCCTTTACACAGTAGCAGTTATAACACAGTTATAATGATTCTGATCATAGATATTCAGCCGCTGTTCACAACTTTATCTTCATGTGTGTAAGAGATGCAATTTGAAATATACTTCTTGAAAACTGCAAACCTCATCATGTCATCATCATCACAAAAATGTCCGCTTAATAATAAACAAAAACTGCGTTAACGCGCGATAAAATAATCGTCGGCGTTAATTAATTAATGCGTTAACGCGATAATAGCGCATTAACTTGCCCTGCACTAATATTAATATATAAAGGTATTTTACTTTTGATTCAAAGTTCAGCAGTTTAATAAAAAAAACATTCCACTAAAATGAGATTATGAAGTCAGAAGCACAGTCAGAACTACATCTCCTAGAAGCACACAGGAACATTATCAACATGCACTAAAAGGTTAATAACATACTACAATGTAGCTGTGAGCACTTATAAAGGTTTATTAATGTTCTGTATTTGTTCTCCTATGAAGACTCTAGATCTGCTTACAGCTACAATATAGTCTGTTAATTAAAACATGTATATTTATTGATTAGTAATGATCAATAAGAGGGTTAAAGTTAAGAGGAAACTGACCTGAGGTCTGTCTCATCAGCTCCTCCATCAGACTTTCAGCGTTACACAACCTGACTGAAAGAACTGTGGAAACAAACCAAACTTTGTTAAAGTCATAAGTCTTTGTGTTAAAGTCTTTGTGTTAAAAATCTTTGTGTTAACGCCACGAGTCTGTTAAAGTCACAAGTCTTTGTGTTAAAGTCTTTGTATTAAAGTATTTGTGTTAAAGTCTTTGTATTAAAGTCTTTGTATTAAAGTCACAAGTCTTTGTGTTAAAGTCTTTGTGTTAAAGTCACGAGTCTTTGTGTTAAAGTCAAGTCTTTGTGTTAAAGTCACAAGTCTTTGTGTTAAAGTCACGAGTCACTGTGTTAAAGTCACAAGTCTTTGTATTAAAGTATTTGTATTAAAGTCACAAGTCTTTGTATTAAAGTCTTTGTATCAAAGTCACAAGTCTTTGTGTTAAAGTCACAAATCTGTGTTAAAGTCACGAATCTGTGTTAAAGTCTCGAGTCTTTGTGTTAAAGTCTCGAGTCTTTGTGTTAAAGTCTTTGTGTTAAAGTCACGAGTCTTTGTGTTAAAGTCTTTGTGTTAAAGACTGTGTTAAAGTCTCGAGTCTTTGTGTTAAAGTCTTTGTGTTAAAGTCTCGAGTCTTTGTGTTAAAGTCTCGAGTCTTTGTGTTAAAGTCTTTGTGTTAAAGTCTCGAGTCTTTGTGTTAAAGTCTTTGTGTTAAAGACTGTGTTAAAGTCTCGAGTCTTTGTGTTAAAGTCACGAGTCACTGTGTTAAAGTCACAAGTCTTTGTATTAAAGTCACAAGTCTTTGTATTAAAGTATTTGTGTTAAAGTCACGAGTCTTTGTATTAAAGTCACAAGTCTTTGTATTAAAGTCACAAGTCTTTGTATTAAAGTCACAAGTCGTTGTGTTAAAGTCCTTGTGTTAAAGTATTTGTGTTAAAGTCTGTGTTAAAGTCTTTGTGTTAAAGTCTTTGTGTTAAAGTCACGAGTCTTTGTGTTAAAGTCACAAGTCTTTGTGTTAAAGTCACGAGTCACTGTGTTAAAGTCACAAGTCTTTGTATTAAAGTATTTGTGTTAAAGTCACAAGTCTTTGTATTAAAGTCACAAGTCTTTGTGTTAAAGTCTTTGTGTTAAAGTCACGAGTCTGTGTTAAAGTCAAGTCTTTGTGTTAAAGTCACAAGTCTTTGTATCAAAGTCACAAGTCTTTGTGTTAAAGTCACGAATCTGTGTTAAAGTCTCGAGTCTTTGTGTTAAAGTCTTGAGTCTTTGTGTTAAAGTCTTTGTGTTAAAGTCACGAGTCTTTGTGTTAAAGTCTTTGTGTTAAAGACTGTGTTAAAGTCTCGAGTCTTTGTGTTAAAGTCTTTGTGTTAAAGTCTCGAGTCTTTGTGTTAAAGTCTTTGTGTTAAAGTCTTGAGTCTTTGTGTTAAAGTCTCGAGTCTTTGTGTTAAAGTCTTTGTGTTAAAGTCTCGAGTCTTTGTGTTAAAGTAATTGTGTTAAAGTCATGTGACTTGAGTTTACAATTTTGCAAATCAGGTCACAAAGTAACGAAACAAACATAAATATGATGAAGATGAAGATGATGATGAAGATGATGACCTGTGCTTTTCCTCCTCAGCTGTTCCACTGTGTTCTCACTCGCCCTCAGTCTGGTCTGCAGGAATGGAAGCTCAGCCGCTAGAGCTGTCCACAAAATAATAATAATAATTATATATATATATACACATATGAGATGAAGATGAAGAGATAAAAGCAGCTAAATGTTGGTAAACATTAAAGCCATTAAAGAAACTTGAAGTTGAATCACTGTGAACAGTTGAACAAGAAGAACTCAAGTCATCTCACCTGAGTTCTTCTTCTTAAGGTCGTCCATTGAACGCTCGCTGGCATTCAGTCTGAAGTGAAGCGTCGACACTTCAGATGAAAACTCGACGGCTCGAACTTTAAAGATCGAAACACAACAAAGTGACAGAAACAATCAGAAGTACGAGTCAGAAATATGTCAACAAATATCAGAATGTAATGATTTGATGCTTTAAAAAATCAGATAATCAAGAAATCAGCTGATGACTCAGATCTTTATTTCTCACAGAACCAGAACATTTAACTTACATTTTCACCCCAACTTTAGAAAGTAGTGAAATACCTGCACACGTTTTTATCTTATTGAAGGTCAGAGATCAAACTAACTCCTATAAATCTTATAAATGAAAGGTTATGTCTGGTTTTAGATATAAACAGTAACGTCACGGCTACAATGAAGCTGCTAAATGATGTCATAAATGTAACTGACTCTAAAGAATACTGTGAGCATTATTCCTTTTATTAAGAGTTCATCCAATCTAATCTAATAACGTTAAATGGTTTGAAAACTATACAAAGTGTCCAACTTTGTGTATATTCTAGCTTTTTAAAAATGATGGCGTCCCACAAGGCTCCATACTGGGTCCCATTTTACTTCTTTAAAATTACATTAATAAAATATGTCATTATTTATGCAGACGACACCTTGATGTATCGTTCTCTTGTTTCTGTAAATAATAACAAGTCTAACTTCTAACAGCTGAACACAGTCGGACTTTTAAACATCTTCCAGCATCAAATTCTGGTTTTCTTGTCCAGAAAATTATTTTGCTGCAAAGAGCATCAACAGAGGAATCTTTTAAACTCCTCTCCCTCCATTTGCTCTGCCTATCCTCCTTCTCCTCCTCTTCCTCCCCCTCTTCCTCCTCCTCCACCTCCTCCTACCTTTGCTTTGCTCCTCCAGCTTCCTCCTCAGGTCTGAGTTCAGCTCCATGGTTCTCCTCAGCTCCTCCTTCTGCTGCTCCACCGTCTCCTCCAGACCGTCCAGGCTGCGTCTCTGCGTCCAGTCCTCCAGCTCTCCGTCCCTCAGCCGGGTCTCCAGGCTCCTGATGGCCTGACGCTGCTCCACCTCCGCGGCCTTTACGCTGAGGACCAGGTCCTTCAGGCCCCGCAGCTCGTCCCAGAGGACGGGGAGCTCCGGGGGGACGTCGTCGTCGTCCTCCACCGTCCTTAGGTCCTCCATCCTCATGTCCTCCTCCATCCTCAGGTCCTCCTCCTGGGAGACAGAAGCCTCCAACTGTCCCCAACTGACAGAGAAGAACAGCAGCAGAAACAGAACAGACTTCATCCTGAAACCAAAAGCTGCTGCTGAGCAAAAGTCCACCAGCTTATATACGCTTACACACACGCTTACACACACACACACACACACACACACACACACACACACACACACACACACACACACACACACACACACACACACACACACACACACACACACACACACACACACACACACACACACACACACACACACACACACACACATCTTTGATGAATGAGTCGACTCACAGAAACAAGTTTCTTCACTTCAGGATTTAACAAATATATTTTGTGTAGAAATGCGACTGAAAGCTCCAGAAAGAGACGAAGTTGAGCAAGTTGAGAATAATAAGTAGGTTTGGTTTATTTTAAGTGAAGTTGGGCAGTAGGTTGGTTCAATAACTTGGGTCAGAACAAAACACTGGTCATCTTTAATTCAACAACACACAGGAAACTGCATCATCTGAAGAAGATCATGCGATATGGCCCAAAAGCTCAAGAACAGCTACTAAATGGACCTGAAATCAAAGCTGGTGAGATGGACATGAAATGAGCTGCTCAGAGGACGGAGCTCTGCTTCCTGCTCCTCAGAGGATGAACCTTTAGGTTTCATTGACCCGTACGTGTTTATCACGTGTTGTTGACAAACATACCCAAAAACACGAGATGTTTGAACTAAAATGTCCCCGATTGGCTGGCACTCGGTAAGAATATCAGGGTAAAGCCAATCAGGTGAGGGCGAGTCATGTGACCAATGTGTCATGTGACAACAAACTGACAAACTGACTGCAGTTTTCTACTTTTTCACAAAACTCAAAATCTGAAACTCAAAGGATCAAAAATGTTTCTGTTGTGTTTGTTTCTCAACATAAAGTTTTCAGCCAACGACCCGTCAGTTTGGAGAGGCCTGGAAATACTCACCAACTACAAGAGACCATCCCCCCCACTGAGGCCAATCACCAACTGGCTGACGACCTGAATGTGTTTTACTGCAGGTTTGATAAGCCTACTCTCACACCCCCCACCTGCCCCATCATCATCAAACAACCACCTACACCCCCTGCCTCCTCCTCATCTCTCGCAACCGACTCCCCACCGGCACTGAGGATCTGTGAGTCGACTCTTCCACAGACAGAAGATCAGGAAGGCACCAGGCCCAGACGGTGTGTCACCCTCGTGCCTGAAAGTCTGTGCTGACCAGCTGGCCCCTGCTGGACCCCCTGCAGTTTGCATACTGGATAAGGATAAGGATGTTTATTGTCATTGTACGAACATACAACGAAATTAAGTTGGCGACTCATCAGTACAGCAGCAACAGTTAAAAAGTGTATAAAAACATTAAGACAAGATGATTTAAAAAAAGACATTAAATAAATATATACAAGATAAAACAAGATAAAGCACAGGCATCAATGGCTTCAAAGTGAAAAATGTGCTTAGTTAAAGTGTCGTGTTATTGACTATGTTTGTTTCACCGCAGCACTGTCCGGTGTGAGCTGGGTGGGGTGGTGGGTGGCGGTGGGGGGGTGATGGAGGAAACCGCTCTGGGGAAGAAGCTGTTCCTCAGCCTGTTGGTCCGGGTTTTGATGGTCCTATATCTCCTTCCTGATGGTAGTGGAACAAACAGAGAGTGACCCGGGTGTGTGATGTCTGTACAGATGTTTCTGGCCTTCTTCTGGAGACGGCCAGCATACAGTGTCCAGGACAGGCAGGGTAACTCCCACAATCCTCTGTGCTGTTTTAACCACCCGGGCCAGGTCCCTCCTGTTCTCTGCTGTGCAGCTGGCATACCACACAGTAAAGCACTGACAGGATGCTTTCAATGACACTTCTGTAGAAGTTAACCAGAAGTGCAGGGGGCAGGCCAGCTTGTTTGAGCTTCCTCAGAAAGAAGAGCCTCTGCTGGGCTTTCTTCACCAGGTGTGATGTGTTCAGGGACCAAGTGAGGTCTTTAGTAATGTGGACCCCCAGGAATTTGATACTGTTTACCCTCTCCACCTCCTCCCCACTTATGTAGAGTGGAGAGGGTGTGGTCTTCCTGGATCTCCTGAAGTCCACTATGACTTCTTTGGTCTTGGTGGTGTTCAGGACCAGGTTGTTGTCCGAGCACCACTCAGCCAGATGTTGGACCTCCTGTCTGTAGTGTGTCTCGTCGTTGTTGGAGATGAGTCCCACCACAGTGGTGTTGTCAGCAAACTTCACTATTGTGTTGGAGGACTATGTGGCGGAGCAGTCCTGGGTGAAGAGGGCCGGGCTGAGTACACAGCCCTGCGGTGTACCAGTGTTCAGGATGGTGGTTGTTGATGTCAGGTTCCCTATCCTGACATTCTGTGGTCTGTTTGAGAGAAAGTCCAGAATCCATGAACAGAGTGATGTAGAAAGTCCAAGGTTTTTGAGTCTATGCACCAGTTTATGGGGGATGATGGTGTTGAAGGCAGAGCTGAAGTCAATGAAGAGCATCCTGACGTATGTGTTAGGGTGCTCCAGGCGAGACAGGGCCGTATGAAGTGTGATGGAGACCTGTTTGCTCGGTACGCAAACTGGTGGCTATCCAGGTCTGCTGGGAGGACGTCCTTGATGTGCGATAGTATCATCCTCTCGAAGCACTTTGTGATGACTGGGGTCAGGGCGACTGGGCGGTAGTTGTTGAGGCAGGTGACTGGGGTCTTTTTTGGGACAGGGACAATGGTGGTGGCTTTGAGGCAGGTGGGGACTACACCTTATTGCAGGGAGAGGTTGAAGATGTTAGTGAACACCTGTGCTAGCTGGTCGGCACAGGTCTTCAGTGTGCGGCCAGACACTTTGTCTGGTCCCGCTGCCTTGGTGATGTCGATCCTCCTCAGAGCGGACCTCACCTGGTGGTGCTGGAGGAAAAGTGTCTGCTCCTCCTTGGGCTGGGTCTTCTCAGCTGTTGCTCCACTGTGCTGTCTGTCAAAGTGGGCAAAGAAGCGGTTCAGGGTGTCGGGGAGTTCACTGTCCTGACTGATCTGTGTGGTGCTGCTCTTGTAGCCAGTCAGGGTTTTAATACCTCTCCACATGCTCCGGGGGTCGTTGTTCTCGAAGTGTCCCTCAATGCGCTGTTTGTATCTGCACTTGGCCTCTCTGATGCCCTTCTTCAGGTCCCTCCGGGCACTTTTATAGGCCGGTATGTCACCAGACCTGAAGGCAGCGTCTCTTGCTCCAAGCAGTAACCGCACGTTTCTGTCCAGCCAAGGTTTTTGATTTGGGAACACTTTGATGGTTTTGGTGGTTGTTACTGTCTCAGTGCAAAAGTGTAGGTAGGCCAGGACAGCCAAGGTGTACTCCTCCAGGTCAGCTCCCTGTGCAAACACTTCCCAGTCCGTGCTTTCAAAGCAGTCCTGCAGAAGTGAAGTGGTGTCGATGCTCCATACTTGCAAACAGGTCGGTGGATGATGCAGTCAACATGGGACTGCACTACATGCTGCAACACCTCGACTCCCCAGGGACATATGCAAGGGTTCTGTTTGTGGACTTCAGCTCTGCGTTCAACACCATCATCCCAGCAATACTCCAACCCAAACTCTCCCAGCTCACTGTGCAGCCTCCACCTGTCAGTGGATCACAAACTTCCTGACTGACAGGATGCAGCAAGTGAGGCTGGGAAAACCACATCCAGCACCCGGACTATCAGCACTGGCGTCCCCAGGGGTGTGTGCTCTCCCCACTGCTCTTCTCCCTCTACACCAACGACTGCACCTCAGAGGACCCGTCTGTTAAACTCCTGAAGTTCGCAGACGACACAGCGGTCATCGGCCTCATCAGGGACGGTGATGAGTCTGCGTACAGACGGGAGGTTGAACAGCTGGTCCTCTGGTGTGGTCAGAACAACCTGGAGCTGAACAAGCTCAAAACTGTGGAGATGACAGTGGACTTTAGGAGGAGCCCCCCAACACTGCCCCCCCTCACCATACTCAACAACACTGTGTCTGCTGTGGAGAACCTTCAAGTTTCTGAGATCCACAATCTCCCAGGACCTGAAGTGGGCCCACAACATCAACATCAACACCATCCGGAAAAAGGCCCAGCAGAGGTTGTACTTCTTGCGCCAGCTCAGGAAGTACAACCTGAGCTGCTGATCCTGTTTTACTCAGCCATCATCCAGTCTGTTCTCTGCTCCTCTATCACTATGTGGTTCGGATCGGCCAGCCAACAGGACAGAAACAGACTACAACGGATTGTCAGGTCTGCAGAGAGGATCATTGGTTCCAGCCTGCCCTCCATCCTGGACTTGTTCACCTCCAGAGTCAGAAAACGGGCTGGAAAGATCACTGCAGACCCTTCACACCCTGGACACAAGCTGTTCCAACTCCTCCCCTCTGGTAGGAGCTAGAGCTCTGTACACCAAAACCACCAGACACAGGAACAGCTTCTTTCCACTGGCCGTCACTCTCATGAACAATAAATAAGTAACATTGCACTACTACCTCTGTTTGCACTATTGTATCATATATATATACTTTCTGTTTGGGATATATTTATACTTACATTGTATATAGCTGTTAAATGTCCTTGTTTTTCTTATATTTCTCTTGTTTATTGTATATATTTCATGTGTGTGTATGTATGTACGATGAGAGTAATGTGTAACCGGAGTCAAATTCCATGTATGCGCACGCATACATGGCCAATAAAGCCGATTCTGATTCTGATAAAGTCAATAATATTTGAACCAACGTTCATGTTTGAGTGAGTTTCTCAATTTTTTTTTAAATCAGATGACATGTTTAAGAATCTGTAATATGTTTATTATTTACCCATAAAACTTGTATTGTTTTTCCAGGAAATTACTTCAAACTCCAAAACATCGTTAAGAAAACCGACGAACCGATGACGTCGTGAATAAAAACATGCATTTAGATTTGATGGGATCTTTAAACAAAAGTCAGAACTGTAGTTTGGGACGTGTTCCAGTGCAGAGACGAAGCCGTCGGCGTTCTCTGGTGTACAAACAGTGTCATGACGCCTCTGATCCGACCACAGAGACATTAAACCAGACTGTTAAACGTCCGTTTGAGGTGCTGGGATCAGTTTCTCTCCAGCACCGCATACCAAACATAGCCAACACACTAATCTGCAGCTCAAAGGATCTGTGCACTAAACTGTCCCGCGCACGGTCAGGGTGTGTTAAAGATAAATATAATTAGATGCAAATCTTTGTTTTGATGCTTAAGTAGTTAGTCTGCTATTTAACTGAATGTCCACTCACTTCATAGTTATTTAGATTTGTGTGTATTAATTCCTTTTATTTATAGTTTATAAAGTTTAACTTCTGCAGCTGCTGTGGTTTAATCTTTGTCTTTTCTTACTTCAACCTGTCTCAGTCCTGTTGAGCTTCTAGTGATCATTTGGAGACGATGCAGAAACACAAAACAGGAAAGAAAATACGGATGTTAAACACACGGACCGTCAAAATCTACAGGAGAAGTTAAGGAAGTTCTAAAACTTAATTTAATAAAACTGGTTTCTTTGAAAAGTATTTAAATGAAAAGTTTGATTTGAGAAGGGTCAGTGTCCAAAACCAGAAAACAGGATTTTATTTTAAATGTTTTTAACACAAACTTTAAAACACACTTTGTCCCTTTGAAGGAAGAAGAACCAACGAGTTATTGTCTCTACGCTTCACTTCCAAGAAACATTTAAACTCCACTGATGTGATTCAGGGTTAGGGTTAGCCTAACCCTAACCTGCTCCTCTAAGCTCTTCATACAGGACGTTTCCCGTTATACTACGGTAAACCTCCCGTAATATACCGGTAAACCTCCCGTAATAAAACGGGAAAACCTCCCGTAATAAAACTGGAAACCTCCCGTAGTATACCGGCAAACCTCCCGTAGTATACCGGCAAACCTCCCGTAGTATACCGGCAAACCTCCCGTAGTAAAACGGGAAACCTCCCGTAGTAAAACGGGAAACCTCCCGTAGTAAAACGGGAAACCTCCCGTAGTATACCGGCAAACCTCCCGTAGTAAAACGGGAAACCTCCCGTAATATACCGGCAAACCTCCCGTAATATAACACGAAACCTTTTACAGGACATCATCGTGGACTCATCCGATCGTTGTGATGCTCCAAAAAACCAGTCAGTCTGGTTTCTGATTGGCTGTCGGTCTGCAGGTTTGTAAACAACGATCCGTTATCAGTTCAGTTCAGTTCGTCTTCACACAAATAAAAAAATAAAAGCAAAAACGTTCCCTTTGTGGTGAGCAGACAGATCGGCTGACAGACAGACTGGCAGGTCGACAGGATATCAGCAGTTAACACCTAAATTTAAGTCCCCTATATTTATCATTGATTATCAGTTTATAGACATGTAATTAAGGGTTTATAACACACTGAAGTGTTTATTGTTACAAAAGGTGATCCTGATCAGAGGCCTTTAATATTGATTAAATATGAACCTGACAGACCAGCTACCTGATCCAAATACTGAAGGTCCTGATTCATTGATCAATTTAATTATTGATCCATTTAACTGGAGCTGTTTGTGTTTACATCTGGTTTGATTGGACCGGATCAAACCACCTGATGTCCTCTGATTAAAGTGTTGTAATAAACCAGTTGTTACATGTTAATAAACCAGTTATTACATGTTATTACTGTATTAAATAATTTTCAGTAGACGACTATCCTCATCCAGCTGCTGACCTCTGACCTGCCAGCCTGACCTCTGACCCCAGTCCAAAGTCTGAGACCTCCAGGAGTTCTGGTTCAGGTCCTGTGGTTCAGGTCCCGTGGTTCAGCGCTGGCCGGTGTAAGCTCTGAACCAGGAGGTGACGGAGGCAGCAGCAGACGAGATCATCCCTCCTGTGTTAGCAGAGGGCTGGGACACCTGCAATGCACTCTGGGAAAGATCCATGGACTGGAGGAGGAGGAAGAGGAGGAAGAAGAAGAGAAATGTTATGTAGCTTTAATCATAAATAATTATAAACCCAGTCTAACTCTACAGACTACAGACCTGAAACCCGGTCTAACTCTACAGACCTGTTCCTACCTGTGATGGGATGTCACAGAACCGAGGACTGGGCACCGTCTCCCAGTCTGTCCCCAGGTCCGTCTCCTCGTCAGTCACAGCCTCATCTCCGCTCTCCTCCGCCGGCCCGGCAGCCTCCGGCTCCACAAACTCCATCGACTCCTCCAAGTCGGCGCTCACCTCAAACGGACCCGTTCTGTACCAGAACCAGAACGGGGACAACAGAGACCAGTCAGTTTGTATAATCAGAGCTTCAGAATAAACTTGATCTAAGACCAAACAGACCTGCCCAGGTTGTTGTTGTCAGGGGAAATCAGGAACATGATGTTCCTTAGAGTGTGATGAGGGTGGAGCTTCTCACTGTCTACATGCTGAAAACACAGAAGAACCTGGTTCAACTTTTATTTCTCATTAAACATTTAGAGTCTCAGAGAGTCTCAGAGAGTCTGACCTGTGAGAAGCAGAGGTGCAGGATGTTGGTGTTGAGTTTGCTCAGGGCTCTGGTGAAGCGGTATCGGCTCAGATTCTCTCCACAGAACTCACTGAAGAACAAACAAATCAGACAGGTGAAAGAAGCTGACGCTCTGTTTTACCGATGCTGTGATGTGGGAGTGAAGGCAGCATCAGCAGGTGTGTCCTGTCTCACCTGTTGCAGAGTTTCTTGGGCAGGTTGACGTCCAGGATGTGAGAAAGGATGGTGACGAGCTGTGTGGCGTAGCAGAGAGCAGCGCTGATGGTGTGGGCCGGGTTGATGTGGTCCAACTCTGTAGAGATAGGGGGTCAAAGGTCAGAGGACAGACAGACAGGAGGTCAAAGCCCCCACCCCCGCCCCTCCTCACCTGGGCCCTGATTGGTGCTCTTCTCCTCCACCCAGCTGTAGTAGGCGGAGCAGTCTCCGTTGCTGGGCAGGGTGACGGGGGGTCCCGTGATGCTGATGCTGGTCTCTCCGTTCTGGTCGTCCCAGATCCAACGTCCCGACAGATAGGTGGTCCTCCGGGCCTCGGCCAGCTCGCTCACCGTGCTGGAGGTCAACGCGGGGTCGCACTCTGCCACCACGTCTGCGGGGTCTCTAGGCGACACACGAAGGGGCAGAGGACAGGTGTGTTCGGACATTTGATTGAAAAAACCCTGGCGGTCTCTGGACCGATTAGTGTTTCTGTCCAGATGTTCGCAGTGAGCCAGCCTCTGAACTTCTCTGGACTCTGCGGACCTCGGGTGCGTGCGCGCGGCCTCTGGACTTGGGTGGTCTCACCTGCTGCCCTGCTTCTCCTCCTGGGTGTGGAAGATGTGGGTGGTGAGCTCCAGGATGTGGTCTTGTCTCAGAGCCGCCAGCTGGCCCAGGCGTCCCTGCAGCTCGCGGCTGCGTCTCTCCAGCAGGTCCCCCAGCCGGCGGTTGTGACGCTCGATCTTGTCCCGTTTCTCCTGGTGACGTCCGGCCCGACGCTGCAGCCGCTGGCTCTCCTCTTGAGAGCGAAGGAGGAGCTCCTTATCTAGAGGACACCAGAGACCAGGAGCATGAAGGAGGAACCGTGACAATAACAATACTAATGATACAATAATGATAATAATAATAATAATAATAATAATAATGTGAGGAGTGTCAGATTGCAGACCAACAGAAACCATCAAGAACAAAATAATCATTTTTCTCGGGCCTCTTCTTAAAGTTTGTATTCAACATAATTCCTTTTTTATCTCAATGAAATATAACCACATATTCATATAAGACGCTAAAGGACAGTAAAACCTGATACACGGAATAAACAATATTTCCTGTGCTTCCTCTGTGATATGCAGATAACCATCTGTGAATGAGGTCAGTTTAAATCTGTACATTTCATGATCAAAACTCACCGCTCTTCACCTCCTCGTTGCCCCTGGTGATCGCCTCCTTCAGCTGCTCGATCTTCATCTTACACGACATGATCTTCCATTTCTGAGAGGAAGCAGCAGTCACGCCATCAGCATGATAATAATAATAATAATAATAATAATAATAATAATAATAATAATAATAATAATAATACTATATATATACACACACACACACACACTAATAAATCATCTTTTTATCAAAGACAACGGTCTGAGTCCGGTTCATGTGGATCACACACACCATCTCATCAGCCTGCTGCTTCCCATCCATGTACTGGAGGACTCTGTGAGGAGAGACAAGTACCGGAACATCGTTTTAATGCATCTGTTCTTTTCCAAACAGCTGTTTATATATATATATATATATATATATATATATATATATATTCTAGTTTTAAAAGGTGCAGATATTAAAATGACGTCATCCTGTCTCTAGTGGCTGATGATAATGTAACCAAGTGGAACTGATGGGGTGAAACTATTGGCTCCGCCGGACCGGTAATGGGGTGCACGGGCCCTGATTAGCTGAAAAGATGCACCTGCTGGCAAATCGCGTTCTTTGTCTTTCTCTCTGGCGTCACGAGCGGGTGTGCTGAGTCTGCTCTCTGTCTCCGCCGCCACGAGCGAGGGTGCCGAGTCCATCTATTTGCTCTCCCGCAACAAGCGGAGATGTAGCGTGAGGCCGCATGATAAGTTGCGTCGGTAGCGCAGTGTCTGGGAGGCATCCGTTACGGAGGGGACAGCGTGTGTTTGGGGGATGGCTGATTCAGGTATATATATTTATAGTGGAATGGTTTTTCTTTATGTATTTCGTGTGCTGGGGAAATTGGGTACAATCAAGAAATATGTAATGTTGTATTCGTGTTTTTTTAGAGCTTCCTGAGCAGTGCACCCAATGGTAGCTGGGGGGGAATCCAAGTGGGGGTGGCTGGGTTGCTGAACAGGTGGGTTGAAGTAGAATCTTTTGGGTTTGTTTTTTGTTTATTGGCAGTTGTTTGTGATTACTTATGTTTTCGTTTTCATTTCTTTTCTAGTTAGTGAGACGCTGCCTTGGTCTTTTGTTTTGTTTCTTTTGCTTTAAATTGTTTGTGATGCCGATCTTAGCGCATGGTCTGTGAACTCCTCCTGCCCGCTAAACCAGCTGTCACTGGTTACTCCACCTAGTTATATTTGTACCAATAAAAGATTTATATTTTCATAACACTGCTTCCTGTGTACGTGCCTTTACGATGTTTTGAACCGGGTCTTTGTGGTAACTGGGTGCTACAATAAAGTTTGACTGATACACATATTTTAGTCATCAGTGATGTGTGTTCACCTCTGTTGCAGCTGCTCCTTTTCTTCCTTCAGCTTCTTCAGTCGCTCCAACTTTTCAATGTATCTGCAGAAACAAAACCGTCACATTTAAATATATCAAAGTTCATGTGTTTCGTTGTTGTGGTCCCAGAGAAACTGACCTGAGACATGAGGACTGAGGACAAAGCTATTTTGGGTTTTTTGTGTAATTGTAGCAGCTAACGTTAGCATTAGCAGCCAACGTTAGCTGCTAATGCTAACTAGCCCAAACTGGTCATAAACTGTTTTAACGGAGGCTAACGTTAGCTGCTAATGCTACAAACTTCTGTACCAAACCATGAATTAACAACTTAACGTGGAATGTATATGTGAAAAGGAATAATATTAAATATAGTATAGTTGTCTTGATAGTTCTTCACTCTTTCATTCGGCATGTCTGTATTACACCTAGCAGCGACTATTTATCCTAAATAACGACCCTTAATCCTGCTTCACCTCGGTGGAGAGTGATGTGAAGAAACTACACCTTTAGGATTTGTTGTAATTAATGTTGCTTTGAATACTGATATCAATGCCGAAGTATAAAGAGAGTCAATATTCTTACACCAACAACATATAAAAGCTAAAATGTTGTGTGTGTGAACGCAAAGAAATCAAGGTTACTGTAAAATGTCCCAATGTGTCTATGGAGTTGTGCATTACCAGTGACTGAACTTTACCTTTCAGTGTTCCTCCCGTCGAAGGACACGAAGTCCCCGGCCTGGACGCACCGAGCACAGGTCAGCCTGCGGCGGGAGGTGCTGCACAGGGGGCACCGCTCCACCGCCACGTACAGACCCTCTGCGTCGTCCACCGACTCCACCATCATGTGATGGGGGAGAGAGGATGAGGCAGCCATGGACAGCTAGGAGCTAACTGAGCTAACGTGTTAGCGCTCGGTCTGATGTTTGTTAAACAGAGGAGACAACGAACCGCCAGACGTGTTTTTGTTTTCATGAGTCCGCCACTTCCGGTTTCCTCTGAAAAAAAAAAAACGTGACAAACGTAGTTTGTTTATGAAATGACGTATGACGTCATGTTGGCTTGTACTCCCCGTCGTATCCATGGAGATGGAACGTGTGACTTCGGGTACATCCCAAGTCTCTTAATTGCGTCCCCGTTTCCCTCACTTAGGTCCTTTCCTTGCGTCTTAGTCCCTCCCACCAGGGATGCATGGAGGAAACCATGCGAGGAGAGAGGCCGACTGTGAGCAGTCCACTCATCCTCTTGTGTTGTGGGGACAGGAGTGTGTGCTGGCGTCTGAAGTGAACGGGGGACCCGTCCGTGGCTGCAGCGTGCAGCAACGCTGTGGTCAGGCCCCTAGCTGCAGCTGCGTCCGAGCTCCGGCCTTGTCGTGGGAGGTCTCTCGTTGCGCTGACTCGGGGGGCTGAAATCTCCGATGTGTACGTGTGTGTGTGTGTGTGTGTGTGTGTGTGTCAGCCTGCTCCTGAAGTTGTGTCATGTCCCGCCGTGATAATTTCTTCAGTTTCGGGCGTCAATCTGCGGCCGAAATGTCTCTTAGCCCAGTTAGACGCTATTCCAAAGGGGGCTTGCCACTCAGGTGTCTCTAATTTGTACAGTTCACCTATTTCTTTTCGAATCACCTGTTCATAGTGGTCACGGAGAATGACAAGTGTCGTGTGTGCCCAGTTTTTGGCGTTGCCCTCAATCAGTTGTGGTGTCTGTGTGTTAGGTACTGCCGGTTTAATCATCATGATTAATTGTTTTGTCATTTTGTCGATTGACACTGGAGTTTTCTCAGTACTCGCATTCGAGAAGTGGTGGAATGCCTTGATTGTTCTGTGTAAGATGTGGCATTTGAGGGCAAAGTCTGGATCATCAGACCTTGGTTTATTATCATCTCGTTCTCTCACTTCAGGTCGATTACCGGTCTTGGTTTGTTGATGGTTCTCCCTCCTCCTATCTTCAGTATTGTTCTCTCGTCTGTGCGCCTGGGCACCTGTTGCGGCTCCGCACGTCGTCGGCTCTCCTCTCCATAATTGACGCGGCGAGTTCCGTCTTCCGTAGTCCTCCCGAAAACGGCTCGGAGAATCCCCTCTGCGAACCCTGTAACCTCCGCGTGGAGGGTCCGGTCTGTAGTCCGTGCTGGGCTCATTCCTGCGTTTCCGCGATGCGCTGTAGCTGTCCGGTCTGTGTCTGCTCACCGTGTCGGGCGCGCGTCTTTCGCGCCGGTGCAGCGATGGCTCTCGTCGGTTGGCTGGTAGGCTGGTTGCGTCGGGGAGAGACCCGGTCGTGGACGGGCAGGCCAGTCCTGGTCACGGAAGCGTAGGTTCTGCGTACGTGACGGGAGGGAGATGGGCGGCGGTGGGGAGAACTGGGAGCGTCTCGTTGCAGTTCAGGAGTGCGCGCTCTCCGTGCGCTAAGCTGCCGTCTTCGTGTTCTCTCATCAGCAGAATCCCCGCGGTGGTTCTGGGATCTGTGCCTACCTCTGTGCGTGGACGTAGGCCTGATGTACCGCTCCGGGCTGCAGTGTCTTCCATGGTGGCCCCTCCTGTTAGTCACCGTGGTCCATTCGTCTCCGTGCTGACGTCCGTGAAAGCTCATGCTAAGCTTGCGCCTCGTGTGTGTTTTGTGGGCCAAGAAACATTTTCAGAAGCACTTTTGACTTTTTTATTTTGGCTAAACAGTGAAAAATAAAATAAATGAAAAGAAATAAATGTACAGCAACGTTTCGATTATCTTAAATCTTCTTCAGGCTGATAAAAAAATATATAAAACTAACAAATTGTGAAGAGCGTGATGCCGCGAGTCAACTTACTCAAGGGACCGCTGAAAAGAGGAAGACCGGAAGCCAAGGTTGGCTTTACAACAGGTCAGAGGTCACACGTCACTTTACGTGAAGACGTCAAATTACACCTTACTTTACGGTCAGAAATTATTTACATCCTTATTCATTCTAGAGTAGATGGTAGTTATAAGGTAACATAACATGCAACCCAGAAACGTGTAACAAATGAATAAATAAATACACAAACCTTGGAATACAATTTTTTGTGTGTGTGGAACAGGTGGTTAGGTTTAGGTAAAAACGTGACCACCTGGTGGAGGTCACGGGGGGCACGGGCACAAGGGGAATATTTATCTAAAAAGATCTAAGGTTATTACCCAATGTTTTAAGAATGCGTTTGTGTTGCTGACTAATGTTAGGCTGCGTGTGTGCAAGGGGGCGCCATCGTGTCAGTGCTGCTAGATTTTTCTGAATGAGTTGGGTGATCTGAGGTGAGAGGGTGTTTAAGCGTGGTTCCCAGCAGGACGGTCCAGTGAACGGGACAGGCTCTCGCCCCGGTGCTCCCCAGAAGTGGTCTAACAGTTTTAGCCTCCTGTGAAAGTTGTGGAGATCCCCTCTGAGCTCCGGTCGGGTGGGGGGTTTGGGTGTGGGGATGAAAGTGAGTCCTTTTTCCAGTATCTCCAGCTGTGTAGGCGTAAGGGAGAGAACGGAGCAGAGGTTAGTTATGTTAGATGAAGGGGGAGATGTGTGATCACATTCCTCCCCCGTTACAAGTTTAACTGCTGTTTCCAGTACCCGAACAACATCTCCGCCGTCCGGGGTGTCCAGTGAATTTTGTCCTTAGTGACCTGAAAAAGAAGAGGGCTGATTTCGGGTAGAAAATGAAATTTACTGGAAATGGTGGTGTTGAGAAAGTTAAGGAGTGACTGTTTCCGAGAGTTTAAGGAGGGGGAGAAATTAATGATGGGGATGTAGATGGTGGCGTTTGGAAAGGTGCGGTGAGCCGTTTTCCAGAGTGTATTTAACTGTTTACTGATGGTGGTGGGTTCGTGCTCTGAAAGGCAATTGTTCAGGCCTACTGATAAAATAACGTGAAGTGGTTGTGAGTGAGGAGTGAGTTTACTTAAAATTGCGTTTATGTGATGGAAGTTTGCACCGGGGTAACTGTCTACTTGAATGTGTGGGTCGATGAATGATGGGATGCGGGACAGGTTCGAGTCCCCAATCACCAGGGTCGTCTTCAGCACCTTCAGCGACCAGTCCTGGATCTTACGGTAAGTGTGGGGGTGAGAGTGTGGTTCCGGGCGTCCTGGGGAGCCAGGTGGGGCCGCGGAGTTGCTGCTGGCCGCAGAAACGGGCAAATCAGATGGTGGGGGTAAAGTCAGCGTAACGCTTTTAATGTCCCCTGTTCTCATGTTTTTATTGCCCGCCTCCGTGACTGCTGTGGTGTTAGCAGATTCCGCGGCCACCCGCTCTGGCTCCCTCTGCTGGTGGGGTGTGTCTATGGGGAAAGAGGAGGAGATGGTGTTACTACACGGGAGAGCAACATTGCTGTAGTGCGTTTGTGGTGGGTGTGTTGCATCCGTGTGTGAGGGAGAGGGGGAAGAAGGCGCAGGGGAGACGACGGGCTGATCCGCCCGACGGGCCCGCAACCGGTTACTTTCTCGGGGAGGTGTTCTTTTAAAACAGCATAGATATGCTAAAAAATCCCCCATAGCAAACAACCTTCTAAAAGAATCAGTTAAAAATGGGTAAAAGGTTTAAAAAGACATCAGAGCAGAGGCAAGACAGGCAACGGGAGTCGACCATTAAAAGAAGCTCCAGGGTCTCCAAGGTCCGTCCCCCGGTGTGGATTCCTATAAAATTCATAAAACGGCCAAACAAGGGGATAAAGGTATAAAAGCAAACCCGCACACAGTGTTTCCTTAATAAATATGTAAATAAACATAAAAAAGATATAAATAACTAGAATATATAACAAATATAAAATGAGGATAAATAAACATATAGTATAAGTATACACACACCCCACATCTAAAACTTCCAAAAGTGAGGCAAGGTCAGGAAACACTGGGTTAAAAGGGTTAGGGGTTGGGTTAGGGTTGGGTTAGGTGTTAGGGGATTGTGATCACTATGCTGGAAGCCAGCAAGGTGATCTGTGCACTGTCCATCACCACCTCACATCCTGAAGCACCTACCTCTCATTCAAGCCTTTAGGATGTCTTGTATCCAGTCTGGCAATCCAGATCCTTTCAGCCCTTTTCCTCTGGGAAATGTTCCACCTGGGGTTACACTCAATGACAGTCGTTAAAACAGATTTCCATCCATGTAATAGGAAGTGTTTCACAAAAGGTGTCTCCATCTTTTTCCTCTTCAGTATGTTATATTTGTGTTGAGTGAATCGAATAGAAATGGTGTTCCCCGTTTCACCCACATACTGTAAACCACACTTTTTACAAGAAATCAGATATATACAATTTTTGGACTTTAGACTGCCACGGGTCATTGTCTGAAAGACCTCTTTTGTGTACCGATTAGTGAACCAGTTTTGGTGTTTAAAATACTGGCCCTGTACTCTGGGTTTAGGGTCAGAGAGGGGTTTAATCTTCGCTTTTACCAGGAGATCCTGTAAATTCTTGTTTTTCCTGAATGCAGCAATAATGCTATAGTTTTGTAATGTTGATGTTCCTGTAATGTGTTTTTGAAAGTTCCTCTTACTTTGTCTAATTAGTTCAACAGTTTACGGGGAAAATGTCGTCACAAATGGAAGGTTACAAGTTACTACTGGTGGTCTAGTTTGCTGAAATGACCTTCTGCATTTTCTAAGAAAGGTCCTAGAGTACCCTCTGGGTTAGGGTTAGGTGTTAGGGTTAGGGTTAGGGTTAGGTGAGGGAAAATAGGTATTCTGCGGGTTAGGGTTGGGTTAGGTGTTAGGGGATTGTGATCACTATGCTGGAAGCCAGCAAGGTGATCTGTGCACTGTCCATCACTACCTCACATCCTGAAGCACCTACCTCTCATTCAAGCCTTTAGGATGTCTTGTATCCAGTCTGGCAATCCAGATCCTTTCAGCCCTTTTCCTCTGGGAAATGTTCCACCTGGGGTTACACTCAATGACAGTCGTTAAAACAGATTTCCATCCATGTAATAGGAAGTGTTTCACAAAAGGTGTCTCCATCTTTTTCCTCTTCAGTATGTTGTATTTGTGTTGAGTGAATCGAGTAGAAATGGTGTTCCCCGTTTCACCCACATACTGTAAACCACACTTTTTACAAGAAATCAGATATATACAATTTTTGGACTTTAGACTGCCACGGGTCATTGTCTGAAAGACCTCTTTTGTGTACCGATTAGTGAACCAGTTTTGGTGTTTAAAATACTGGCCCTGTACTCTGGTTTTAGGGTCAAAGAGGGGTTTAATTTTCGCTTTTACCAGGAGATCCTGTAAATTCTTGTTTTTCCTGAATGCAGCAATAATGCTATAGTTTTGTAATGTTGATGTTCCTGTAATGTGTTTTTGAAAGTTCCTCTTACTTTGTCTAATTAGTTCAACAGTTGACGGGGAAAATGTCGTCACAAATGGAAGGTTACAAGTTACTACTGGTGGTCTAGTTTGCTGAAATGACCTTCTGCATTTTCTAAGGAAGGTCCTAGAGTACCCTCTGGTGGACAAAGCTCGAAACAGCACTCTGACTGCCGAATTAAAATCTTCCTCTTCAGTGCAAATTCTGTGAAACCTCAACAATTGTGAGGGTTAGGGTTAGGGTTAGGGTTAGGGTTAGGTGCAAGGGGAACAAAGAAATCTGGCTGCACTTAGGCAGCCAGAATGCACGGGCTCACAAATTTCAAGCCTTAACACATTTGTTTCTCAAGAAAGGGTTTGTATTGTATCTTTTTGTTTTGTATTTGACAGGTGCCCTGGAAGAGATCTCCCCACCCTCATCCGAGGGGGTAAGTATATTATTTAGGGTTAGGGTTAGGTGAGGGAAAATAGGTATTCTGCCTACCACAAGGTAGGCAGAGAGCACGGGCACACAAGGTCATCTTAATCCCTCTTCTAACTCCTGATCAGTAACTCAAATTTTTATTGCGCTTCGTTCAGGCCACTGGGCAATACTGTTTTTAGTTTTTTAATCCAGCGCCTCTCAGCTGCCCATCTCTGGGCTCCCGACCACCCCACCCCAGACTCAAGTCCCGAGATCATCAAGTTACTTTTGCCATGATTACGGAAATGTACATATAATTCCGTGTTTTTCTCCCGGTGATCAATGCAATATATATGTTGTTGAAGACGTTGTTTGAGTGTGTTCTTTGTTTGTCCAACATATAATTTATTACAGATTTTGCACTCTATCCCATACACTAGGTTAGACGAGCCGAGCTGGAAGGCCTGCCAGACCGGAGCACCAAGGTCCGAGTATTTGTTGGTAATGTATTTGATTGATCTAAAGTGAGTGTCATTTTGTCGCTGTTTTCCACTCTTCAGGGAGGCATGAACTAAAAGATCTTTGAGGTTTGTATTCCTCTTGAAGGCTGAAATGATTTTAAAATCCGACAGGGGCTCAATAACATTCTGAAGCTTCCTAAACTGCATCTTGACCCTGGAGTTCAGTTTCAATGAGGCCGACGAGAATGTGGTTACAAACGGAATGATGTTACCATTTTGCTTCGCTCTACTAGGTGCTTGAACCTGTTGCAGGCTCTGTTGTACCCCAGTTCTAATGGAGCGAAGAAATGTCCTCCCGTAGCCCCTACTTTTAAGGGCTTTAAAGAGTATCTTTGTTGCCACATCGACATCCCCTGGGCTCGTGCATATCCTGTTAAATCGTATTAGTTGGGATTTTACGATTCCCCTATAGGTGTGTTTGGGGTGATAACTGGTTTTGTGCAACAAGGCGTGGGTGTCAGTTGGTTTAAAATATACTCTCGTCCCCAGACGGCCCCCCCCATCCTCGTCACTCTCCCCCATCACAAAAACTTCAGTATCCAGAAATTCGATCTTGTCAGTTTGTAAGTTATATTTTACACTGATCGAATCGTGATGGCCATTCAGGATGCCGATGAAGTGTTTAAAATCCGACTCAGAGTGGTTCCAGACTCCAAAAACATCATCAAGGTAACGGATGTACAATGATGGGGTTTTAGGGTTAGGGGTTAGGGTTAGGGTTAGGGTTAGGGTTAGGTAAAAGGGAAAATAGGTTTCTGCCTACCAAGAAGGCAGGCAGAGAGCACGGGCACACAAGGTTTGTCCTGTTTCCTCTACTAACTCCCAATCGGTGACTCCCTTGTTTTTTTGTGTGTTCCACTTTGTTTTTAGAACGCTGGACAGTATTTTAATTTTAAATTCCAGCGTCTATCTGTGGATCACCCCACCCCAAACTCCGGTCCTGAGATCAGGTTTGTTTTATGTTTCCCCGAAGGTGAGTATTTTTTTATATATTTTGCAGGTAAGTACATTTATTTTTTTATGTGAAAAAGTGTTCTGTTTGTCCCATCCAACAGTCTAAAATCTCTAGGGCCGTCCTCTTTGTCCAGTACTCTGGGTCCGACCGTACCCTAAAGAATTGTTCCTCCACACCCTCCAACACGCTAAAAGATTCTTCCAAGAAGATGTTTGTTTGTGCTATTAGGTGTTTTGCCTGTGGCGGGAGCTGTGATGAGAACTGGATCAGTGGTACACAGATTTTCGCCTGGGGAAAAGCCCTGCCCGCCACTGCCATCAATTGGTGGAATTGTTTTTTAATAGTTTTAAACAAATTCCCTCTCAGGCAGTTGTTCAAGCCAATCGAGAGCAAAACCATCCGGACAGTGGGGCAAGGGTCCAATTTATCAAGAATTCCCTTCATATGGTGTATTTGGGCCCCAGGGAAACTGTCCACCTGCACCAGTGCATCTCCCCACCCTGGTATCTCTGCCAAATTCTCATCTCCCACCACTAGCACAGGTTTTTCCACCGTCAGAGACCAGTTCGCAATTTTCCGGTATAAGTTGGCATGCAGGGTCGGTCTCTGAGGGGAACCATCACAGAGGTCCAACAGGTATGATAGGGAGCCAGATGGATCATCCCCTGATAGGGTGGAATCCTCAAGAGGGTGATCCAATCCCAGATCCCCATCCGTCAGTATCCTCTCCTTACTAGGTGGGCTCGGCGGAAGGTCACCCAGTGACCCCAGGCAAGGGGTGGGATGAATACCCAGTGCAACACTGCTAGTCCCAGGGCTCGATGGCTTGGGAGGACTCCCCCTAATCCGCGCTAAAACAACGCTAGGATCAATCTCATCCAAGGTAGGGGTTAGGGTTAGGGTTAGGGTTAGGGTTAGGGTTTAGGGTTAGGGTTAGGGTTAGGTGAGGGGAAAAAGGTTTATCTGCCTACCAAAGAGGCAAGCAGAGAGCACGGGCACACAAGGTCCATCCTGTTCCCTCTTCCGTCTCCAAATACATGACTGTTCTTTGTTTTTATTCCACTTCATTCTAGGTTGCTGGACAACATTTTCATTTTTAATTCCAGCATCCATCCGCGGATAACCCCAACCCAGACTCCGGTCCTGAAATCAGGTTTGTTTTGTATTTCCCGAAGGTGAGTTTTTTATTTTGCAGATATATACATTTGGTTTTTTTTATGTGAAAAAATGTTCTGTTTGTCCCATCCAACAGTCTAAAATCTCTAGGGCCGTCCTCTTTGTCCAGTACTCTGGGTGATCCGACCGTACCCTAAAGAGTTGTTCCTCCACACCCTCCAACACGCTAAAAGATTCTTCCAAGAAGATGTTTGTTTGCGCTATTAGGTGTTTTGCTGGTGACGGGAGCTGTGATGAGAACTGGATCAGTGGTACACAGATTTTGGCCTGGGGAAAGGCCCTGCCCGCCACTGCCATCAATTGGTGGAATTGTTTTTTAATAGTTTTAAACAAATTCCCTCTCAGGCAGTTGTTCAGGCCAATCGAGAGCAAAACCATCCGGACAGTGGGGCAAGGGTCCAATTTATCAAGAATTCCCTTCATATGGTGTATTTGGGCCCCAGGGAAACTGTCCACCTGCACCAGTGCATCTCCCCACCCTGGTATCTCTGCCAAATTCTCATCCCCCAACACCAGCACAGGTTGTTCCACCGTCAGAGACCAGTTCGCAATTTTCCGATAAAAATTGGCATGCAGGGTCGGTCTCTGAGGGGAACCATCACAGAGGTCCAACAGGTATGATAGGGAGCCAGATGGATCATCCCCTGATAGGGTGGAATCCTCAAGGGGGTGATCCAATCCCAGATCCCCATCCGTCAGAATCCTCTCCTCCCTAGGTGGGCTCGGTGAAAGGTCATCCAGTGACCCCAGGCAAGGGGTGGGATGAGTACCCAGTGCCACACTGCTAGCCCCAGGGCTCGATGGCTTGGAAGGACTCTCCCTGATCTGCGCTAAGACAACGCTAGGACCAATCTCATCCAAGGTAGGGGAAGGGGATTGGGGAAGGAGGTTGGGTTTTGGGTTAGGCTGAGGATAGGGGTAGGAATTAGGGTTAAGGTTAGGGTAAGGGTTGGGGTCCGGGTTAAGGTTAGGGCTAAGGCATGGGGTAAGGTTAGGATTATGGCTGGGATAGGAGTTGGGGTTAGGACTGGGGTTAAGGTTAGGACTTGGATGAGAATTGGATCCGAGATCGGGGTCCGGCCCAAAGGTGGTGTTATGGACCAAGCCAGAGGGAGCCCGTGTCCCACCCCCCACCAACGATCTCAAGGCAGCAATGGACGAGGCTTTTAGTCGTTTCTTATACCTAGTTTTACCATAGGCAATCGCTCTGTCCAATGCCACCTGATCCACAGGGGGCAGGTCCTGCAGGCCCACTGCTATCACTTGATCGTAGTGGTGCTTAAGAATATTCATATTCGCTCGCATCCACTCGTCTGTGTTCAGTTTGACCTTTGCAGTGGTCTCAGCATTGGGGGATGAAGGCTTAATGAAGGAGGTCAATTTATTGACCTGCCTCCGCATCCCCACCGGGAACATATGGGACCGCTGGGTCTCCTCCACCACCTCTGCATGATGGACCGCTTGTAGCAGTTTGAAATATTGTTTGTGCAATTTATTTTCAGCAGGGATGGAGGGCCCAGTACTTCTCACACTCCCAGATGTGCCCCCCGAAGGACTACGAGATGGAAATCGTCCATGGACCCCAAGGACCATGGTCCCACCTCCACAAGGAGCCAGGTAAGTATTCGGTAAGAGGGTAGGTAATGACTGACAAACAAACAAAAACAAGGGGGGAAAAAAGCTTTAACCTATAACCTGCTGATTATTCAAATTGATCCCCTTCCTAATGCTAAAAAGTTTTTCTTCCCTTTCTCTAGGTTTATTTTTCAAAAACCCAAGGGTGCAGCTCCAATGCAATTTTGTGCAATACCGTTTCCATAGGGGAGGAACAAATAATGATAAAAAGACCGTACTTTATGGGTCCATGTGTTAAAAAAAGTCAGTAAGGCTAAAAGCTGAGGTGCAAAACTTGCCCACCAGTTGCCTCCTGATTTATTTCAGATTGATCCTCCTCTATTAAAACCGTTTCTCTTTTCTCTAGGTCCTTCTGGAAAAAAGGACCCGAGTATTTAAGAGTATATTAAAAACTTCCCTAAAACCTCCGGTATATAAAACTAGTCGGCTCAGAAAAGAACCCAAGAAAGGGCCAGTTTGTTAAATGCAGCACAATGTGCTTTATAGTGACAAAACACACTCAAAACCCTTATAAAAGGGTCAACACGCTAGTCAAACACGCAAAAAACTGTGCAAACCCACCCAACACACACTCTCAGAGGTGGCTGATTTCTTGAGGCCTTTGGCCGTTAGCTAGAAAAACCAGGGGGTGTAAGAAAGGCTTTTTTTTAAAAATGCAGTAAAAGTGCAGCTCTGGTGCAAAACACTCATGGAAGGGGGTCAAATAATGTTAAAAAGTGGATCTTAAAACCATCTATTTAAAAATCAGCAAGGCTGAGGGTTAAGTGCAATGTTGGAGCTCCTGACGTTTCGCCACGCTGTGGCTTCTTCAGAGGAAGGGTTAGGGTTAGGGTTAGGGTTAGGGGTTAGGGTTAGGGTTAGGGGTTAGGGTTAGGTAAGGAGCGTGGCCCTCCTAAGAGGGCCACGAGGGGCACTGGCACAAGGGGGCTGTCCTTTAAAAAGGCTTTAATAAAACACCTAAAAAATAAAAAACAATCAAGACAATTTTATTAAAAACAGCCCGGCAGTAGAGCAACCAACAGCGGAACCGGCAGAGAGGAAATGTTAAAAAGGGAAGGGGAATTAAAAAACGGGCAAACATGGGGACAAAGGAATAAAAACCACAATCATACACAACAAATCCCCAATGAATATATAAATAAAATATATAAATTAATTAATTTTATATAAAAAGATAAATTAACATATAAAGTGTATATACACAAACACCACCTCTAAAAGGGTTAGGGTTAGGGTTAGGGTTAGGGTTGGTTAGGGTTAGGGTTAGGGTTAGGGTTAGGTTAGGTAAGGAGCGTGGCCCTCCTAAGAGGGCCACGAGGGGCACTGGCACAAGGGGGCTGTCCTTTAAAAAGGCTTTAATAAAACACCTAAAAAATAAAAAACAATCAAGACAATTTTATTAAAAACAGCCCGGCAGTAGGGCAACCAACAGCGGAACCGGCAGAGAGGAAATGTTAAAAAGGGAAGGGGAATTAAAAAACGGGCAAACATGGGGACAAAGGAATAAAAACCACAATCATACACAACAAATCCCCAATGAATATATAAATAAAATGTATAAATTAATTAATTTTATATAAAAAGATAAATTAACATATAAAGTGTATATACACAAACACCACCTCTAAAAGGGTTAGGGTTAGGGTTAGGGTTAGGGTTGGTTAGGGTTAGGTTTGGGTTCGGGTTATGGGAGAATGCTGTAAATACAGTCCAGCCCCCGGTGCACTGTCCATCACAGAGCCATGCTCCGAATCCCTCAATGTTCGTTCAAACCCTGTGGGTCCTTGGTCCCGAGTTTAGCGATCCATCTCATCTCGGCCTTCTTCCTCTGTGCCGTGGTCCAGCAGGCGTTAGTCTCGACGACTGTTGTTGTGAGTGCTTCCAGTCCATGTAAGAGAAAGTGTCTAACTAGTGGTGTATCAGTCTTCTTTCTCTTGGTAATGTTGTACTTGTGTTGTGCAAAGCGTGTGGAAAGCATATTGCCAGTTTCACCCACATATTGTAATTTACACTTTGTGCATGAAATATTGTAAACACAGTTTTTGGTGAAAGGGTCTCCTCTGGTTAGGATTTTAAATATTTCCCCTGTGCTGTTATTACAGAGCCACTGTCTATGTCTAAAGTAATGTTTTTGTACTGTGGGCCTTGGTTTTAAAAGTGGTTGTATTTTGGCCTTTACTAAGTGATCCTGTAAGTTTTTATTCCTTCTGAACGCTGGTATGATACTGTGATTACTTAGGGTGGGAGACCCTTTGATGCACGTATTGAAGTTGATTCTGAGTTGGTTGGATAGTTTCTTGGTGGACGGAGAGTAGGTGGTGATGAGTGGAAGGCTTGAAGTAAGTGCTGTAGGTTTAACCTCCAGAAATGATTTGAGGCCCTTTCTACAGAAGGTCCTAGAGTACCCCCTAGTGGACAATGCTCGAAATAGAATTGTGACCGCTTCCTTGAAATCATTCTGTCCTGTGCAGATTCTGTGAAATCTAAGTAATTGTGATTTGATTAGTCCCGCGTACGTATGTTTGGGATGGAAACTGGTCTTGTGGAGGAGAGCATGTGTGTCTGTTTCTTTAAAGAACACTTTGATATCTAAACATTGATTTTTTTGGAAATTGTTTCCTTTAAAAATTGTCGTGTCCAGAAAATCCACCGACTTCAGACTGCTCGTTGATTTAATTTTAATCGAGTCCCTGTGGGTATTGAGGGTATTTAGGAAGCTCTCAAATTCTAGTTGGTTATGGGTCCACACCCCCCAGATATCATCGAGGTATCTATAATAATGGAGCGGCTTTTTTTCACATGCCTGCAGTGCTGTAGTCTCCCATTCAGCCATGAAGATATTGGCATAAGCTGGTGCGAATTTTTTGCCCATGGCTGTTCCTTTAATTTGTAAGAACCATTCCTCGTTGAATTGGAAATCATTTCTGGTCAGATTAATCTTCAGTAATTCCAGTAGCTCTTTATCAGGCCTCTTTATGTTACGCTGTTTTTGGAAGGCGTTTTTTATAGCCTGTAATCCCTCTTCAATGTCTATGTTGGTTAGGGTTAGGGTTAGGGTTAGGGTTAGGGTTAGGGTTAGG
>NW_027466588.1:170000-188463 GCF_050575085.1 Anarhichas minor
TGGAGCGGCTTTTTTTCACAGGCCTGCAGTGCTGTGGTCTCCCATTCAGCCATGAAGATATTGGCATAAGCTGGTGCGAATTTTTTGCCCATGGCTGTTCCTTTAATTTGTAAGAACCATTCCTCGTTGAATTGGAAATCATTTCTGGTCAGATTAATCTTCAGTAATTCCAGTAGCTCTTTATCAGGCCTCTTTATGTTACGCTGTTTTTGGAAGGCGTTTTTTATAGCCTGTAATCCCTCTTCGATGTCTATGTTGGTGTATAAGCTCTCAATGTCTAAGGTAAAGAGGATGGCTTCTTCAGGAATCTTCAGTTTCTTAACTATGTTCACGAAATGATAAGTGTCTTTAATATAGCTGGGATGTGTGATTGAAAGAGGATTTAAAAAGTGGTCCAAGTACTCCGCCGTGTGGTAGGTCTCGCTGCTGCAGTCTGAGACAATAGGACGGCCCGGTGGAATTTGATGAGGTAAGCTCCATTTACTGGGATCTTTGTGGATCTTAGGGAGCATATAAAAGATTCTGGCTCTGGGTGTGGAGTCCCCTATCAGGTAGTGCTTCTGTTTAGTGTTAATAAATCTTTTGTCGTGTAAAGATTGGATAATTTTATTAACTAAGGGGATGGTGTCCAGATAGATAGGTTTATCTAATTGAATATAATATTTCTCATCCTTCAGTTGTCTGTAGCCTTCCCACAAATATTGTTCTCTATCCAAAATTACTATGGCACTCCCTTTATCTGCCGGTTTGATGACAATCTGTTTATTGTCTTTTAATTGTTTGAGGGCCAGAATTTCAGAATTGCTAAGATTAGGAGGAATTTGGTGAACTTTAAATTTGGTGTCAAAATATCTGTCGTCAGCTCTGATGATATTATCAATTTCTGGTGGAATTACAGTTTTTGGAGGAGTCCATGTTGACTTGTGAATAAACGGAAGTCTTTTAGTAGGAGGCTTATGCTCGTAGTAGGCCGCTAATCTGAGTGTTCTGTGATATTGTTGTACATCATACTTGGTTTGTGGGATCAGATCCCTATTAGTGCCCTGAGTGGGAATAAAATTGAGTCCCCGGGAAAGCAGAGATATCTGTTCAGTGGTCAATATTACATTCTTGGTTAAATTGATAACCGATTTGTTCCCCTCCTGTAGCGGCAGGCTTATGGGGATACTTAATTTAAATGTGCGCACCAGTGGTCAAATATGATTTTTCCGGTCTCATTTGTCCAATGAACATTGTCTGCTTCAGTTTTGAATTGTGTGCTGGGTAACATAGGAATGTACTCACCCAGTAGTGCAATGTATGTGTTGAGCTGTGTTAAGTTATGTTTCTCCTTCTCTGTCAGGCTGTTGGAAAAGTTAATTTGTGGGATGATGATCCGAGCCTGGGGAAAGGTAGTTTTAGCCACTCTCAGCATGCTCTGCAGTTGCTTGATGGACGTCTCTTTAGTCTTTTGGTCCCGATTGCAGATTCCGAAGGACATGATGATCTTCTCCACCGTGACGTGTGTTGTAGTGTTTTGCAGAATGCCCTCAGCGTTCCTGAAGTTGGCCCCTGGAAACGAATCGATCTGAAGGTCAGTTATGGTGTGTGGTGGCAAAGTAGACACATTTGAGTCTCCCATGATGACATGTTTTTTGTGGATGTTAAGATGCCATTCTTTTAGCTTTCTGGACGACGTCATGTGTCTTGAAGGGCGAAAGGGGCCCGCTGTGTGGGGTGTGAGGAGTACTCCCGTGCCGGCTGCCGGGGTAAGCAGGGTCTGCACTGCTGTGTGCAACGTTTCAGTAGATCTGAGTGTCGGGGCGATGGGACCCCCGCTGGGAGGACCAGCCTCACTCACCCTGGTCTCCTCCTCTGGGAGGATGGTGCTGTGAGTCGGCGAGAGTTCTTCAATGGAGCTTGTGTCGTGTGAGACGCAGCCATTCCCCTGTGTGGGTGTGTGTGTGCTGGAAGATGGAGACTGGGTGGGCTGTGATGCGTCACCCAAAGTGAAGGGAAACATCCTGCGGATCCTCTGGGGTAGTGGAAGGTGCTGTAGAGGAGTGGCTGTGAAGAGGTCCTCCTCTGGTGTGTCCTCAACCACGCGCAGAGATGGCTCTGACCTCGCTGCGGAGAGAGGCCGACTGTGAGAAGTCCACCCATCCTCCAGTGTTGTGGGGACCGGAGTGTGTGCTGGCGTCTGAAGTGCACGGGGGGACATGTCCGTGGCAGCAGCGTGCAGCAAGGCTGTGGTCAGACCCGTAGCTGTAGCTGCGCCAGAGCCCCGACCTTGTGGTGGGAGGTCTCTCTTTGCGCTGACTCGGGGGGCTGAAATCTCCAATGTGTGCATGTGTGTGTCAGTCTGCTCCTGCAGTCGTGTCAGTTCCGCCGTGATGATCTCTTCAGTCTCGGTCAGTGTTTCAGGCGTCAATCTGCGGCCGAAATGTCTCTTAGCCCAGTTAGACGCTATTTCGAACGGGGCATGCCACTCAGGTGACTCTAATATGTGCAGTTCACCTATTTCTTTTTCAATAACCTGTTCATAGTGGTTACGGAGAATGACGAGTGTCGTGTGTGCCCAGTTTTTGGCGTTGCCCTCAATCAGTTGTGATGTCTGTGTGTTAGGTACTGCAGGTTTAATCAAAATGGTTAACTGTTTCGTCATTTTGTCAATTGACACTGGAGTTTTTTCAGTACTCACATTAGAGAAGTGGTGAAATGCCTTGATTGTTCTGTGTAAGATGTGGCATTTGAGGGCAAAGTCTGGATCATCTGACCTTGGTTTATTATCATCTCGATCTCTCACTTCAGGTTGATTACGAGTCTTGCCTTGTGGGTGGTTCTCCCTCCTCCTATCTTCAGTGTTGATCTGTCGTATGTGCGCGTCTCTGCGCCTGGGCACCTGTTGCGGCTCCGCGCGTCGTCGGCTCTCCTCTCCATAATTGACGCGAAGTGGCGAGTTGCGTCTTCCGTAGTCCTCACGGAAGCGGCTCGGAGAATCCCCTCTGCGAACCATGTAACCTCCGCGTGGAGGGTCCGGTCTGTAGTAGGGCTCATCCCTGCGTTTCCGCGATGCGCTGTAGCTGTCCCTGTGTCTGTTCACCGTGTCGGGCAAGCGTCTTTCGCGCCGATGCAGCGATGGCTCTAGTCGGTCCTGACGAGGCTGGTTGCGTCGGGGAGAGACCCGGTCGTGGACGGGCAGGCCCGTCCTGGTCACGGAAGCGTAGGTTCTGCGTCGGTGACGGGAAGGCGACCTGCGGCGGTGGGGCGAACTGGGGGCGTCCTGGCGAAGTTCAGGAGCGCGTCCCCTCCGTGCGCTAATGTCCGCTCTCCTACCTCCATCATTAGCGGGAGCTCCGCGGTAGTGCTGGGATCTGTCCCTACCTCTGTACGTGGCAGTGGGATAGATGTCTCGCTCAGGGCTGCGATACCTTCCATGGCGGCCCCTCTTGTAGGTCACCGTGGTCCATTCCTCTCTGTTCAGTCGTCCGTGGTAGCTCATGCTAAGCTAGCCCCGTGTGTGTTTTGTAGGCCAGGAAAAAGTTACAGAAGCACTTTGGACTATTTATTTTGGCCAAACAGTGAAGCAAATAAAATGAATGAAAAAATAAAAAATGATACAGCAACGTTTCGATTTATATTAAATCTTCTTCAGGCTGATAAATTGTATAAAACTAATTGATTGTGAAGAGCGTGATGCCGCGAGTCAACTTACTCAGCGAACCCGCTTGAAAAAGGAGGGACCGGAAGCCAAGGTTGGCTTTACAACAGGTCAGAGGTCAAACGTCACTTTACGTGAAGACGTAAAATTAGACCTAACTTTACGGTCAGCAGTTATTTACATCCTTTTTCCTTTGTAACATAACATGCAACCATTAAACATGTAAAAAATGAATATATATATATATGCACACATAAACCATGTTTGCAATTTGTGTGTGTGTGTGGAAAAGGTAATAAGCTTCAGTGCATTTAACCAATATAATGTTCTGGCATAACTTTGGAACAGGTAATAAGCTTCAGTGCATTTAACCAATATAATGTTCTGGCATAACTTTGGAACAGGTAATAAGCTTAAGTGCATTTAACCAATATAATGTTCTGGCATACCTTTGGAACTCAACATTTGTAAAATACACAAATATATGTCACATTTGTACAGACAGGAGGTGGAAACCCTTGACCATAATAGCAGGTAAGTATTTAACAGGTAAGTATTTAACAGGTAAGTATTTAACACTGATAGTGAAGAGGCCTAAACTGAAAGGTTGAGTTTAGGGCTCTTAGAAGGAGGTTAAGTTTAGGAAAAAACCTTTGGGTTGGGCTTCAGGTAAGTAAGTGGTTGTGTTTAGGTCTGGGTCCGGGTTGAGGTGAGGTCAGAGTTAAGGTTAAAGTGGGTCCAAATTAGGTTTAGGTCAGGCTGACGGTGAGGTCAGGGTTAAGGTTAAAGTAGGTCCAAATTAGGTTTAGGTCAGGTTGAAGGTGAGGTCAGGGTTAAGGTTAAAGTAGGTCCAAATTAGGTTTAAAGGTGAGGTCAGGGTTAAGGTTAAAGTAGGTCCAAATTAGGTTTAGGTCAGGTTGAAGGTGAGGTCCGGGTTGAGAGAAGAAAAGGTTAGAGTTAGGCGCAGGATCAGGAATGAGGGAAATATACAAACATCAAAGGGAAAAGAAACAAAGCAAAGGAGGCACTGGCTGGTCAGGTTTGGGTTCGGGTTATGGGAGAATGCTGTAAATACAGTCCAGCCCCCGGTGCACTGTCCATCACAGAGCCATGCTCCGAATCCCTCAATGTTCGTTCAGACCCTGTGGGTCCTTGGTCCCGAGTTTAGCGATCCATCTCATCTCGGCCTTCTTCCTCTGTGCCGTGGTCCAGCAGGCGTTAGTCTCGACGACTGTTGTTGTGAGTGCTTCCAGTCCATGTAAGAGAAAGTGTCTAACTAGTGGTGTATCAGTCTTCTTTCTCTTGGTAATGTTGTACTTGTGTTGTGCAAAGCGTGTGGAAAGCATATTGCCAGTTTCACCCACATATTGTAATTTACACTTTGTGCATGAAATATTGTAAACACAGTTTTTGGTGAAAGGGTCTCCTCTGGTTAGGATTTTAAATATTTCCCCTGTGCTGTTATTACAGAGCCACTGTCTATGTCTAAAGTAATCTTTTTGTACTGTGGGCCTTGGTTTTAAAAGTGGTTGTATTTTAGCCTTTACTAAGTGATCCTGTAAGTTTTTATTCCTTCTGAACGCTGGTATGATACTGTGATTACTTAGGGTGGGAGACCCTTTGATGCACGTATTGAAGTTGATTCTGAGTTGGTTGGATAATTTCTTGGTGGACGGAGAGTAGGTGGTGATGAGTGGAAGGCTTGAAGTAAGTGCTGTAGGTTTAACCTCCAGAAATGATTTGAGGCCCTTTCTACAGAAGGTCCTAGAGTACCCCCTAGTGGACAATGCTCGAAATAGAATTGTGACCGCTTCCTTGAAATCATTCTGTCCTGTGCAGATTCTGTGAAATCTAAGTAATTGTGATTTGATTAGTCCCGCGTACGTATGTTTGGGATGGAAACTGGTCTTGTGGAGGAGAGCATGTGTGTCCGTTTCTTTAAAGAACACTTTGATATCTAAACATTGATTTTTTTGGAAATTGTTTCCTTTAAAAATTGTCGTGTCCAGAAAATCCACCGACTTCAGACTGCTCGTTGATTTAATTTTAATCGAGTCCCTGTGGGTATTGAGGGTATTTAGGAAGCTCTCAAATTCTAGTTGGTTATGGGTCCACACCCCCCAGATATCATCGAGGTATCTATAATAATGGAGCGGCTTTTTTTCACAGGCCTGCAGTGCTGTGGTCTCCCATTCAGCCATGAAGATATTGGCATAAGCTGGTGCGAATTTTTTGCCCATGGCTGTTCCTTTAATTTGTAAGAACCATTCCTCGTTGAATTGGAAATCATTTCTGGTCAGATTAATCTTCAGTAATTCCAGTAGCTCTTTATCAGGCCTCTTTATGTTACGCTGTTTTTGGAAGGCGTTTTTTATAGCCTGTAATCCCTCTTCGATGTCTATGTTGGTGTATAAGCTCTCAATGTCTAAGGTAAAGAGGATGGCTTCTTCAGGAATCTTCAGTTTCTTAACTATGTTCACGAAATGATAAGTGTCTTTAATATAGCTGGGATGTGTGATTGAAAGAGGATTTAAAAAGTGGTCCAAGTACTCCGCCGTGTGGTAGGTCTCGCTGCTGCAGTCTGAGACAATAGGACGGCCCGGTGGAATTTGATGAGGTAAGCTCCATTTACTGGGATCTTTGTGGATCTTAGGGAGCATATAAAAGATTCTGGCTCTGGGTGTGGAGTCCCCTATCAGGTAGTGCTTCTGTTTAGTGTTAATAAATCTTTTGTCGTGTAAAGATTGGATAATTTTATTAACTAAGGGGATGGTGTCCAGATAGATAGGTTTATCTAATTGAATATAATATTTCTCATCCTTCAGTTGTCTGTAGCCTTCCCACAAATATTGTTCTCTATCCAAAATTACTATGGCACTCCCTTTATCTGCCGGTTTGATGACAATCTGTTTATTGTCTTTTAATTGTTTGAGGGCCAGAATTTCAGAATTGCTAAGATTAGGAGGAATTTGGTGAACTTTAAATTTGGTGTCAAAATATCTGTCGTCAGCTCTGATGATATTATCAATTTCTGGTGGAATTACAGTTTTTGGAGGAGTCCATGTTGACTTGTGAATAAACGGAAGTCTTTTAGTAGGAGGCTTATGCTCGTAGTAGGCCGCTAATCTGAGTGTTCTGTGATATTGTTGTACATCATACTTGGTTTGTGGGATCAGATCCCTATTAGTGCCCTGAGTGGGAATAAAATTGAGTCCCCGGGAAAGCAGAGATATCTGTTCAGTGGTCAATATTACATTCTTGGTTAAATTGATAACCGATTTGTTCCCCTCCTGTAGCGGCAGGCTTATGGGGATACTTAATTTAAATGTGCGCACCAGTGGTCAAATATGATTTTTCCGGTCTCATTTGTCCAATGAACATTGTCTGCTTCAGTTTTGAATTGTGTGCTGGGTAACATAGGAATGTACTCACCCAGTAGTGCAATGTATGTGTTGAGCTGTGTTAAGTTATGTTTCTCCTTCTCTGTCAGGCTGTTGGAAAAGTTAATTTGTGGGATGATGATCCGAGCCTGGGGAAAGGTAGTTTTAGCCACTCTCAGCATGCTCTGCAGTTGCTTGATGGACGTCTCTTTAGTCTTTTGGTCCCGATTGCAGATTCCGAAGGACATGATGATCTTCTCCACCGTGACGTGTGTTGTAGTGTTTTGCAGAATGCCCTCAGCGTTCCTGAAGTTGGCCCCTGGAAACGAATCGATCTGAAGGTCAGTTATGGTGTGTGGTGGCAAAGTAGACACATTTGAGTCTCCCATGATGACATGTTTTTTGTGGATGTTAAGATGCCATTCTTTTAGCTTTCTGGACGACGTCATGTGTCTTGAAGGGCGAAAGGGGCCCGCTGTGTGGGGTGTGAGGAGTACTCCCGTGCCGGCTGCCGGGGTAAGCAGGGTCTGCACTGCTGTGTGCAACGTTTCAGTAGATCTGAGTGTCGGGGCGATGGGACCCCCGCTGGGAGGACCAGCCTCACTCACCCTGGTCTCCTCCTCTGGGAGGATGGTGCTGTGAGTCGGCGAGAGTTCTTCAATGGAGCTTGTGTCGTGTGAGACGCAGCCATTCCCCTGTGTGGGTGTGTGTGTGCTGGAAGATGGAGACTGGGTGGGCTGTGATGCGTCACCCAAAGTGAAGGGAAACATCCTGCGGATCCTCTGGGGTAGTGGAAGGTGCTGTAGAGGAGTGGCTGTGAAGAGGTCCTCCTCTGGTGTGTCCTCAACCACGCGCAGAGATGGCTCTGACCTCGCTGCGGAGAGAGGCCGACTGTGAGAAGTCCACCCATCCTCCAGTGTTGTGGGGACCGGAGTGTGTGCTGGCGTCTGAAGTGCACGGGGGGACATGTCCGTGGCAGCAGCGTGCAGCAAGGCTGTGGTCAGACCCGTAGCTGTAGCTGCGCCAGAGCCCCGACCTTGTGGTGGGAGGTCTCTCTTTGCGCTGACTCGGGGGGCTGAAATCTCCAATGTGTGCATGTGTGTGTCAGTCTGCTCCTGCAGTCGTGTCAGTTCCGCCGTGATGATCTCTTCAGTCTCGGTCAGTGTTTCAGGCGTCAATCTGCGGCCGAAATGTCTCTTAGCCCAGTTAGACGCTATTTCGAACGGGGCATGCCACTCAGGTGACTCTAATATGTGCAGTTCACCTATTTCTTTTTCAATAACCTGTTCATAGTGGTTACGGAGAATGACGAGTGTCGTGTGTGCCCAGTTTTTGGCGTTGCCCTCAATCAGTTGTGATGTCTGTGTGTTAGGTACTGCAGGTTTAATCAAAATGGTTAACTGTTTCGTCATTTTGTCAATTGACACTGGAGTTTTTTCAGTACTCACATTAGAGAAGTGGTGAAATGCCTTGATTGTTCTGTGTAAGATGTGGCATTTGAGGGCAAAGTCTGGATCATCTGACCTTGGTTTATTATCATCTCGATCTCTCACTTCAGGTTGATTACGAGTCTTGCCTTGTGGGTGGTTCTCCCTCCTCCTATCTTCAGTGTTGATCTGTCGTATGTGCGCGTCTCTGCGCCTGGGCACCTGTTGCGGCTCCGCGCGTCGTCGGCTCTCCTCTCCATAATTGACGCGAAGTGGCGAGTTGCGTCTTCCGTAGTCCTCACGGAAGCGGCTCGGAGAATCCCCTCTGCGAACCATGTAACCTCCGCGTGGAGGGTCCGGTCTGTAGTAGGGCTCATCCCTGCGTTTCCGCGATGCGCTGTAGCTGTCCCTGTGTCTGTTCACCGTGTCGGGCAAGCGTCTTTCGCGCCGATGCAGCGATGGCTCTAGTCGGTCCTGACGAGGCTGGTTGCGTCGGGGAGAGACCCGGTCGTGGACGGGCAGGCCCGTCCTGGTCACGGAAGCGTAGGTTCTGCGTCGGTGACGGGAAGGCGACCTGCGGCGGTGGGGCGAACTGGGGGCGTCCTGGCGAAGTTCAGGAGCGCGTCCCCTCCGTGCGCTAATGTCCGCTCTCCTACCTCCATCATTAGCGGGAGCTCCGCGGTAGTGCTGGGATCTGTCCCTACCTCTGTACGTGGCAGTGGGATAGATGTCTCGCTCAGGGCTGCGATACCTTCCATGGCGGCCCCTCTTGTAGGTCACCGTGGTCCATTCCTCTCTGTTCAGTCGTCCGTGGTAGCTCATGCTAAGCTAGCCCCGTGTGTGTTTTGTAGGCCAGGAAAAAGTTACAGAAGCACTTTGGACTATTTATTTTGGCCAAACAGTGAAGCAAATAAAATGAATGAAAAAATAAAAAATGATACAGCAACGTTTCGATTTATATTAAATCTTCTTCAGGCTGATAAATTGTATAAAACTAATTGATTGTGAAGAGCGTGATGCCGCGAGTCAACTTACTCAGCGAACCCGCTTGAAAAAGGAGGGACCGGAAGCCAAGGTTGGCTTTACAACAGGTCAGAGGTCAAACGTCACTTTACGTGAAGACGTAAAATTAGACCTAACTTTACGGTCAGCAGTTATTTACATCCTTTTTCCTTTGTAACATAACATGCAACCATTAAACATGTAAAAAATGAATATATATATATATGCACACATAAACCATGTTTGCAATTTGTGTGTGTGTGTGGAAAAGGTAATAAGCTTCAGTGCATTTAACCAATATAATGTTCTGGCATAACTTTGGAACAGGTAATAAGCTTCAGTGCATTTAACCAATATAATGTTCTGGCATAACTTTGGAACAGGTAATAAGCTTAAGTGCATTTAACCAATATAATGTTCTGGCATACCTTTGGAACTCAACATTTGTAAAATACACAAATATATGTCACATTTGTACAGACAGGAGGTGGAAACCCTTGACCATAATAGCAGGTAAGTATTTAACAGGTAAGTATTTAACAGGTAAGTATTTAACACTGATAGTGAAGAGGCCTAAACTGAAAGGTTGAGTTTAGGGCTCTTAGAAGGAGGTTAAGTTTAGGAAAAAACCTTTGGGTTGGGCTTCAGGTAAGTAAGTGGTTGTGTTTAGGTCTGGGTCCGGGTTGAGGTGAGGTCAGAGTTAAGGTTAAAGTGGGTCCAAATTAGGTTTAGGTCAGGCTGACGGTGAGGTCAGGGTTAAGGTTAAAGTAGGTCCAAATTAGGTTTAGGTCAGGTTGAAGGTGAGGTCAGGGTTAAGGTTAAAGTAGGTCCAAATTAGGTTTAAAGGTGAGGTCAGGGTTAAGGTTAAAGTAGGTCCAAATTAGGTTTAGGTCAGGTTGAAGGTGAGGTCCGGGTTGAGAGAAGAAAAGGTTAGAGTTAGGCGCAGGATCAGGAATGAGGGAAATATACAAACATCAAAGGGAAAAGAAACAAAGCAAAGGAGGCACTGGCTGGTCAGGTTTGGGTTCGGGTTATGGGAGAATGCTGTAAATACAGTCCAGCCCCCGGTGCACTGTCCATCACAGAGCCATGCTCCGAATCCCTCAATGTTCGTTCAGACCCTGTGGGTCCTTGGTCCCGAGTTTAGCGATCCATCTCATCTCGGCCTTCTTCCTCTGTGCCGTGGTCCAGCAGGCGTTAGTCTCGACGACTGTTGTTGTGAGTGCTTCCAGTCCATGTAAGAGAAAGTGTCTAACTAGTGGTGTATCAGTCTTCTTTCTCTTGGTAATGTTGTACTTGTGTTGTGCAAAGCGTGTGGAAAGCATATTGCCAGTTTCACCCACATATTGTAATTTACACTTTGTGCATGAAATATTGTAAACACAGTTTTTGGTGAAAGGGTCTCCTCTGGTTAGGATTTTAAATATTTCCCCTGTGCTGTTATTACAGAGCCACTGTCTATGTCTAAAGTAATCTTTTTGTACTGTGGGCCTTGGTTTTAAAAGTGGTTGTATTTTAGCCTTTACTAAGTGATCCTGTAAGTTTTTATTCCTTCTGAACGCTGGTATGATACTGTGATTACTTAGGGTGGGAGACCCTTTGATGCACGTATTGAAGTTGATTCTGAGTTGGTTGGATAATTTCTTGGTGGACGGAGAGTAGGTGGTGATGAGTGGAAGGCTTGAAGTAAGTGCTGTAGGTTTAACCTCCAGAAATGATTTGAGGCCCTTTCTACAGAAGGTCCTAGAGTACCCCCTAGTGGACAATGCTCGAAATAGAATTGTGACCGCTTCCTTGAAATCATTCTGTCCTGTGCAGATTCTGTGAAATCTAAGTAATTGTGATTTGATTAGTCCCGCGTACGTATGTTTGGGATGGAAACTGGTCTTGTGGAGGAGAGCATGTGTGTCCGTTTCTTTAAAGAACACTTTGATATCTAAACATTGATTTTTTTGGAAATTGTTTCCTTTAAAAATTGTCGTGTCCAGAAAATCCACCGACTTCAGACTGCTCGTTGATTTAATTTTAATCGAGTCCCTGTGGGTATTGAGGGTATTTAGGAAGCTCTCAAATTCTAGTTGGTTATGGGTCCACACCCCCCAGATATCATCGAGGTATCTATAATAATGGAGCGGCTTTTTTTCACAGGCCTGCAGTGCTGTGGTCTCCCATTCAGCCATGAAGATATTGGCATAAGCTGGTGCGAATTTTTTGCCCATGGCTGTTCCTTTAATTTGTAAGAACCATTCCTCGTTGAATTGGAAATCATTTCTGGTCAGATTAATCTTCAGTAATTCCAGTAGCTCTTTATCAGGCCTCTTTATGTTACGCTGTTTTTGGAAGGCGTTTTTTATAGCCTGTAATCCCTCTTCGATGTCTATGTTGGTGTATAAGCTCTCAATGTCTAAGGTAAAGAGGATGGCTTCTTCAGGAATCTTCAGTTTCTTAACTATGTTCACGAAATGATAAGTGTCTTTAATATAGCTGGGATGTGTGATTGAAAGAGGATTTAAAAAGTGGTCCAAGTACTCCGCCGTGTGGTAGGTCTCGCTGCTGCAGTCTGAGACAATAGGACGGCCCGGTGGAATTTGATGAGGTAAGCTCCATTTACTGGGATCTTTGTGGATCTTAGGGAGCATATAAAAGATTCTGGCTCTGGGTGTGGAGTCCCCTATCAGGTAGTGCTTCTGTTTAGTGTTAATAAATCTTTTGTCGTGTAAAGATTGGATAATTTTATTAACTAAGGGGATGGTGTCCAGATAGATAGGTTTATCTAATTGAATATAATATTTCTCATCCTTCAGTTGTCTGTAGCCTTCCCACAAATATTGTTCTCTATCCAAAATTACTATGGCACTCCCTTTATCTGCCGGTTTGATGACAATCTGTTTATTGTCTTTTAATTGTTTGAGGGCCAGAATTTCAGAATTGCTAAGATTAGGAGGAATTTGGTGAACTTTAAATTTGGTGTCAAAATATCTGTCGTCAGCTCTGATGATATTATCAATTTCTGGTGGAATTACAGTTTTTGGAGGAGTCCATGTTGACTTGTGAATAAACGGAAGTCTTTTAGTAGGAGGCTTATGCTCGTAGTAGGCCGCTAATCTGAGTGTTCTGTGATATTGTTGTACATCATACTTGGTTTGTGGGATCAGATCCCTATTAGTGCCCTGAGTGGGAATAAAATTGAGTCCCCGGGAAAGCAGAGATATCTGTTCAGTGGTCAATATTACATTCTTGGTTAAATTGATAACCGATTTGTTCCCCTCCTGTAGCGGCAGGCTTATGGGGATACTTAATTTAAATGTGCGCACCAGTGGTCAAATATGATTTTTCCGGTCTCATTTGTCCAATGAACATTGTCTGCTTCAGTTTTGAATTGTGTGCTGGGTAACATAGGAATGTACTCACCCAGTAGTGCAATGTATGTGTTGAGCTGTGTTAAGTTATGTTTCTCCTTCTCTGTCAGGCTGTTGGAAAAGTTAATTTGTGGGATGATGATCCGAGCCTGGGGAAAGGTAGTTTTAGCCACTCTCAGCATGCTCTGCAGTTGCTTGATGGACGTCTCTTTAGTCTTTTGGTCCCGATTGCAGATTCCGAAGGACATGATGATCTTCTCCACCGTGACGTGTGTTGTAGTGTTTTGCAGAATGCCCTCAGCGTTCCTGAAGTTGGCCCCTGGAAACGAATCGATCTGAAGGTCAGTTATGGTGTGTGGTGGCAAAGTAGACACATTTGAGTCTCCCATGATGACATGTTTTTTGTGGATGTTAAGATGCCATTCTTTTAGCTTTCTGGACGACGTCATGTGTCTTGAAGGGCGAAAGGGGCCCGCTGTGTGGGGTGTGAGGAGTACTCCCGTGCCGGCTGCCGGGGTAAGCAGGGTCTGCACTGCTGTGTGCAACGTTTCAGTAGATCTGAGTGTCGGGGCGATGGGACCCCCGCTGGGAGGACCAGCCTCACTCACCCTGGTCTCCTCCTCTGGGAGGATGGTGCTGTGAGTCGGCGAGAGTTCTTCAATGGAGCTTGTGTCGTGTGAGACGCAGCCATTCCCCTGTGTGGGTGTGTGTGTGCTGGAAGATGGAGACTGGGTGGGCTGTGATGCGTCACCCAAAGTGAAGGGAAACATCCTGCGGATCCTCTGGGGTAGTGGAAGGTGCTGTAGAGGAGTGGCTGTGAAGAGGTCCTCCTCTGGTGTGTCCTCAACCACGCGCAGAGATGGCTCTGACCTCGCTGCGGAGAGAGGCCGACTGTGAGAAGTCCACCCATCCTCCAGTGTTGTGGGGACCGGAGTGTGTGCTGGCGTCTGAAGTGCACGGGGGGACATGTCCGTGGCAGCAGCGTGCAGCAAGGCTGTGGTCAGACCCGTAGCTGTAGCTGCGCCAGAGCCCCGACCTTGTGGTGGGAGGTCTCTCTTTGCGCTGACTCGGGGGGCTGAAATCTCCAATGTGTGCATGTGTGTGTCAGTCTGCTCCTGCAGTCGTGTCAGTTCCGCCGTGATGATCTCTTCAGTCTCGGTCAGTGTTTCAGGCGTCAATCTGCGGCCGAAATGTCTCTTAGCCCAGTTAGACGCTATTTCGAACGGGGCATGCCACTCAGGTGACTCTAATATGTGCAGTTCACCTATTTCTTTTTCAATAACCTGTTCATAGTGGTTACGGAGAATGACGAGTGTCGTGTGTGCCCAGTTTTTGGCGTTGCCCTCAATCAGTTGTGATGTCTGTGTGTTAGGTACTGCAGGTTTAATCAAAATGGTTAACTGTTTCGTCATTTTGTCAATTGACACTGGAGTTTTTTCAGTACTCACATTAGAGAAGTGGTGAAATGCCTTGATTGTTCTGTGTAAGATGTGGCATTTGAGGGCAAAGTCTGGATCATCTGACCTTGGTTTATTATCATCTCGATCTCTCACTTCAGGTTGATTACGAGTCTTGCCTTGTGGGTGGTTCTCCCTCCTCCTATCTTCAGTGTTGATCTGTCGTATGTGCGCGTCTCTGCGCCTGGGCACCTGTTGCGGCTCCGCGCGTCGTCGGCTCTCCTCTCCATAATTGACGCGAAGTGGCGAGTTGCGTCTTCCGTAGTCCTCACGGAAGCGGCTCGGAGAATCCCCTCTGCGAACCATGTAACCTCCGCGTGGAGGGTCCGGTCTGTAGTAGGGCTCATCCCTGCGTTTCCGCGATGCGCTGTAGCTGTCCCTGTGTCTGTTCACCGTGTCGGGCAAGCGTCTTTCGCGCCGATGCAGCGATGGCTCTAGTCGGTCCTGACGAGGCTGGTTGCGTCGGGGAGAGACCCGGTCGTGGACGGGCAGGCCCGTCCTGGTCACGGAAGCGTAGGTTCTGCGTCGGTGACGGGAAGGCGACCTGCGGCGGTGGGGCGAACTGGGGGCGTCCTGGCGAAGTTCAGGAGCGCGTCCCCTCCGTGCGCTAATGTCCGCTCTCCTACCTCCATCATTAGCGGGAGCTCCGCGGTAGTGCTGGGATCTGTCCCTACCTCTGTACGTGGCAGTGGGATAGATGTCTCGCTCAGGGCTGCGATACCTTCCATGGCGGCCCCTCTTGTAGGTCACCGTGGTCCATTCCTCTCTGTTCAGTCGTCCGTGGTAGCTCATGCTAAGCTAGCCCCGTGTGTGTTTTGTAGGCCAGGAAAAAGTTACAGAAGCACTTTGGACTATTTATTTTGGCCAAACAGTGAAGCAAATAAAATGAATGAAAAAATAAAAAATGATACAGCAACGTTTCGATTTATATTAAATCTTCTTCAGGCTGATAAATTGTATAAAACTAATTGATTGTGAAGAGCGTGATGCCGCGAGTCAACTTACTCAGCGAACCCGCTTGAAAAAGGAGGGACCGGAAGCCAAGGTTGGCTTTACAACAGGTCAGAGGTCAAACGTCACTTTACGTGAAGACGTAAAATTAGACCTAACTTTACGGTCAGCAGTTATTTACATCCTTTTTCCTTTGTAACATAACATGCAACCATTAAACATGTAAAAAATGAATATATATATATATGCACACATAAACCATGTTTGCAATTTGTGTGTGTGTGTGGAAAAGGTAATAAGCTTCAGTGCATTTAACCAATATAATGTTCTGGCATAACTTTGGAACAGGTAATAAGCTTCAGTGCATTTAACCAATATAATGTTCTGGCATAACTTTGGAACAGGTAATAAGCTTAAGTGCATTTAACCAATATAATGTTCTGGCATACCTTTGGAACTCAACATTTGTAAAATACACAAATATATGTCACATTTGTACAGACAGGAGGTGGAAACCCTTGACCATAATAGCAGGTAAGTATTTAACAGGTAAGTATTTAACAGGTAAGTATTTAACACTGATAGTGAAGAGGCCTAAACTGAAAGGTTGAGTTTAGGGCTCTTAGAAGGAGGTTAAGTTTAGGAAAAAACCTTTGGGTTGGGCTTCAGGTAAGTAAGTGGTTGTGTTTAGGTCTGGGTCCGGGTTGAGGTGAGGTCAGAGTTAAGGTTAAAGTGGGTCCAAATTAGGTTTAGGTCAGGCTGACGGTGAGGTCAGGGTTAAGGTTAAAGTAGGTCCAAATTAGGTTTAGGTCAGGTTGAAGGTGAGGTCAGGGTTAAGGTTAAAGTAGGTCCAAATTAGGTTTAAAGGTGAGGTCAGGGTTAAGGTTAAAGTAGGTCCAAATTAGGTTTAGGTCAGGTTGAAGGTGAGGTCCGGGTTGAGAGAAGAAAAGGTTAGAGTTAGGCGCAGGATCAGGAATGAGGGAAATATACAAACATCAAAGGGAAAAGAAACAAAGCAAAGGAGGCACTGGCTGGTCAGGTTTGGGTTCGGGTTATGGGAGAATGCTGTAAATACAGTCCAGCCCCCGGTGCACTGTCCATCACAGAGCCATGCTCCGAATCCCTCAATGTTCGTTCAAACCCTGTGGGTCCTTGGTCCCGAGTTTAGCGATCCATCTCATCTCGGCCTTCTTCCTCTGTGCCGTGGTCCAGCAGGCGTTAGTCTCGACGACTGTTGTTGTGAGTGCTTCCAGTCCATGTAAGAGAAAGTGTCTAACTAGTGGTGTATCAGTCTTCTTTCTCTTGGTAATGTTGTACTTGTGTTGTGCAAAGCGTGTGGAAAGCATATTGCCAGTTTCACCCACATATTGTAATTTACACTTTGTGCATGAAATATTGTAAACACAGTTTTTGGTGAAAGGGTCTCCTCTGGTTAGGATTTTAAATATTTCCCCTGTGCTGTTATTACAGAGCCACTGTCTATGTCTAAAGTAATCTTTTTGTACTGTGGGCCTTGGTTTTAAAAGTGGTTGTATTTTAGCCTTTACTAAGTGATCCTGTAAGTTTTTATTCCTTCTGAACGCTGGTATGATACTGTGATTACTTAGGGTGGGAGACCCTTTGATGCACGTATTGAAGTTGATTCTGAGTTGGTTGGATAATTTCTTGGTGGACGGAGAGTAGGTGGTGATGAGTGGAAGGCTTGAAGTAAGTGCTGTAGGTTTAACCTCCAGAAATGATTTGAGGCCCTTTCTACAGAAGGTCCTAGAGTACCCCCTAGTGGACAATGCTCGAAATAGAATTGTGACCGCTTCCTTGAAATCATTCTGTCCTGTGCAGATTCTGTGAAATCTAAGTAATTGTGATTTGATTAGTCCCGCGTACGTATGTTTGGGATGGAAACTGGTCTTGTGGAGGAGAGCATGTGTGTCCGTTTCTTTAAAGAACACTTTGATATCTAAACATTGATTTTTTTGGAAATTGTTTCCTTTAAAAATTGTCGTGTCCAGAAAATCCACCGACTTCAGACTGCTCGTTGATTTAATTTTAATCGAGTCCCTGTGGGTATTGAGGGTATTTAGGAAGCTCTCAAATTCTAGTTGGTTATGGGTCCACACCCCCCAGATATCATCGAGGTATCTATAATAATGGAGCGGCTTTTTTTCACAGGCCTGCAGTGCTGTGGTCTCCCATTCAGCCATGAAGATATTGGCATAAGCTGGTGCGAATTTTTTGCCCATGGCTGTTCCTTTAATTTGTAAGAACCATTCCTCGTTGAATTGGAAATCATTTCTGGTCAGATTAATCTTCAGTAATTCCAGTAGCTCTTTATCAGGCCTCTTTATGTTACGCTGTTTTTGGAAGGCGTTTTTTATAGCCTGTAATCCCTCTTCGATGTCTATGTTGGTGTATAAGCTCTCAATGTCTAAGGTAAAGAGGATGGCTTCTTCAGGAATCTTCAGTTTCTTAACTATGTTCACGAAATGATAAGTGTCTTTAATATAGCTGGGATGTGTGATTGAAAGAGGATTTAAAAAGTGGTCCAAGTACTCCGCCGTGTGGTAGGTCTCGCTGCTGCAGTCTGAGACAATAGGACGGCCCGGTGGAATTTGATGAGGTAAGCTCCATTTACTGGGATCTTTGTGGATCTTAGGGAGCATATAAAAGATTCTGGCTCTGGGTGTGGAGTCCCCTATCAGGTAGTGCTTCTGTTTAGTGTTAATAAATCTTTTGTCGTGTAAAGATTGGATAATTTTATTAACTAAGGGGATGGTGTCCAGATAGATAGGTTTATCTAATTGAATATAATATTTCTCATCCTTCAGTTGTCTGTAGCCTTCCCACAAATATTGTTCTCTATCCAAAATTACTATGGCACTCCCTTTATCTGCCGGTTTGATGACAATCTGTTTATTGTCTTTTAATTGTTTGAGGGCCAGAATTTCAGAATTGCTAAGATTAGGAGGAATTTGGTGAACTTTAAATTTGGTGTCAAAATATCTGTCGTCAGCTCTGATGATATTATCAATTTCTGGTGGAATTACAGTTTTTGGAGGAGTCCATGTTGACTTGTGAATAAACGGAAGTCTTTTAGTAGGAGGCTTATGCTCGTAGTAGGCCGCTAATCTGAGTGTTCTGTGATATTGTTGTACATCATACTTGGTTTGTGGGATCAGATCCCTATTAGTGCCCTGAGTGGGAATAAAATTGAGTCCCCGGGAAAGCAGAGATATCTGTTCAGTGGTCA
>NW_027466589.1:0-23626 GCF_050575085.1 Anarhichas minor
AAAGCCGTTATGATACTCAGCAATACCATAGGAAGCTGAAACTGGCAGCTTATTATGAACATGCAAAAGACTCTGAACCGCTGCCTTTCATTCAGAAATCAGTCTGGACTCCCCCCCAGGGACAAACACCCAGTGAAATCACGGCTCTCATCAAGGCGGATCTTCAATATTTGGATGCTGAGTTTAGGGTCCATCGTGTACCACCAAACCTGAGTACTGAAGAGGTTAGAGCACTGACAGAACTGAACAGTAACAAACACATCATCATCAAGCCAGCTGATAAAGGCAGTGCTATGGTCATTATGGACAGAGAACAGTATGTATGGGAGGGTTATCGACAACTCAACGACCCCAAATACTACACTAAATTGACCAAACCTATTTATCCAGAAACGATTCCAATCATGAACAAAATTATCCAAACTCTCTATGAGAAAAGGTTTATTAAGGCAAAACAAAAATATTATTTAATGGGCAACTCGGAACCCAGAGCCAGATTATTTTACATGCTGCCCAAAATCCACAAGGATCCAACTAAGTGGAGCAAACCACATGAAATCCCTCCAGGTAGACCCATTGTGTCTGACTGCAGCAGTGAAACATATTACACTGCAGAATACCTGGACTTCTTCCTCAATCCTCTCTCGACCACACACCCCAGTTACATTAAGGACACGTACCACTTTATCAACATAGTAAAAAAACTGCACATTCCTGACAACTCCATTCTTTTTACAATTGACATAGACAGTCTATATACAAATATTGACTTCAAAGAAGGCATGCAAGCCATAAAAAATGCATTTCGGAAACACCCAAACAAAAAAAGACCAGAAAAAGAATTATTACAGTTATTAGAGATTAATTTGACCAAAATGACTTCACATTTAATGGAGAATTTTTCCTGCAAATTAAAGGTACAGCTATGGGGAAGAAATTTGCTCCCGCATATGCAAACATCTTTATGGCTGAATGGGAGGAGTCAGCCCTAAAAACATGTCCTAAAAAACCTCTGTACTACTACAGGTTTTTAGATGACATCTGGGGGGTGTGGCCTCATACGAGAGAGGACTTTGACACATTTTTGAACACGCTGAATAATCACAGTGAATCAATCAAGCTAAAATCAACCAGCAGTTTGACCTCTGTCGATTTCTTGGACACCACCACTTTTAAGAACGACAGGTTCAAGGAGACCCACACACTAGCGATCAAAGTGTTCTTTAAAGAGACAGACACCCACGCTCTGCTCTATAAAACTAGCTTCCACCCAAAGCACACCTATGCAGGCTTGATTAAGTCACAATTGTTGAGGTTTCACAGAATTTGCACTGAAGAGGAAGATTTTAATTCGGCAGTCAGAGTGCTGTTTCGAGCTTTGTCCACCAGAGGGTACTCTAGGACCTTCCTTAGAAAATGCAGAAGGTCATTTCAGCAAACTAGACCACCAGTAGTAACTTGTAACCTTCCATTTGTGACGACATTTTCCCCGTCAACTGTTGAACTAATTAGACAAAGTAAGAGGAACTTTCAAAAACACATTACAGGAACATCAACATTACAAAACTATAGCATTATTGCTGCATTCAGGAAAAACAAGAATTTACAGGATCTCCTGGTAAAAGCGAAAATTAAACCCCTCTTTGACCCTAAAACCAGAGTACAGGGCCAGTATTTTAAACACCAAAACTGGTTCACTAATCGGTACACAAAAGAGGTCTTTCAGACAATGACCCGTGGCAGTCTAAAGTCCAAAAATTGTATATATCTGATTTCTTGTAAAAAGTGTGGTTTACAGTATGTGGGTGAAACGGGGAACACCATTTCTACTCGATTCACTCAACACAAATACAACATACTGAAGAGGAAAAAGATGGAGACACCTTTTGTGAAACACTTCCTATTACATGGATGGAAATCTGTTTTAACGACTGTCATTGAGTGTAACCCCAGGTGGAACATTTCCCAGAGGAAAAGGGCTGAAAGGATCTGGATTGCCAGACTGGATACAAGACATCCTAAAGGCTTGAATGAGAGGTAGGTGCTTCAGGATGTGAGGTAGTGATGGACAGTGCACAGATCACCTTGCTGGCTTCCAGCATAGTGATCACAATCCCCTAACACCTAACCAGCCCGTGCCTCCTGCCTCATATCTCTGTTGCTCTGCTCCTCTCATGTAGCCTGCCCTGCTTTCTTGCCCTAATCTCAACCACTCCCTCTCCTCGCCTAAACCTAACTATTCGACCCCCTGCCTAAACCTAACCATTCGACCCCCCGCCTAAGCCTAACCATTCGGCCAACGCCTAAACCTAACCATTCGACCCCCCCGCCTAAACCTAACCATTCGGCCCTCCCGCCTAAGCCTAACCATTCGGCTCCCGCCTGGACCTGACCGTTCGTATATGTACACATGTGTGTATATATATATGTATATGTATGTGTATATATATGTGTGTAGGTATGTATGTGTATGCAGGTGGGTGTATGGGCATATTTACGTGTGTGTGTGTGTTTATGGCGGCTCATGTAGCATGTCTGACTGGGCCTGATCGGGCACTCAGTACTACATAGAGTGGAACACACTGGAACGTCCAGATGCATGTACATGCAGGTTTGGTTTTGGAGCAGTCCATGTGGCATCACTTCCCAGACCGCAGGAGGTGGGCGGTGACAAATGGATGGAGGACGGCACGGCTTCAGGTCGAAGATGTTTCTGCGGACAAATGGATGTGGGAGTACATTTGAAACAATTCGTAAAACATGACTCATCAGATCTCAATGGACAATCAGTTAGGCATCAAACATGCCACGGTTTAATGTCTAAAGTGTATGCGCATATGTGTATGATAATAGTTGTGTGCACTTGAAACAGGGCATATAACATGACTCATCAGATCTCACTGGACAATCAGTTAGGCATCAAACATGCCACGGGGTAATGTCTAAAGTGTATGCGCATATGTGTATGAGAATAATTGGGTGCACTTGAAACAATTCATATAACATGACTCATCAGATCTCACTGGACAATCAGTTAGGCATCAAACATGCCACGGTGTAATGTCTAAAGTGTATACATATGTGTATGATAATAGCTGTGTGCATTTGAAAAAGTGCATACAACATGACTCATCAGATCTCACTGGACAATCAGTTAGGCATCAAACATGCCACGGTTTAATGTCTAAAGTGTATGCATATGTGTATGATAATAGCTGTGTGCATTTGAAACAAGTGCATATAACATGACTCATCAGATCTCACTGGACAATCAGTTAGGCATCAAACATGCCACGGTGTAATGTCTAAAGTGTATACATATGTGTATGATAATAGCTGTGTGCATTTGAAACAAGTGCATATAACATGACTCATCAGATCTCACTGGACAATCAGTTAGGCATCAAACATGCCACGGTTCAATGCATAAAGTGTATACATATGTGTATGATAATAGTTGTGTACATTTGAAACAGTGCAGAGAACATGACTCATCAGATCTCACTGGACAATCAGTTAGGCATCAAACATGCCACGGTGTAATGTCTAAAGTGTATGCATATGTGTATGATAATAGCTGTGTGCATTTGAAAAAGTGCATATAACATGACTCATCAGATCTCACTGGACAATCAGTTAGGCATCAAACATGCCACGGTTCAATGTCTAAAGTGTATGCGCATATGTGTATGAGAATAATTGGGTGCACTTGAAACAATTCATATAACATGACTCATCAGATCTCACTGGACAATCAGTTAGGCATCAAACATGCCACGGTTTAATGCATAAAGTGTATACATATGTGTATGAGAATAGCTGTGTGCATTTGAAACAAGTGCATATAACATGACTCATCAGATCTCACGGGACAATCAGTTAGGCATCAAACATGCCACGGTTTAATGCATAAAGTGTATACATATGTGTATGATAATAGTTGTGTACATTTGAAACAGTGCAGAGAACATGACTCATCAGATCTCACTGGACAATCAGTTAGGCATCAAATATGTCATGGCTGCTTAGTCAGATGGCCTACTGATTGGTCCTTGGAACAAAATGGCTGAGCCCAGGGGCGCCAGACCATAGGAACTTCGCATCACAGCCCATCCTCCCTTTTCCACAACATGGCCGATGCTACAACAGCGTCCGACATCGTTCCGTAACTATACAGTTATTCTACAAAGAACAAGTAGCCTGAAGAAGGTTCTTCTTAGAACCGAAACGTCGCGATTAATTTACTTGTTCAAAATATGGTTCACCTGAACAGAAAATAAAAGGTAAAACAACTCTTGTAAACTTTTTTCTGAGCCACATGCTAACGAGGCTAAGCTAAGCTAACCTAGCCTCACCATGTTCCACCACGGCCGTGACCGCGGCGAGGAGTGGACGGTTGTCAACTACGGGAGAGGCCGCAGACAGCGGAGCCAGCGCCCGAGGTCACCCACCAGACCTGCGTCCCCTCGCCGACGTCGGGACCCTTCATACAACCACCACAGGTACCCAGCAGACGGCCGCAGCCGCGGGGATCCATCAGACGTCGGTCACCGCGAGGATCCATCAGATGTCCGCCGCCGCCGCGGGTATCCATCAGACGTTCGTCACCGCGAGGATCCATCAGACGTCGTCCGCCGCCGCGGGGATCCATCAGACGTCCGCCGCCGCGGATATACAGCGGATGTCCGCCGCAGGTATCCAGCGGACATCCGCCGGAGGGATCCATCAGACGTCCGCCGCAGACATCCATCGGACGTCCGCCATCACGGGCATCCATCGGACGTCCACCACCGCAGGGATCCATCAGATGTCCCCCGCAGGTGTCCACCAGACGTCCGCCGGAGGGATCCATCAGACGGCCGCCGCAGGACGTATGCCTCCGTCACGAGGACCGGACTCGGACCCGACGGGGACCGCCCTTCTCGGCGCCGTAACTATAATGGCAGAGAAGCAAACTATAAGACACAATTCGTGGACCGCAGGACCGTCCAGAGACCGGCGGAGTACCGGTCCAACATGCCACGTAATAAACGTAAGATCGACCACACACACAACACAGGTCAGCAACAGCTACAACACAATGAAAGCCATCAGAATAGACCCAGATCCGATGATCCAGACTTTGGGCTTAAATGCCGCATTCTACACAGAGTGATTAAAACAGCGCATCACCTCACAAATGTGAGTGCAGACCAGCCGCCCCGCACAATTAACAGAGTGATTAATCAGCTATCCACGCTAATTAAACCCGCGGTACCGAATGCCGACACCCAGAGGCTAATTGAAGGAAATGCTAAAAACTGGGCCCACACCACACTGATTATACTTCAGGACCATTATGAAAACGTCATAAAGAGTGAGATAGATAAACTTTATAAACTCTCACCTCACGATTGGAGCGGCCCCTTTGAAGTAGCCTCAGCCTGGGCGAAGAGAAACCTCGGTAGCAGATTAGCACCCGACACACTGGCCGAGGCTAGAGGCGTTGTTGGGGAGACACTTCTCATCCTGCATGCGGGGGACAGTCCTTCACCGACGACCAGAACTGCAGCGGTCCAAAATGGCACCGTGCTGCACCCAGAGCTACAGGCTCCACCTAACGGAGCTACAAATGCGTCGGTGGCTGACGTCACACGCTCAGTCACAGCGGAGGTACATGGGGCACCAACCAACACGGTTCCTCTGACGCCCGTTACACCACCACACAGAGTGGTCCCATCCGTCCAGGAAACACAGGCCCTTAGTAGACCTGCAGACAGCCTAACACAAGGGACTGACATGGTTCTGGACACTACTCCGATGCCCCTGTCAGACATTTGGCCCCTCTCACAACATAGTGAGAACACACAAAACATAGTTCCACCTACACCGACTCCTCAACAGCTCCATCCACAATCACAAAGACCACTAAGACTGTTTACCAGGAGGACAGCTAGTCCACGAGAGGCCCCCCCGGCCCCCCTGCTTCTTCTTCGGGCCCCCCCACACCACAATGGATGTGTGGCTTCCATAACGAGCTCCATCATGGAGCTCTCACAGCAGGAGCTGGATCCACTAGTGGATGAGGAAGACGGAGAGCCGCACCCTCCTGTTCCAGACAGCGTGCAGTCCACCAGACCGACGACCGGCAGTCTTCAAACAGCGGTGCAGACTCGACTGGATTCGACTCCAAGAGGGACGGTCATCACACCACAGTCACTGATGTTACACCGACCTACGAAACATCTCACCACTTCGAGAAAGTTGCAAGATTGGAGCCTCACGGTTGGCAAAAAATGGCTAATCATGGGTGACTCAAATACCAACAGATTCCCACCACACAACAATCCAGATCTACAAATTGACGCCTTCCCAGGTGCCACCTTCAGAAACGCAGAAGAGCTACTGGACAAAGCCAGATCCACAGCCACGGTGGAAAAAATCATCCTGGCCTTTGGCCTAAACAACCGTGTCCAAAAGACCAAAGAGACAGCTATCAAACAGCTGCAGAGAGCGCTTAAGTTGGCCCAAGAGAAGTTTCCGTGGGCGGAAATTTTCATTCCACAGATCAACTTCTCCCCCAATCTTCCAACGAGAGAGAAAATGCGTCTCACACACCTGAACGCGTACATCTCTGACCTGGGTGAGTATATTCCGTCTCTACCAAGCACTGACTTTAAAACAGGACCAGATAACCTGCACTGGACTTATGACACAGCTCAGCGCATGCTGGACCACTGGTGCACTTACTTAAACTAATTGTCCCCATAAACCTGCCTCCACAGGAGGGGGATAAGACTGTTATTAATTTAACAAAAAACTTTAAGTTAACTGCACCACAATTTGCTCTGCTTAACAAAGGCTTGAACTTTATCCCCACAAAGGGCACAAACAAAGACATTAAGGAACAAAGCCGTTATGATACTCAGCAATACCATAGGAAGCTGAAACTGGCAGCTTATTATGAACATGCAAAAGACTCTGAACCGCTGCCTTTCATTCAGAAATCAGTCTGGACTCCCCCCCAGGGACAAACACCCAGTGAAATCACGGCTCTCATCAAGGCGGATCTTCAATATTTGGATGCTGAGTTTAGGGTCCATCGTGTACCACCAAACCTGAGTACTGAAGAGGTTAGAGCACTGACAGAACTGAACAGTAACAAACACATCATCATCAAGCCAGCTGATAAAGGCAGTGCTATGGTCATTATGGACAGAGAACAGTATGTATGGGAGGGTTATCGACAACTCAACGACCCCAAATACTACACTAAATTGACCAAACCTATTTATCCAGAAACGATTCCAATCATGAACAAAATTATCCAAACTCTCTATGAGAAAAGGTTTATTAAGGCAAAACAAAAATATTATTTAATGGGCAACTCGGAACCCAGAGCCAGATTATTTTACATGCTGCCCAAAATCCACAAGGATCCAACTAAGTGGAGCAAACCACATGAAATCCCTCCAGGTAGACCCATTGTGTCTGACTGCAGCAGTGAAACATATTACACTGCAGAATACCTGGACTTCTTCCTCAATCCTCTCTCGACCACACACCCCAGTTACATTAAGGACACGTACCACTTTATCAACATAGTAAAAAAACTGCACATTCCTGACAACTCCATTCTTTTTACAATTGACATAGACAGTCTATATACAAATATTGACTTCAAAGAAGGCATGCAAGCCATAAAAAATGCATTTCGGAAACACCCAAACAAAAAAAGACCAGAAAAAGAATTATTACAGTTATTAGAGATTAATTTGACCAAAAATGACTTCACATTTAATGGAGAATTTTTCCTGCAAATTAAAGGTACAGCTATGGGGAAGAAATTTGCTCCCGCATATGCAAACATCTTTATGGCTGAATGGGAGGAGTCAGCCCTAAAAACATGTCCTAAAAAACCTCTGTACTACTACAGGTTTTTAGATGACATCTGGGGGGTGTGGCCTCATACGAGAGAGGACTTTGACACATTTTTGAACACGCTGAATAATCACAGTGAATCAATCAAGCTAAAATCAACCAGCAGTTTGACCTCTGTCGATTTCTTGGACACCACCACTTTTAAGAACGACAGGTTCAAGGAGACCCACACACTAGCGATCAAAGTGTTCTTTAAAGAGACAGACACCCACGCTCTGCTCTATAAAACTAGCTTCCACCCAAAGCACACCTATGCAGGCTTGATTAAGTCACAATTGTTGAGGTTTCACAGAATTTGCACTGAAGAGGAAGATTTTAATTCGGCAGTCAGAGTGCTGTTTCGAGCTTTGTCCACCAGAGGGTACTCTAGGACCTTCCTTAGAAAATGCAGAAGGTCATTTCAGCAAACTAGACCACCAGTAGTAACTTGTAACCTTCCATTTGTGACGACATTTTCCCCGTCAACTGTTGAACTAATTAGACAAAGTAAGAGGAACTTTCAAAAACACATTACAGGAACATCAACATTACAAAACTATAGCATTATTGCTGCATTCAGGAAAAACAAGAATTTACAGGATCTCCTGGTAAAAGCGAAAATTAAACCCCTCTTTGACCCTAAAACCAGAGTACAGGGCCAGTATTTTAAACACCAAAACTGGTTCACTAATCGGTACACAAAAGAGGTCTTTCAGACAATGACCCGTGGCAGTCTAAAGTCCAAAAATTGTATATATCTGATTTCTTGTAAAAAGTGTGGTTTACAGTATGTGGGTGAAACGGGGAACACCATTTCTACTCGATTCACTCAACACAAATACAACATACTGAAGAGGAAAAAGATGGAGACACCTTTTGTGAAACACTTCCTATTACATGGATGGAAATCTGTTTTAACGACTGTCATTGAGTGTAACCCCAGGTGGAACATTTCCCAGAGGAAAAGGGCTGAAAGGATCTGGATTGCCAGACTGGATACAAGACATCCTAAAGGCTTGAATGAGAGGTAGGTGCTTCAGGATGTGAGGTAGTGATGGACAGTGCACAGATCACCTTGCTGGCTTCCAGCATAGTGATCACAATCCCCTAACACCTAACCAGCCCGTGCCTCCTGCCTCATATCTCTGTTGCTCTGCTCCTCTCATGTAGCCTGCCCTGCTTTCTTGCCCTAATCTCAACCACTCCCTCTCCTCGCCTAAACCTAACTATTCGACCCCCTGCCTAAACCTAACCATTCGACCCCCCGCCTAAGCCTAACCATTCGGCCAACGCCTAAACCTAACCATTCGACCCCCCCGCCTAAACCTAACCATTCGGCCCTCCCGCCTAAGCCTAACCATTCGGCTCCCGCCTGGACCTGACCGTTCGTATATGTACACATGTGTGTATATATATATGTATATGTATGTGTATATATATGTGTGTAGGTATGTATGTGTATGCAGGTGGGTGTATGGGCATATTTACGTGTGTGTGTGTGTTTATGGCGGCTCATGTAGCATGTCTGACTGGGCCTGATCGGGCACTCAGTACTACATAGAGTGGAACACACTGGAACGTCCAGATGCATGTACATGCAGGTTTGGTTTTGGAGCAGTCCATGTGGCATCACTTCCCAGACCGCAGGAGGTGGGCGGTGACAAATGGATGGAGGACGGCACGGCTTCAGGTCGAAGATGTTTCTGCGGACAAATGGATGTGGGAGTACATTTGAAACAATTCGTAAAACATGACTCATCAGATCTCAATGGACAATCAGTTAGGCATCAAACATGCCACGGTTTAATGTCTAAAGTGTATGCGCATATGTGTATGATAATAGTTGTGTGCACTTGAAACAGGGCATATAACATGACTCATCAGATCTCACTGGACAATCAGTTAGGCATCAAACATGCCACGGGGTAATGTCTAAAGTGTATGCGCATATGTGTATGAGAATAATTGGGTGCACTTGAAACAATTCATATAACATGACTCATCAGATCTCACTGGACAATCAGTTAGGCATCAAACATGCCACGGTGTAATGTCTAAAGTGTATACATATGTGTATGATAATAGCTGTGTGCATTTGAAAAAGTGCATACAACATGACTCATCAGATCTCACTGGACAATCAGTTAGGCATCAAACATGCCACGGTTTAATGTCTAAAGTGTATGCATATGTGTATGATAATAGCTGTGTGCATTTGAAACAAGTGCATATAACATGACTCATCAGATCTCACTGGACAATCAGTTAGGCATCAAACATGCCACGGTGTAATGTCTAAAGTGTATACATATGTGTATGATAATAGCTGTGTGCATTTGAAACAAGTGCATATAACATGACTCATCAGATCTCACTGGACAATCAGTTAGGCATCAAACATGCCACGGTTCAATGCATAAAGTGTATACATATGTGTATGATAATAGTTGTGTACATTTGAAACAGTGCAGAGAACATGACTCATCAGATCTCACTGGACAATCAGTTAGGCATCAAACATGCCACGGTGTAATGTCTAAAGTGTATGCATATGTGTATGATAATAGCTGTGTGCATTTGAAAAAGTGCATATAACATGACTCATCAGATCTCACTGGACAATCAGTTAGGCATCAAACATGCCACGGTTCAATGTCTAAAGTGTATGCGCATATGTGTATGAGAATAATTGGGTGCACTTGAAACAATTCATATAACATGACTCATCAGATCTCACTGGACAATCAGTTAGGCATCAAACATGCCACGGTTTAATGCATAAAGTGTATACATATGTGTATGAGAATAGCTGTGTGCATTTGAAACAAGTGCATATAACATGACTCATCAGATCTCACGGGACAATCAGTTAGGCATCAAACATGCCACGGTTTAATGCATAAAGTGTATACATATGTGTATGATAATAGTTGTGTACATTTGAAACAGTGCAGAGAACATGACTCATCAGATCTCACTGGACAATCAGTTAGGCATCAAATATGTCATGGCTGCTTAGTCAGATGGCCTACTGATTGGTCCTTGGAACAAAATGGCTGAGCCCAGGGGCGCCAGACCATAGGAACTTCGCATCACAGCCCATCCTCCCTTTTCCACAACATGGCCGATGCTACAACAGCGTCCGACATCGTTCCGTAACTATACAGTTATTCTACAAAGAACAAGTAGCCTGAAGAAGGTTCTTCTTAGAACCGAAACGTCGCGATTAATTTACTTGTTCAAAATATGGTTCACCTGAACAGAAAATAAAAGGTAAAACAACTCTTGTAAACTTTTTTCTGAGCCACATGCTAACGAGGCTAAGCTAAGCTAACCTAGCCTCACCATGTTCCACCACGGCCGTGACCGCGGCGAGGAGTGGACGGTTGTCAACTACGGGAGAGGCCGCAGACAGCGGAGCCAGCGCCCGAGGTCACCCACCAGACCTGCGTCCCCTCGCCGACGTCGGGACCCTTCATACAACCACCACAGGTACCCAGCAGACGGCCGCAGCCGCGGGGATCCATCAGACGTCGGTCACCGCGAGGATCCATCAGATGTCCGCCGCCGCCGCGGGTATCCATCAGACGTTCGTCACCGCGAGGATCCATCAGACGTCGTCCGCCGCCGCGGGGATCCATCAGACGTCCGCCGCCGCGGATATACAGCGGATGTCCGCCGCAGGTATCCAGCGGACATCCGCCGGAGGGATCCATCAGACGTCCGCCGCAGACATCCATCGGACGTCCGCCATCACGGGCATCCATCGGACGTCCACCACCGCAGGGATCCATCAGATGTCCCCCGCAGGTGTCCACCAGACGTCCGCCGGAGGGATCCATCAGACGGCCGCCGCAGGACGTATGCCTCCGTCACGAGGACCGGACTCGGACCCGACGGGGACCGCCCTTCTCGGCGCCGTAACTATAATGGCAGAGAAGCAAACTATAAGACACAATTCGTGGACCGCAGGACCGTCCAGAGACCGGCGGAGTACCGGTCCAACATGCCACGTAATAAACGTAAGATCGACCACACACACAACACAGGTCAGCAACAGCTACAACACAATGAAAGCCATCAGAATAGACCCAGATCCGATGATCCAGACTTTGGGCTTAAATGCCGCATTCTACACAGAGTGATTAAAACAGCGCATCACCTCACAAATGTGAGTGCAGACCAGCCGCCCCGCACAATTAACAGAGTGATTAATCAGCTATCCACGCTAATTAAACCCGCGGTACCGAATGCCGACACCCAGAGGCTAATTGAAGGAAATGCTAAAAACTGGGCCCACACCACACTGATTATACTTCAGGACCATTATGAAAACGTCATAAAGAGTGAGATAGATAAACTTTATAAACTCTCACCTCACGATTGGAGCGGCCCCTTTGAAGTAGCCTCAGCCTGGGCGAAGAGAAACCTCGGTAGCAGATTAGCACCCGACACACTGGCCGAGGCTAGAGGCGTTGTTGGGGAGACACTTCTCATCCTGCATGCGGGGGACAGTCCTTCACCGACGACCAGAACTGCAGCGGTCCAAAATGGCACCGTGCTGCACCCAGAGCTACAGGCTCCACCTAACGGAGCTACAAATGCGTCGGTGGCTGACGTCACACGCTCAGTCACAGCGGAGGTACATGGGGCACCAACCAACACGGTTCCTCTGACGCCCGTTACACCACCACACAGAGTGGTCCCATCCGTCCAGGAAACACAGGCCCTTAGTAGACCTGCAGACAGCCTAACACAAGGGACTGACATGGTTCTGGACACTACTCTCGATGCCCCTGTCAGACATTTGGCCCCTCTCACAACATAGTGAGAACACACAAAACATAGTTCCACCTACACCGACTCCTCAACAGCTCCATCCACAATCACAAAGACCACTAAGACTGTTTACCAGGAGGACAGCTAGTCCACGAGAGGCCCCCCCGGCCCCCCTGCTTCTTCTTCGGGCCCCCCCACACCACAATGGATGTGTGGCTTCCATAACGAGCTCCATCATGGAGCTCTCACAGCAGGAGCTGGATCCACTAGTGGATGAGGAAGACGGAGAGCCGCACCCTCCTGTTCCAGACAGCGTGCAGTCCACCAGACCGACGACCGGCAGTCTTCAAACAGCGGTGCAGACTCGACTGGATTCGACTCCAAGAGGGACGGTCATCACACCACAGTCACTGATGTTACACCGACCTACGAAACATCTCACCACTTCGAGAAAGTTGCAAGATTGGAGCCTCACGGTTGGCAAAAAATGGCTAATCATGGGTGACTCAAATACCAACAGATTCCCACCACACAACAATCCAGATCTACAAATTGACGCCTTCCCAGGTGCCACCTTCAGAAACGCAGAAGAGCTACTGGACAAAGCCAGATCCACAGCCACGGTGGAAAAAATCATCCTGGCCTTTGGCCTAAACAACCGTGTCCAAAAGACCAAAGAGACAGCTATCAAACAGCTGCAGAGAGCGCTTAAGTTGGCCCAAGAGAAGTTTCCGTGGGCGGAAATTTTCATTCCACAGATCAACTTCTCCCCCAATCTTCCAACGAGAGAGAAAATGCGTCTCACACACCTGAACGCGTACATCTCTGACCTGGGTGAGTATATTCCGTCTCTACCAAGCACTGACTTTAAAACAGGACCAGATAACCTGCACTGGACTTATGACACAGCTCAGCGCATGCTGGACCACTGGTGCACTTACTTAAACTAATTGTCCCCATAAACCTGCCTCCACAGGAGGGGGATAAGACTGTTATTAATTTAACAAAAAACTTTAAGTTAACTGCACCACAATTTGCTCTGCTTAACAAAGGCTTGAACTTTATCCCCACAAAGGGCACAAACAAAGACATTAAGGAACAAAGCCGTTATGATACTCAGCAATACCATAGGAAGCTGAAACTGGCAGCTTATTATGAACATGCAAAAGACTCTGAACCGCTGCCTTTCATTCAGAAATCAGTCTGGACTCCCCCCCAGGGACAAACACCCAGTGAAATCACGGCTCTCATCAAGGCGGATCTTCAATATTTGGATGCTGAGTTTAGGGTCCATCGTGTACCACCAAACCTGAGTACTGAAGAGGTTAGAGCACTGACAGAACTGAACAGTAACAAACACATCATCATCAAGCCAGCTGATAAAGGCAGTGCTATGGTCATTATGGACAGAGAACAGTATGTATGGGAGGGTTATCGACAACTCAACGACCCCAAATACTACACTAAATTGACCAAACCTATTTATCCAGAAACGATTCCAATCATGAACAAAATTATCCAAACTCTCTATGAGAAAAGGTTTATTAAGGCAAAACAAAAATATTATTTAATGGGCAACTCGGAACCCAGAGCCAGATTATTTTACATGCTGCCCAAAATCCACAAGGATCCAACTAAGTGGAGCAAACCACATGAAATCCCTCCAGGTAGACCCATTGTGTCTGACTGCAGCAGTGAAACATATTACACTGCAGAATACCTGGACTTCTTCCTCAATCCTCTCTCGACCACACACCCCAGTTACATTAAGGACACGTACCACTTTATCAACATAGTAAAAAAACTGCACATTCCTGACAACTCCATTCTTTTTACAATTGACATAGACAGTCTATATACAAATATTGACTTCAAAGAAGGCATGCAAGCCATAAAAAATGCATTTCGGAAACACCCAAACAAAAAAAGACCAGAAAAAGAATTATTACAGTTATTAGAGATTAATTTGACCAAAAATGACTTCACATTTAATGGAGAATTTTTCCTGCAAATTAAAGGTACAGCTATGGGGAAGAAATTTGCTCCCGCATATGCAAACATCTTTATGGCTGAATGGGAGGAGTCAGCCCTAAAAACATGTCCTAAAAAACCTCTGTACTACTACAGGTTTTTAGATGACATCTGGGGGGTGTGGCCTCATACGAGAGAGGACTTTGACACATTTTTGAACACGCTGAATAATCACAGTGAATCAATCAAGCTAAAATCAACCAGCAGTTTGACCTCTGTCGATTTCTTGGACACCACCACTTTTAAGAACGACAGGTTCAAGGAGACCCACACACTAGCGATCAAAGTGTTCTTTAAAGAGACAGACACCCACGCTCTGCTCTATAAAACTAGCTTCCACCCAAAGCACACCTATGCAGGCTTGATTAAGTCACAATTGTTGAGGTTTCACAGAATTTGCACTGAAGAGGAAGATTTTAATTCGGCAGTCAGAGTGCTGTTTCGAGCTTTGTCCACCAGAGGGTACTCTAGGACCTTCCTTAGAAAATGCAGAAGGTCATTTCAGCAAACTAGACCACCAGTAGTAACTTGTAACCTTCCATTTGTGACGACATTTTCCCCGTCAACTGTTGAACTAATTAGACAAAGTAAGAGGAACTTTCAAAAACACATTACAGGAACATCAACATTACAAAACTATAGCATTATTGCTGCATTCAGGAAAAACAAGAATTTACAGGATCTCCTGGTAAAAGCGAAAATTAAACCCCTCTTTGACCCTAAAACCAGAGTACAGGGCCAGTATTTTAAACACCAAAACTGGTTCACTAATCGGTACACAAAAGAGGTCTTTCAGACAATGACCCGTGGCAGTCTAAAGTCCAAAAATTGTATATATCTGATTTCTTGTAAAAAGTGTGGTTTACAGTATGTGGGTGAAACGGGGAACACCATTTCTACTCGATTCACTCAACACAAATACAACATACTGAAGAGGAAAAAGATGGAGACACCTTTTGTGAAACACTTCCTATTACATGGATGGAAATCTGTTTTAACGACTGTCATTGAGTGTAACCCCAGGTGGAACATTTCCCAGAGGAAAAGGGCTGAAAGGATCTGGATTGCCAGACTGGATACAAGACATCCTAAAGGCTTGAATGAGAGGTAGGTGCTTCAGGATGTGAGGTAGTGATGGACAGTGCACAGATCACCTTGCTGGCTTCCAGCATAGTGATCACAATCCCCTAACACCTAACCAGCCCGTGCCTCCTGCCTCATATCTCTGTTGCTCTGCTCCTCTCATGTAGCCTGCCCTGCTTTCTTGCCCTAATCTCAACCACTCCCTCTCCTCGCCTAAACCTAACTATTCGACCCCCTGCCTAAACCTAACCATTCGACCCCCCGCCTAAGCCTAACCATTCGGCCAACGCCTAAACCTAACCATTCGACCCCCCCGCCTAAACCTAACCATTCGGCCCTCCCGCCTAAGCCTAACCATTCGGCTCCCGCCTGGACCTGACCGTTCGTATATGTACACATGTGTGTATATATATATGTATATGTATGTGTATATATATGTGTGTAGGTATGTATGTGTATGCAGGTGGGTGTATGGGCATATTTACGTGTGTGTGTGTGTTTATGGCGGCTCATGTAGCATGTCTGACTGGGCCTGATCGGGCACTCAGTACTACATAGAGTGGAACACACTGGAACGTCCAGATGCATGTACATGCAGGTTTGGTTTTGGAGCAGTCCATGTGGCATCACTTCCCAGACCGCAGGAGGTGGGCGGTGACAAATGGATGGAGGACGGCACGGCTTCAGGTCGAAGATGTTTCTGCGGACAAATGGATGTGGGAGTACATTTGAAACAATTCGTAAAACATGACTCATCAGATCTCAATGGACAATCAGTTAGGCATCAAACATGCCACGGTTTAATGTCTAAAGTGTATGCGCATATGTGTATGATAATAGTTGTGTGCACTTGAAACAGGGCATATAACATGACTCATCAGATCTCACTGGACAATCAGTTAGGCATCAAACATGCCACGGGGTAATGTCTAAAGTGTATGCGCATATGTGTATGAGAATAATTGGGTGCACTTGAAACAATTCATATAACATGACTCATCAGATCTCACTGGACAATCAGTTAGGCATCAAACATGCCACGGTGTAATGTCTAAAGTGTATACATATGTGTATGATAATAGCTGTGTGCATTTGAAAAAGTGCATACAACATGACTCATCAGATCTCACTGGACAATCAGTTAGGCATCAAACATGCCACGGTTTAATGTCTAAAGTGTATGCATATGTGTATGATAATAGCTGTGTGCATTTGAAACAAGTGCATATAACATGACTCATCAGATCTCACTGGACAATCAGTTAGGCATCAAACATGCCACGGTGTAATGTCTAAAGTGTATACATATGTGTATGATAATAGCTGTGTGCATTTGAAACAAGTGCATATAACATGACTCATCAGATCTCACTGGACAATCAGTTAGGCATCAAACATGCCACGGTTCAATGCATAAAGTGTATACATATGTGTATGATAATAGTTGTGTACATTTGAAACAGTGCAGAGAACATGACTCATCAGATCTCACTGGACAATCAGTTAGGCATCAAACATGCCACGGTGTAATGTCTAAAGTGTATGCATATGTGTATGATAATAGCTGTGTGCATTTGAAAAAGTGCATATAACATGACTCATCAGATCTCACTGGACAATCAGTTAGGCATCAAACATGCCACGGTTCAATGTCTAAAGTGTATGCGCATATGTGTATGAGAATAATTGGGTGCACTTGAAACAATTCATATAACATGACTCATCAGATCTCACTGGACAATCAGTTAGGCATCAAACATGCCACGGTTTAATGCATAAAGTGTATACATATGTGTATGAGAATAGCTGTGTGCATTTGAAACAAGTGCATATAACATGACTCATCAGATCTCACGGGACAATCAGTTAGGCATCAAACATGCCACGGTTTAATGCATAAAGTGTATACATATGTGTATGATAATAGTTGTGTACATTTGAAACAGTGCAGAGAACATGACTCATCAGATCTCACTGGACAATCAGTTAGGCATCAAATATGTCATGGCTGCTTAGTCAGATGGCCTACTGATTGGTCCTTGGAACAAAATGGCTGAGCCCAGGGGCGCCAGACCATAGGAACTTCGCATCACAGCCCATCCTCCCTTTTCCACAACATGGCCGATGCTACAACAGCGTCCGACATCGTTCCGTAACTATACAGTTATTCTACAAAGAACAAGTAGCCTGAAGAAGGTTCTTCTTAGAACCGAAACGTCGCGATTAATTTACTTGTTCAAAATATGGTTCACCTGAACAGAAAATAAAAGGTAAAACAACTCTTGTAAACTTTTTTCTGAGCCACATGCTAACGAGGCTAAGCTAAGCTAACCTAGCCTCACCATGTTCCACCACGGCCGTGACCGCGGCGAGGAGTGGACGGTTGTCAACTACGGGAGAGGCCGCAGACAGCGGAGCCAGCGCCCGAGGTCACCCACCAGACCTGCGTCCCCTCGCCGACGTCGGGACCCTTCATACAACCACCACAGGTACCCAGCAGACGGCCGCAGCCGCGGGGATCCATCAGACGTCGGTCACCGCGAGGATCCATCAGATGTCCGCCGCCGCCGCGGGTATCCATCAGACGTTCGTCACCGCGAGGATCCATCAGACGTCGTCCGCCGCCGCGGGGATCCATCAGACGTCCGCCGCCGCGGATATACAGCGGATGTCCGCCGCAGGTATCCAGCGGACATCCGCCGGAGGGATCCATCAGACGTCCGCCGCAGACATCCATCGGACGTCCGCCATCACGGGCATCCATCGGACGTCCACCACCGCAGGGATCCATCAGATGTCCCCCGCAGGTGTCCACCAGACGTCCGCCGGAGGGATCCATCAGACGGCCGCCGCAGGACGTATGCCTCCGTCACGAGGACCGGACTCGGACCCGACGGGGACCGCCCTTCTCGGCGCCGTAACTATAATGGCAGAGAAGCAAACTATAAGACACAATTCGTGGACCGCAGGACCGTCCAGAGACCGGCGGAGTACCGGTCCAACATGCCACGTAATAAACGTAAGATCGACCACACACACAACACAGGTCAGCAACAGCTACAACACAATGAAAGCCATCAGAATAGACCCAGATCCGATGATCCAGACTTTGGGCTTAAATGCCGCATTCTACACAGAGTGATTAAAACAGCGCATCACCTCACAAATGTGAGTGCAGACCAGCCGCCCCGCACAATTAACAGAGTGATTAATCAGCTATCCACGCTAATTAAACCCGCGGTACCGAATGCCGACACCCAGAGGCTAATTGAAGGAAATGCTAAAAACTGGGCCCACACCACACTGATTATACTTCAGGACCATTATGAAAACGTCATAAAGAGTGAGATAGATAAACTTTATAAACTCTCACCTCACGATTGGAGCGGCCCCTTTGAAGTAGCCTCAGCCTGGGCGAAGAGAAACCTCGGTAGCAGATTAGCACCCGACACACTGGCCGAGGCTAGAGGCGTTGTTGGGGAGACACTTCTCATCCTGCATGCGGGGGACAGTCCTTCACCGACGACCAGAACTGCAGCGGTCCAAAATGGCACCGTGCTGCACCCAGAGCTACAGGCTCCACCTAACGGAGCTACAAATGCGTCGGTGGCTGACGTCACACGCTCAGTCACAGCGGAGGTACATGGGGCACCAACCAACACGGTTCCTCTGACGCCCGTTACACCACCACACAGAGTGGTCCCATCCGTCCAGGAAACACAGGCCCTTAGTAGACCTGCAGACAGCCTAACACAAGGGACTGACATGGTTCTGGACACTACTCCGATGCCCCTGTCAGACATTTGGCCCCTCTCACAACATAGTGAGAACACACAAAACATAGTTCCACCTACACCGACTCCTCAACAGCTCCATCCACAATCACAAAGACCACTAAGACTGTTTACCAGGAGGACAGCTAGTCCACGAGAGGCCCCCCCGGCCCCCCTGCTTCTTCTTCGGGCCCCCCCACACCACAATGGATGTGTGGCTTCCATAACGAGCTCCATCATGGAGCTCTCACAGCAGGAGCTGGATCCACTAGTGGATGAGGAAGACGGAGAGCCGCACCCTCCTGTTCCAGACAGCGTGCAGTCCACCAGACCGACGACCGGCAGTCTTCAAACAGCGGTGCAGACTCGACTGGATTCGACTCCAAGAGGGACGGTCATCACACCACAGTCACTGATGTTACACCGACCTACGAAACATCTCACCACTTCGAGAAAGTTGCAAGATTGGAGCCTCACGGTTGGCAAAAAATGGCTAATCATGGGTGACTCAAATACCAACAGATTCCCACCACACAACAATCCAGATCTACAAATTGACGCCTTCCCAGGTGCCACCTTCAGAAACGCAGAAGAGCTACTGGACAAAGCCAGATCCACAGCCACGGTGGAAAAAATCATCCTGGCCTTTGGCCTAAACAACCGTGTCCAAAAGACCAAAGAGACAGCTATCAAACAGCTGCAGAGAGCGCTTAAGTTGGCCCAAGAGAAGTTTCCGTGGGCGGAAATTTTCATTCCACAGATCAACTTCTCCCCCAATCTTCCAACGAGAGAGAAAATGCGTCTCACACACCTGAACGCGTACATCTCTGACCTGGGTGAGTATATTCCGTCTCTACCAAGCACTGACTTTAAAACAGGACCAGATAACCTGCACTGGACTTATGACACAGCTCAGCGCATGCTGGACCACTGGTGCACTTACTTAAACTAATTGTCCCCATAAACCTGCCTCCACAGGAGGGGGATAAGACTGTTATTAATTTAACAAAAAACTTTAAGTTAACTGCACCACAATTTGCTCTGCTTAACAAAGGCTTGAACTTTATCCCCACAAAGGGCACAAACAAAGACATTAAGGAACAAAGCCGTTATGATACTCAGCAATACCATAGGAAGCTGAAACTGGCAGCTTATTATGAACATGCAAAAGACTCTGAACCGCTGCCTTTCATTCAGAAATCAGTCTGGACTCCCCCCCAGGGACAAACACCCAGTGAAATCACGGCTCTCATCAAGGCGGATCTTCAATATTTGGATGCTGAGTTTAGGGTCCATCGTGTACCACCAAACCTGAGTACTGAAGAGGTTAGAGCACTGACAGAACTGAACAGTAACAAACACATCATCATCAAGCCAGCTGATAAAGGCAGTGCTATGGTCATTATGGACAGAGAACAGTATGTATGGGAGGGTTATCGACAACTCAACGACCCCAAATACTACACTAAATTGACCAAACCTATTTATCCAGAAACGATTCCAATCATGAACAAAATTATCCAAACTCTCTATGAGAAAAGGTTTATTAAGGCAAAACAAAAATATTATTTAATGGGCAACTCGGAACCCAGAGCCAGATTATTTTACATGCTGCCCAAAATCCACAAGGATCCAACTAAGTGGAGCAAACCACATGAAATCCCTCCAGGTAGACCCATTGTGTCTGACTGCAGCAGTGAAACATATTACACTGCAGAATACCTGGACTTCTTCCTCAATCCTCTCTCGACCACACACCCCAGTTACATTAAGGACACGTACCACTTTATCAACATAGTAAAAAAACTGCACATTCCTGACAACTCCATTCTTTTTACAATTGACATAGACAGTCTATATACAAATATTGACTTCAAAGAAGGCATGCAAGCCATAAAAAATGCATTTCGGAAACACCCAAACAAAAAAAGACCAGAAAAAGAATTATTACAGTTATTAGAGATTAATTTGACCAAAAATGACTTCACATTTAATGGAGAATTTTTCCTGCAAATTAAAGGTACAGCTATGGGGAAGAAATTTGCTCCCGCATATGCAAACATCTTTATGGCTGAATGGGAGGAGTCAGCCCTAAAAACATGTCCTAAAAAACCTCTGTACTACTACAGGTTTTTAGATGACATCTGGGGGGTGTGGCCTCATACGAGAGAGGACTTTGACACATTTTTGAACACGCTGAATAATCACAGTGAATCAATCAAGCTAAAATCAACCAGCAGTTTGACCTCTGTCGATTTCTTGGACACCACCACTTTTAAGAACGACAGGTTCAAGGAGACCCACACACTAGCGATCAAAGTGTTCTTTAAAGAGACAGACACCCACGCTCTGCTCTATAAAACTAGCTTCCACCCAAAGCACACCTATGCAGGCTTGATTAAGTCACAATTGTTGAGGTTTCACAGAATTTGCACTGAAGAGGAAGATTTTAATTCGGCAGTCAGAGTGCTGTTTCGAGCTTTGTCCACCAGAGGGTACTCTAGGACCTTCCTTAGAAAATGCAGAAGGTCATTTCAGCAAACTAGACCACCAGTAGTAACTTGTAACCTTCCATTTGTGACGACATTTTCCCCGTCAACTGTTGAACTAATTAGACAAAGTAAGAGGAACTTTCAAAAACACATTACAGGAACATCAACATTACAAAACTATAGCATTATTGCTGCATTCAGGAAAAACAAGAATTTACAGGATCTCCTGGTAAAAGCGAAAATTAAACCCCTCTTTGACCCTAAAACCAGAGTACAGGGCCAGTATTTTAAACACCAAAACTGGTTCACTAATCGGTACACAAAAGAGGTCTTTCAGACAATGACCCGTGGCAGTCTAAAGTCCAAAAATTGTATATATCTGATTTCTTGTAAAAAGTGTGGTTTACAGTATGTGGGTGAAACGGGGAACACCATTTCTACTCGATTCACTCAACACAAATACAACATACTGAAGAGGAAAAAGATGGAGACACCTTTTGTGAAACACTTCCTATTACATGGATGGAAATCTGTTTTAACGACTGTCATTGAGTGTAACCCCAGGTGGAACATTTCCCAGAGGAAAAGGGCTGAAAGGATCTGGATTGCCAGACTGGATACAAGACATCCTAAAGGCTTGAATGAGAGGTAGGTGCTTCAGGATGTGAGGTAGTGATGGACAGTGCACAGATCACCTTGCTGGCTTCCAGCATAGTGATCACAATCCCCTAACACCTAACCAGCCCGTGCCTCCTGCCTCATATCTCTGTTGCTCTGCTCCTCTCATGTAGCCTGCCCTGCTTTCTTGCCCTAATCTCAACCACTCCCTCTCCTCGCCTAAACCTAACTATTCGACCCCCTGCCTAAACCTAACCATTCGACCCCCCGCCTAAGCCTAACCATTCGGCCAACGCCTAAACCTAACCATTCGACCCCCCCGCCTAAACCTAACCATTCGGCCCTCCCGCCTAAGCCTAACCATTCGGCTCCCGCCTGGACCTGACCGTTCGTATATGTACACATGTGTGTATATATATATGTATATGTATGTGTATATATATGTGTGTAGGTATGTATGTGTATGCAGGTGGGTGTATGGGCATATTTACGTGTGTGTGTGTGTTTATGGCGGCTCATGTAGCATGTCTGACTGGGCCTGATCGGGCACTCAGTACTACATAGAGTGGAACACACTGGAACGTCCAGATGCATGTACATGCAGGTTTGGTTTTGGAGCAGTCCATGTGGCATCACTTCCCAGACCGCAGGAGGTGGGCGGTGACAAATGGATGGAGGACGGCACGGCTTCAGGTCGAAGATGTTTCTGCGGACAAATGGATGTGGGAGTACATTTGAAACAATTCGTAAAACATGACTCATCAGATCTCAATGGACAATCAGTTAGGCATCAAACATGCCACGGTTTAATGTCTAAAGTGTATGCGCATATGTGTATGATAATAGTTGTGTGCACTTGAAACAGGGCATATAACATGACTCATCAGATCTCACTGGACAATCAGTTAGGCATCAAACATGCCACGGGGTAATGTCTAAAGTGTATGCGCA
>NW_027466590.1:5000-15000 GCF_050575085.1 Anarhichas minor
TGACCTATTTTGACCACGTCGTGCATCGGCTGTGAGTGTCCGATTGTGGATCTAACTCCATAGGTCTTTAGAAGTCGACGTGGTCTACTATTCGGCGTAGGGGACGAGTCTGTGCGATGTGTATTCGCGGAGCTATGCACCGCGCAAACCGGCGATTTGGTTTAAGGAGACAGAGTATTGGCGCTCGTCTTTCGCTGTGATTTTGTCAGAGTACGAAGATCGGCCGACGCTTTTGAACTACTTGCTGCATCGGCTGTGGTTATCCGTTTATAGGAGTGCATGGATGGCTGGTTAGAGGACTTCAAGGTCTACAATTCGGCGTAAGTACCCCGGCTGTGCGTTGTGTTTTGGCGGAGATATTGAGCGCGCAATATGGCTACAGTGACCTATTTTGACCACGTCGTGCATCGGCTTGTGAGTGTCCGATTGTGGATCTAACTCCATAGGTCTTTAGAAGTCGACGTGGTCTACTATTCGGCGTAGGGGACGAGTCTTTGCGTTGTGTATTCGCGGAGATATGGACCGCGCAAACCGGGAATTTGGTTCAAGGAAACAGAGTATTGGCGCTCGTCTTTCGCTGTGAGACGAATATCGCCAACGCTTTTGAAATACGTGCTGCATCGGCTGTGGGTGTCCGTTTATTCATTTGTCGGTGTCAGTTTATTGGTTATGTCGGTGTCAGTTTATTGGTCTGCCTTATGGGTTGTGAGAGTACGTCTGGGTCGACATTTCGGTATTATTATCCCCGCTGTGCGTTCCATTTCCGGGTTTATGGACCGCGCAATGTGGCCCCTGCGACCTATTCTGACCACATCGTGCCTCGGCTGTGGGTCTCGCATCCAGGATCCACTCGGATAGTTTTGTAGAGGTTGATGTGGTCTACAATTGGGTATAAGTGTCCCGGCTGTGCGTTGTGTATTCGCGGAGCTATGCACCTCGCAAACCGGCGATTTTGTTCAAGGAAACAGAGTATTGGCGCTCGGCTACTGTGACCGGCTTTGCGTACATCGTGCCCCGGCTGTGGGTCTCGGATCCAGGATCCACTCGGATAGGTTTGTAGAGGTGGATGTGGTCTACGATCGGGTATAAGTGTCCCGGCTGTGCGTTGTGTTTTCGCGGAGATATGGACCTCGCAGACCGGCGATATTGTCGCTCGTCTTTCGCTGTGATTTTGTCAGAGTACGAAGATCGGCCGACGCTTTTGAACTACTTGCTGCATCGGCTGTGGTTATCCGTTTATAGGAGTGCATGGATGGCTGGTTAGAGGACGTCAAGGTCTACAATTCGGCGTAAGTACCCCGACTGTGCGTTGTGTTTTGGCGGAGATATTGAGCGCGCAATATGGCTACAGTGACCTATTTTGACCACGTCGTGCATCGGCTGTGAATGCCCGATCCTGGATCCTCCTCCACAGGTCTTTAGAAGTGGACGTGGTCTACTATTCGGCGTAGGGGACGAGTCTGTGCGTTGTGTATTCGCGGGGATATGCACCGCGCAAACCGGCGATTTGGTTTAAGGAGACAGAGTATTGGCGCTCGTCTTTCGCTGTGATTTTGTCAGAGTACGAAGATCGGCCGGCGCTTTTGAACTACTTGCTGCATCGGCTGTGGGTATCCGTTTATTGTTCTGCATGTATGGGTGGTTAGAGGAGGTCGGGGTCTACAATAGGGTATAAGTGTCCCGGCTGTGCGTGGTGTTTTGGCGGAGAGATGGAGCGCGCAAAACGGCAACTGCGACCTACTTTGACCGCGTGGTGCCTCGGCTGTGGGTCTCGGATCCAGGATCCACTCGGATAGGTTTGTAGAGGTGGACGTGGTCTACGATTGGGTATAAGTGTCCCGGCTGTGCGTGGTGTTTTCGCGGAGATATCCACCTCGCAAAACGGCGCTTCCGTTTAAGGAAACAGAGTTTTGGCGCTCGTCTTTCGCAGCGCAGCCCAGTAACGTCCCCTACCTTAAGAGAGTCCTCGTTACTCCCGCCGTTTACCCGCGCGATATGGATCCTGGTTCTGGATCTCGCATCCAGGATCCACTCGGATAGGTTTGTAGAGGTAGACGTATTATACAATTAGGTATGAGTATCCCGGCTGTGCGTTGTGTATTCGCGGAGATATCCATCTCGCAAAACGATATAAAAACGGCTGTGATTTTGTCAGAGTATGAAGATCGCCCGGCGCTTTTTGTCAGAGTATGAAGATCGGCCGGCGCTTTTCAAATACGTGCTGCCTCGGCTGTGGGTATCCGTTTATTATTATGCTTATATGGGTGGTTAGAGGACGTCGGGACCGTGGATTCGGTATAAGAATCCCCGCTGTGCGTTCCATTTCCGGGTAGATATGGACCGCGCAATATGGCCCCTGCGACCTACTTTGACTACATCGTGCCTCGGTTGTGGACCTCGCATCCATGATCCACTCGGATAGATTTGTAGAGGGGGACTTGGACTACAGTTAGATATAAGTGTCCCGGCTGTGCGTTGTGTATTCGCGGGGATATGGACCTCGCAAAACGGGTATTTCGTTTAAGTCTTTCGCTGTGATTTTGTCAGAGTATGAAGATCGGTCGGCTGTTTTCAAACACGCGCTGCCTCGGCTGTGGTTATCCGTTTATTATTCAGCTTACATAGTTGGTTAGAGGACGTCGGGGCCGTGTATTCAGTATAGGAATCCCCGCTGTGCGTTCTATTTCCGGGTAGATATGGCGCGCGTAATATGGTCCCTGCGACCTACTTTGACTACACCGTGCCTCGGCTGTGGACCTCGCATCCAGGATCCACTCCGATAGTTTTGTAGAGGGGGACGTGGACTACAACTGGGTATAAGTGTCCCGGCTGTGCGTTGTGTATTCGCGGGGATATGGACCTCGCAAAACGGGTATTTCGTTTAAGTCTTTCGCTGTGATTTTGTCAGAGTATGAAGATCGGTCGGCGGTTTTCAAATACGCGCTGTATCGGCTGTGTGTATCCGTTTATAGGAGTGTCTAGATGGGTGGTTAGAGGACTTCCAGCTTGACAACTGGGCATGAGTATCCCCGCTGTGCGTTCTATTTCCGGGTAGATATGGCGCGCGTAATATGGTCCCTGCGACCTACTTTGACCGCGTCGTGCCTCGGCTGTGAGTGTCCGATTGTGGATCACCCTCCACATGTCTTTAGAGGTTGACGGTGGCTACAGGTCGGCATAGGTGTCCCGGCTGTGCGTTGTGTATTCGCGGGGATATGGACCGCGCAAGACGGCGATTTGGTTTAAGGAAACAGAGTATTGGCGCTATCGCTGTGATTTTGTCAGAGTATGAAGATCGGTCGGCGGTTTTCAAATACGTGCTGCCTCGGCTGTGGATACCCGTTTATTATTCTGCTTATATGGGTAGTTAGAGGACGTCGCGACCGTGTATTCAAAATAAGAATCCCCGCTGTGCGTTCCATTTCCGGGTAGATATGGCGCGCGTAATAGGGCCCCTGCGACCTACTTTGACCGCGTGGTGCCTCGGCTGTGGACCTCGCATCCAGGATCCACTCGGATAGGTTTGTAGAAGTGGACTTGGACTACAATTAGATATGAGGTTCCCGGCTGTGCGTTGTGTTTTCGCGGAGATATGGACCGCGCAAAACGGGTATTTGGTTTAAGGATTTTTCGCTGTGATTTTGTCAGAGTATGAAGATCGATCGGCGGTTTTCAAACACGCGCTGCATCGGCTGTGTGTATCCGTTTATTATTCATCTTATATGGGTGGTTAGAGGACTTCCAGCTCGACAACTGGGCATGAGTATCCCCGCTGTGCGTTCTATTTCCGGGTAGATATGGCGCGCGTAATATGGTCCCTGCGACCTACTTTGACCGCGTCGTGCCTCGGCTGTGAGTGTCCGATTGTGGATCACCCTCCACATGTCTTTAGAGGTTGACGGTGGCTACAGGTCGGCATAGGTGTCCCGGCTGTGCGTTGTGTATTCGCGGGGATATGGACCGCGCAAGACGGCGATTTGGTTTAAGGAAACAGAGTATTGGCGCTATCGCTGTGATTTTGTCAGAGTATGAAGATCGGTCGGCGGTTTTCAAATACGTGCTGCCTCGGCTGTGGATACCCGTTTATTATTCTGCTTATATGGGTAGTTAGAGGACGTCGCGACCGTGTATTCAAAATAAGAATCCCCGCTGTGCGTTCCATTTCCGGGTAGATATGGCGCGCGTAATAGGGCCCCTGCGACCTACTTTGACCGCGTGGTGCCTCGGCTGTGGACCTCGCATCCAGGATCCACTCGGATAGGTTTGTAGAAGTGGACTTGGACTACAATTAGATATGAGGTTCCCGGCTGTGCGTTGTGTTTTCGCGGAGATATGGACCGCGCAAAACGGGTATTTGGTTTAAGGATTTTTCGCTGTGATTTTGTCAGAGTATGAAGATCGATCGGCGGTTTTCAAACACGCGCTGCATCGGCTGTGTGTATCCGTTTATTATTCATCTTATATGGGTGGTTAGAGGACTTCCAGCTTGACAACTGGGCATGAGTATCCCCGCTGTGCGTTCTATTTCCGGGTAGATATGGCGCGCGTAATATGGTCCCTGCGACCTACTTTGACCGCGTCGTGCCTCGGCTGTGAGTGTCCGATTGTGGATCACCCTCCACATGTCTTTAGAGGTTGACGGTGGCTACAGGTCGGCATAGGTGTCCCGGCTGTGCGTTGTGTATTCGCGGGGATATGGACCGCGCAAGACGGCGATTTGGTTTAAGGAAACAGAGTATTGGCGCTATCGCTGTGATTTTGTCAGAGTATGAAGATCGGTCGGCGGTTTTCAAATACGTGCTGCCTCGGCTATGGATACCCGTTTATTATTCTGCTTATATGGGTAGTTAGAGGACGTCGCGACCGTGTATTCAAAATAAGAATCCCCGCTGTGCGTTCCATTTCCGGGTAGATATGGCGCGCGTAATAGGGCCCCTGCGACCTACTTTGACCGCGTGGTGCCTCGGCTGTGGACCTCGCATCCAGGATCCACTCGGTGAGGTTTGTAGAAGTGGACTTGGACTACAATTAGATATGAGGTTCCCGGCTGTGCGTTGTGTTTTCGCGGAGATATGGACCGCGCAAAACGGGTATTTGGTTTAAGGATTTTTCGCTGTGATTTTGTCAGAGTATGAAGATCGATCGGCGGTTTTCAAACACGCGCTGCATCGGCTGTGTGTATCCGTTTATTATTCATCTTATATGGGTGGTTAGAGGACTTCCAGCTCGACAACTGGGCATGAGTATCCCCGCTGTGCGTTCTATTTCCGGGTAGATATGGCGCGCGTAATATGGTCCCTGCGACCTACTTTGACCGCGTCGTGCCTCGGCTGTGAGTGTCCGATTGTGGATCACCCTCCACATGTCTTTAGAGGTTGACGGTGGCTACAGGTCGGCATAGGTGTCCCGGCTGTGCGTTGTGTATTCGCGGGGATATGGACCGCGCAAGACGGCGATTTGGTTTAAGGAAACAGAGTATTGGCGCTATCGCTGTGATTTTGTCAGAGTATGAAGATCGGTCGGCGGTTTTCAAATACGTGCTGCCTCGGCTGTGGATACCCGTTTATTATTCTGCTTATATGGGTAGTTAGAGGACGTCGCGACCGTGTATTCAAAATAAGAATCCCCGCTGTGCGTTCCATTTCCGGGTAGATATGGCGCGCGTAATAGGGCCCCTGCGACCTACTTTGACCGCGTGGTGCCTCGGCTGTGGACCTCGCATCCAGGATCCACTCGGATAGGTTTGTAGAAGTGGACTTGGACTACAATTAGATATGAGGTTCCCGGCTGTGCGTTGTGTTTTCGCGGAGATATGGACCGCGCAAAACGGGTATTTGGTTTAAGGATTTTTCGCTGTGATTTTGTCAGAGTATGAAGATCGATCGGCGGTTTTCAAACACGCGCTGCATCGGCTGTGTGTATCCGTTTATTATTCATCTTATATGGGTGGTTAGAGGACTTCCAGCTTGACAACTGGGCATGAGTATCCCCGCTGTGCGTTCTATTTCCGGGTAGATATGGCGCGCGTAATATGGTCCCTGCGACCTACTTTGACCGCGTCGTGCCTCGGCTGTGAGTGTCCGATTGTGGATCACCCTCCACATGTCTTTAGAGGTTGACGGTGGCTACAGGTCGGCATAGGTGTCCCGGCTGTGCGTTGTGTATTCGCGGGGATATGGACCGCGCAAGACGGCGATTTGGTTTAAGGAAACAGAGTATTGGCGCTATCGCTGTGATTTTGTCAGAGTATGAAGATCGGTCGGCGGTTTTCAAATACGTGCTGCCTCGGCTGTGGATACCCGTTTATTATTCTGCTTATATGGGTAGTTAGAGGACGTCGCGACCGTGTATTCAAAATAAGAATCCCCGCTGTGCGTTCCATTTCCGGGTAGATATGGCGCGCGTAATAGGGCCCCTGCGACCTACTTTGACCGCGTGGTGCCTCGGCTGTGGACCTCGCATCCAGGATCCACTCGGATAGGTTTGTAGAAGTGGACTTGGACTACAATTAGATATGAGGTTCCCGGCTGTGCGTTGTGTTTTCGCGGAGATATGGACCGCGCAAAACGGGTATTTGGTTTAAGGATTTTTCGCTGTGATTTTGTCAGAGTATGAAGATCGATCGGCGGTTTTCAAACACGCGCTGCATCGGCTGTGTGTATCCGTTTATTATTCATCTTATATGGGTGGTTAGAGGACTTCCAGCTTGACAACTGGGCATGAGTATCCCCGCTGTGCGTTCTATTTCCGGGTAGATATGGCGCGCGTAATATGGTCCCTGCGACCTACTTTGACCGCGTCGTGCCTCGGCTGTGAGTGTCCGATTGTGGATCACCCTCCACATGTCTTTAGAGGTTGACGGTGGCTACAGGTCGGCATAGGTGTCCCGGCTGTGCGTTGTGTATTCGCGGGGATATGGACCGCGCAAGACGGCGATTTGGTTTAAGGAAACAGAGTATTGGCGCTATCGCTGTGATTTTGTCAGAGTATGAAGATCGGTCGGCGGTTTTCAAATACGTGCTGCCTCGGCTGTGGATACCCGTTTATTATTCTGCTTATATGGGTAGTTAGAGGACGTCGCGACCGTGTATTCAAAATAAGAATCCCCGCTGTGCGTTCCATTTCCGGGTAGATATGGCGCGCGTAATAGGGCCCCTGCGACCTACTTTGACCGCGTGGTGCCTCGGCTGTGGACCTCGCATCCAGGATCCACTCGGATAGGTTTGTAGAAGTGGACTTGGACTACAATTAGATATGAGGTTCCCGGCTGTGCGTTGTGTTTTCGCGGAGATATGGACCGCGCAAAACGGGTATTTGGTTTAAGGATTTTTCGCTGTGATTTTGTCAGAGTATGAAGATCGATCGGCGGTTTTCAAACACGCGCTGCATCGGCTGTGTGTATCCGTTTATTATTCATCTTATATGGGTGGTTAGAGGACTTCCAGCTTGACAACTGGGCATGAGTATCCCCGCTGTGCGTTCTATTTCCGGGTAGATATGGCGCGCGTAATATGGTCCCTGCGACCTACTTTGACCGCGTCGTGCCTCGGCTGTGAGTGTCCGATTGTGGATCACCCTCCACATGTCTTTAGAGGTTGACGGTGGCTACAGGTCGGCATAGGTGTCCCGGCTGTGCGTTGTGTATTCGCGGGGATATGGACCGCGCAAGACGGCGATTTGGTTTAAGGAAACAGAGTATTGGCGCTATCGCTGTGATTTTGTCAGAGTATGAAGATCGGTCGGCGGTTTTCAAATACGTGCTGCCTCGGCTGTGGATACCCGTTTATTATTCTGCTTATATGGGTAGTTAGAGGACGTCGCGACCGTGTATTCAAAATAAGAATCCCCGCTGTGCGTTCCATTTCCGGGTAGATATGGCGCGCGTAATAGGGCCCCTGCGACCTACTTTGACCGCGTGGTGCCTCGGCTGTGGACCTCGCATCCAGGATCCACTCGGATAGGTTTGTAGAAGTGGACTTGGACTACAATTAGATATGAGGTTCCCGGCTGTGCGTTGTGTTTTCGCGGAGATATGGACCGCGCAAAACGGGTATTTGGTTTAAGGATTTTTCGCTGTGATTTTGTCAGAGTATGAAGATCGATCGGCGGTTTTCAAACACGCGCTGCATCGGCTGTGTGTATCCGTTTATTATTCATCTTATATGGGTGGTTAGAGGACTTCCAGCTCGACAACTGGGCATGAGTATCCCCGCTGTGCGTTCTATTTCCGGGTAGATATGGCGCGCGTAATATGGTCCCTGCGACCTACTTTGACCGACTCGTGCCTCGGCTGTGGAGGTCGCATCCAGGATCCACTCTGATGTGTTTGTAGAGGGGGACTTGGACTACAATTAGATATGAGTGTCCCGGCTGTGCGTTGTGTTTTCGCGGAGATATGGACCGCGCAAAACGGGTATTTCGTTTAAGGACATAGAGTTTTTCGCTCGGGTTTTAAAGCCGTGATAGGGGCGAAGCGCTGAAGGTTCCAGCGCTTCTGTACTTCGCCTATTACGGCTGTGACCCATTTTGGTAGGGGGTAACCAAGCCACCTTGCACACAATGATAGGAACAGACTACCCAGTGTATACTAGGGGATAGGAGCGAAGCGCTGAAGGGTCCAGCGCTTCTGGCGGTTCCCCTATGCTACAGCCGTAGTAGGGGATATGAGCGAAGCGCTGAAGGGTCCAGCGCTTCTGGCGGTTCCCCTATGTTACAGCCGTAGTAGGGACGAAGCGCTGAAGGGTCCAGCGCTTCTGGCGGTTCCCCTATGCTACAGCCGTAGTAGGGGATATGAGCGAAGCGCTGAAGGGTCCAGCGCTTCTGGCGGTCCCCCTATGCTACAGCCGTAGTAGGGGATATGAGCGAAGCGCTGAAGGGTCCAGCGCTTCTGGCGGTTCCCCTATGTTACAGCCGTAGTAGGGACGAAGCGCTGAAGGGTCCAGCGCTTCTGGCGGTTCCCCTATGCTACAGCCGTAGTAGGGGATATGAGCGAAGCGCTGAAGGGTCCAGCGCTTCTGGCGGTCCCCCTATGCTACAGCCGTAGTAGGGGATATGAGCGAAGCGCTGAAGGGTCCAGCGCTTCTGGCGGTCCCCCTATGCTACAGCCGTAGTAGGGGATATGAGCGAAGCGCTGAAGGGTCCAGCGCTTCTGGCGGTTCCCCTATGCTACAGCCGTAGTAGGGGATATGAGCGAAGCGCTGAAGGGTCCAGCGCTTCTGGCGGTCCCCCTATGCTACAGCCGTAGTAGGGGATAGGAGCGAAGCGCTGAAGGGTCCAGCGCTTCTGGCGGTCCCCCTATGCTACAGCCGTAGTAGGGGATATGAGCGAAGCGCTGAAGGGTCCAGCGCTTCTGGCGGTCCCCCTATGCTACAGCCGTAGTAGGGGATATGAGCGAAGCGCTGAAGGGTCCAGCGCTTCTGGCGGTCCCCCTATGCTACAGCCGTAGTAGGGGATATGAGCGAAGCGCTGAAGGGTCCAGCGCTTCTGGCGGTCCCCCTATGCTACAGCCGTAGTAGGGGATATGAGCGAAGCGCTGAAGGGTCCAGCGCTTCTGGCGGTCCCCCTATGCTACAGCCGTAGTAGGGGATAGGAGCGAAGCGCTGAAGGGTCCAGCGCTTCTGGCGGTTCCCCTATGCTACAGCCGTAGTAGGGGATAGGAGCGAAGCGCTGAAGGGTCCAGCGCTTCTGGCGGTCCCCCTATGCTACAGCCGTAGTAGGGGATATGAGCGAAGCGCTGAAGGGTCCAGCGCTTCTGGCGGTCCCCCTATGCTACAGCCGTAGTAGGGGATATGAGCGAAGCGCTGAAGGGTCCAGCGCTTCTGGCGGTTCCCCTATGCTACAGCCGTAGTAGGGGATATGAGCGAAGCGCTGAAGGGTCCAGCGCTTCTGGCGGTCCCCCTATGCTACAGCCGTAGTAGGGGATATGAGCGAAGCGCTGAAGGGTCCAGCGCTTCTGGCGGTTCCCCTATGCTACAGCCGTAGTAGGGGATATGAGCGAAGC
>NW_027466590.1:27500-32500 GCF_050575085.1 Anarhichas minor
TCTTTCGCTGTGATTTTGTCAGAGTACGAAGATCGGCCGGCGCTTTTGAACTACTTGCTGCATCGGCTGTGGGTATCCGTTTATTGTTCTGCATGTATGGGTGGTTAGAGGAGGTCGGGGTCTACAATAGGGTATAAGTGTCCCGGCTGTGCGTGGTGTTTTGGCGGAGAGATGGAGCGCGCAAAACGGCAACTGCGACCTACTTTGACCGCGTGGTGCCTCGGCTGTGGGTCTCGGATCCAGGATCCACTCGGATAGGTTTGTAGAGGTGGACGTGGTCTACGATTGGGTATAAGTGTCCCGGCTGTGCGTGGTGTTTTCGCGGAGATATCCACCTCGCAAAACGGCGCTTCCGTTTAAGGAAACAGAGTTTTGGCGCTCGTCTTTCGCAGCGCAGCCCAGTAACGTCCCCTACCTTAAGAGAGTCCTCGTTACTCCCGCCGTTTACCCGCGCGATATGGATCCTGGTTCTGGATCTCGCATCCAGGATCCACTCGGATAGGTTTGTAGAGGTAGACGTATTATACAATTAGGTATGAGTATCCCGGCTGTGCGTTGTGTATTCGCGGAGATATCCATCTCGCAAAACGATATAAAAACGGCTGTGATTTTGTCAGAGTATGAAGATCGCCCGGCGCTTTTTGTCAGAGTATGAAGATCGGTCGGCGGTTTTCAAATACGTGCTGCCTCGGCTGTGGATACCCGTTTATTATTCTGCTTATATGGGTAGTTAGAGGACGTCGGGACCGTGGATTCGGTATAAGAATCCCCGCTGTGCGTTCCATTTCCGGGTAAATATGGACCGCGCAATATGGCCCCTGCGACCTACTTTGACTACATCGTGCCTCGGCTGTGGACCTCGCATCCATGATCCACTCGGATAGATTTGTAGAGGGGGACTTGGACTACAGTTAGATATAAGTGTCCCGGCTGTGCGTTGTGTATTCGCGGGGATATGGACCTCGCAAAACGGGTATTTCGTTTAAGTCTTTCGCTTTGATTTTGTCAGAGTATGAAGATCGGTCGGCTGTTTTCAAACACGCGCTGCCTCGGCTGTGGTTATCCGTTTATTATTCAGCTTACATAGTTGGTTAGAGGACGTCGGGGCCGTGTATTCAGTATAAGAATCCCCGCTGTGCGTTCTATTTCCGGGTAGATATGGCGCGCGTAATATGGTCCCTGCGACCTACTTTGACTACACCGTGCCTCGGCTGTGGACCTCGCATCCAGGATCCACTCCGATAGTTTTGTAGAGGGGGACGTGGACTACAACTGGGTATAAGTGTCCCGGCTGTGCGTTGTGTATTCGCGGAGATATGCACCTCGCAAAACGACGATTTCGTTTAAGTCTTTCGCTGTGATTTTGTCAGAGTATGAAGATCGGTCGGCTGTTTTCAAACACGCGCTGCCTCGGCTGTGGTTATCCGTTTATTATTCAGCTTACATAGTTGGTTAGAGGACGTCGGGGCCGTGTATTCAGTATAAGAATCCCCGCTGTGCGTTCTATTTCCGGGTAGATATGGCGCGCGTAATATGGTCCCTGCGACCTAATTTGACTACACCGTGCCTCGGCTGTGGACCTCGCATCCAGGATCCACTCCGATAGTTTTGTAGAGGGGGACGTGGACTACAACTGGGTATAAGTGTCCCGGCTGTGCGTTGTGTATTCGCGGAGATATGCACCTCGCAAAACGACGATTTCGTTTAAGTCTTTCGCTGTGATTTTGTCAGAGTATGAAGATCGGTCGGCTGTTTTCAAACACGCGCTGCCTCGGCTGTGGTTATCCGTTTATTATTCAGTTTACATAGTTGGTTAGAGGACGTCGGGGCCGTGTATTCAGTATAAGAATCCCCGCTGTGCGTTCTATTTCCGGGTAGATATGGCGCGCGTAATGTGGTCCCTGCGACCTACTTTGACTACACCGTGCCTCGGCTGTGGAGGTCGCATCCATGATCCACTCGGATAGGTTTGTAGAGGTGGATGTGGTCTACGATCGGGTATAAGTGTCCCGGCTGTGCGTTGTGTATTCGCGGGGATATGGACCTCGCAAAACGGGTATTTCGTTTAAGTCTTTCGCTTTGATTTTGTCAGAGTATGAAGATCGGTCGGCGGTTTTCAAATACGCGCTGTATCGGCTGTGTGTATCCGTTTATAGGAGTGTCTAGATGGGTGGTTAGAGGACTTCCAGCTTGACAACTGGGCATGAGTATCCCCGCTGTGCGTTCTATTTCCGGGTAGATATGGCGCGCGTAATATGGTCCCTGCGACCTACTTTGACCGCGTCGTGCCTCGGCTGTGAGTGTCCGATTGTGGATCACCCTCCACATGTCTTTAGAGGTTGACGGTGGCTACACGTCGGCATAGGTGTCCCGGCTGTGCGTTGTGTATTCGCGGGGATATGGACCGCGCAAGACGGCGATTTGGTTTAAGGAAACAGAGTATTGGCGCTATCGCTGTGATTTTGTCAGAGTATGAAGATCGGTCGGCGGTTTTCAAATACGTGCTGCCTCGGCTGTGGGTACCCGTTTATTATTCTGCTTATATGGGTAGTTAGAGGACGTCGGGACCGTGTATTCAAAATAAGAATCCCCGCTGTGCGTTCCATTTCCGGGTAGATATGGCGCGCGTAATAGGGCCCCTGCGACCTACTTTGACCGCGTGGTGCCTCGGCTGTGGACCTCGCATCCAGGATCCACTCGGATAGGTTTGTAGAAGTGGACTTGGACTACAATTAGATATGAGGTTCCCGGCTGTGCGTTGTGTTTTCGCGGAGATATGGACCGCGCAAAACGGGTATTTGGTTTAAGGATTTTTCGCTGTGATTTTGTCAGAGTATGAAGATCGATCGGCGGTTTTCAAACACGCGCTGCATCGGCTGTGTGTATCCGTTTATTATTCATCTTATATGGGTGGTTAGAGGACTTCCAGCTCGACAACTGGGCATGAGTATCCCCGCTGTGCGTTCTATTTCCGGGTAGATATGGCGCGCGTAATATGGTCCCTGCGACCTACTTTGACCGACTCGTGCCTCGGCTGTGGAGGTCGCATCCAGGATCCACTCGGATGTGTTTGTAGAGGGGGACTTGGACTACAATTAGATATGAGTGTCCCGGCTGTGCGTTGTGTTTTCGCGGAGATATGGACCGCGCAAAACGGGTATTTCGTTTAAGGACATAGAGTTTTTCGCTCGGGTTTTAAAGCCGTGATAGGGGCGAAGCGCTGAAGGTTCCAGCGCTTCTGTACTTCGCCTATTACGGCTGTGACCCATTTTGGTAGGGGGTAACCAAGCCACCTTGCACACAATGATAGGAACAGACTACCCAGTGTATACTAGGGGATAGGAGCGAAGCGCTGAAGGGTCCAGCGCTTCTGGCGGTTCCCCTATGCTACAGCCGTAGTAGGGGATATGAGCGAAGCGCTGAAGGGTCCAGCGCTTCTGGCGGTTCCCCTATGTTACAGCCGTAGTAGGGACGAAGCGCTGAAGGGTCCAGCGCTTCTGGCGGTTCCCCTATGCTACAGCCGTAGTAGGGGATATGAGCGAAGCGCTGAAGGGTCCAGCGCTTCTGGCGGTTCCCCTATGTTACAGCCGTAGTAGGGACGAAGCGCTGAAGGGTCCAGCGCTTCTGGCGGTTCCCCTATGCTACAGCCGTAGTAGGGGATATGAGCGAAGCGCTGAAGGGTCCAGCGCTTCTGGCGGTCCCCCTATGCTACAGCCGTAGTAGGGGATATGAGCGAAGCGCTGAAGGGTCCAGCGCTTCTGGCGGTTCCCCTATGTTACAGCCGTAGTAGGGACGAAGCGCTGAAGGGTCCAGCGCTTCTGGCGGTTCCCCTATGCTACAGCCGTAGTAGGGGATATGAGCGAAGCGCTGAAGGGTCCAGCGCTTCTGGCGGTCCCCCTATGCTACAGCCGTAGTAGGGGATATGAGCGAAGCGCTGAAGGGTCCAGCGCTTCTGGCGGTCCCCCTATGCTACAGCCGTAGTAGGGGATATGAGCGAAGCGCTGAAGGGTCCAGCGCTTCTGGCGGTCCCCCTATGCTACAGCCGTAGTAGGGGATATGAGCGAAGCGCTGAAGGGTCCAGCGCTTCTGGCGGTCCCCCTATGCTACAGCCGTAGTAGGGGATAGGAGCGAAGCGCTGAAGGGTCCAGCGCTTCTGGCGGTCCCCCTATGCTACAGCCGTAGTAGGGGATATGAGCGAAGCGCTGAAGGGTCCAGCGCTTCTGGCGGTCCCCCTATGCTACAGCCGTAGTAGGGGATATGAGCGAAGCGCTGAAGGGTCCAGCGCTTCTGGCGGTCCCCCTATGCTACAGCCGTAGTAGGGGATATGAGCGAAGCGCTGAAGGGTCCAGCGCTTCTGGCGGTCCCCCTATGCTACAGCCGTAGTAGGGGATATGAGCGAAGCGCTGAAGGGTCCAGCGCTTCTGGCGGTCCCCCTATGCTACAGCCGTAGTAGGGGATAGGAGCGAAGCGCTGAAGGGTCCAGCGCTTCTGGCGGTTCCCCTATGCTACAGCCGTAGTAGGGGATAGGAGCGAAGCGCTGAAGGGTCCAGCGCTTCTGGCGGTCCCCCTATGCTACAGCCGTAGTAGGGGATATGAGCGAAGCGCTGAAGGGTCCAGCGCTTCTGGCGGTCCCCCTATGCTACAGCCGTAGTAGGGGATATGAGCGAAGCGCTGAAGGGTCCAGCGCTTCTGGCGGTCCCCCTATGCTACAGCCGTAGTAGGGGATAGGAGCGAAGCGCTGAAGGGTCCAGCGCTTCTGGCGGTTCCCCTATGCTACAGCCGTAGTAGGGGATAGGAGCGAAGCGCTGAAGGGTCCAGCGCTTCTGGCGGTTCCCCTATGCTACAGCCGTAGTAGGGGATAGGAGCGAAGCGCTGAAGGGTCCAGCGCTTCTGGCGGTTCCCCTATGCTACAGCCGTAGTAGGGGATATGAGCGAAGCGCTGAAGGGTCCAGCGCTTCTGGCGGTCCCCCTATGCTACAGCCGTAGTAGGGGATATGAGC
>NW_027466590.1:42500-47500 GCF_050575085.1 Anarhichas minor
TATGGACCTCGCAGACCGGCGATATTGTCGCTCGTCTTTGGCTGTGATTTTGTCAGAGTACGAAGATCGGCCGACGCTTTTGAACTACGCGCTGCATCGGCTGTGGGTATCCGTTTATAGGAGTGTCTAGATGGGTGGTTAGAGGACGTCGGGGTCTACAATTCGGCATAAGTATCCCGGCTGTGCGTTGTGTTTTGGCGGAGATATGAACCGCGCAATGTGGCTACTGCGACCTATTTTGACCGAGTCGTGCATCGGCTGTGAGTGTCCGATTGTGGCTCAAACTCCACAGGTCTTTAGAAGTGGACGTGGTCTACTATTCGGCGTAGGGGCCGAGTCTGTGCGTTGTGTATTCGCGGGGATATGCACCGCGCAAACCGGCGATTTGGTTTAAGGAGACAGAGTATTGGCGCTCGTCTTTCGCTGTGATTTTGTCAGAGTACGAAGATCGGCCGGCGCTTTTGAACTACTTGCTGCATCGGCTGTGGGTATCCGTTTATTGTTCTGCATGTATGGGTGGTTAGAGGAGGTCGGGGTCTACAATAGGGTATAAGTGTCCCGGCTGTGCGTGGGGTGTTTTGGCGGAGAGATGGAGCGCGCAAAACGGCAACTGCGACCTACTTTGACCGCGTGGTGCCTCGGCTGTGGGTCTCGGATCCAGGATCCACTCGGATAGGTTTGTAGAGGTGGACGTGGTCTACGATTGGGTATAAGTGTCCCGGCTGTGCGTGGTGTTTCTCGCGGAGATATCCACCTCGCAAAACGGCGCTTCCGTTTAAGGAAAACAGAGTTTTGGCGCTCGTCTTTCGCAGCGCAGCCCAGTAACGTCCCTACCTTAAGAGAGTCCTCGTTACTCCCGCCGTTTACCCGCGCGATATGGATCCTGGTTCTGGATCTCGCATCCAGGATCCACTCGGATAGGTTTGTAGAGGTAGACGTATTATACAATTAGGTATGAGTATCCCGGCTGTGCGTTGTGTATTCGCGGAGATATCCATCTCGCAAAACGATATAAAAACGGCTGTGATTTTGTCAGAGTATGAAGATCGCCCGGCGCTTTTTGTCAGAGTATGAAGATCGGTCGGCGGTTTTCAAATACGTGCTGCCTCGGCTGTGGATACCCGTTTATTATTCTGCTTATATGGGTAGTTAGAGGACGTCGGGACCGTGGATTCGGTATAAGAATCCCCGCTGTGCGTTCCATTTCGCGGTAAATATGGACGCGCAATATGGCCCCTGCGACCTACTTTGACTACATCGTGCCTCGGCTGTGGACCTCGCATCCATGATCCACTAGGATAGATTTGTAGAGGGGGACTTGGACTACAGTTAGATATAAGTGTCCCGGCTGTGCGTTGTGTATTCGCGGGGATATGGACCTCGCAAAACGGGTATTTCGTTTAAGTCTTTCGCTGTGATTTTGTCAGAGTATGAAGATCGGTCGGCTGTTTTCAAACACGCGCTGCCTCGGCTGTGGTTATCCGTTTATTATTCAGCTTACATAGTTGGTTAGAGGACGTCGGGGCCGTGTATTCAGTATAAGAATCCCGCTGTGCGTTCTATTTCCGGGTAGATATGGCGCGCTAATATGGTCCCTGCGACCTACTTTGACTACACCGTGCCTCGGCTGTGGACCTCGCATCCAGGATCCACTCCGATAGTTTTGTAGAGGGGGACGTGGACTACAACTGGGTATAAGTGTCCCGGCTGTGCGTTGTGTATTCGCGGGGATATGGACCTCGCAAAACGGGTATTTCGTTTAAGTCTTTCGCTGTGATTTTGTCAGAGTATGAAGATCGGTCGGCTGTTTTCAAACACGCGCTGCCTCGGCTGTGGTTATCCGTTTATTATTCAGCTTACATAGTTGGTTAGAGGACGTCGGGGCCGTGTATTCAGTATAAGAATCCCCGCTGTGCGTTCTATTTCCGGGTAGATATGGCGCGCGTAATATGGTCCCTGCGACCTACTTTGACTACACCGTGCTCGGCTGTGGACCTCGCATCCAGGATCCACTCCGATAGTTTTGTAGAGGGGGACGTGGACTACAACTGGGTATAAGTGTCCCGGCTGTGCGTTGTGTATTCGCGGAGATATGCACCTCGCAAAACGACGATTTCGTTTAAGTCTTTCGCTGTGATTTTGTCAGAGTATGAAGATCGGTCGGCTGTTTTCAAACACGCGCTGCTCGGCTGTGGTTATCCGTTTATTATTCAGCTTACATAGTTGGTTAGAGGACGTCGGGGCCGTATATTCAGTATAAGAATCCCGCTGTGCGTTCTATTTCCGGGTAGATATGGCGCGCGTAATATGGTCCCTGCGACCTAATTTGACTACACCGTGCCTCGGCTGTGGACCTCGCATCCAGGATCCACTCCGATAGTTTTGTAGAGGGGGACGTGGACTACAACTGGGTATAAGTGTCCCGGCTGTGCGTTGTGTATTCGCGGAGATATGCACCTCGCAAAACGACGATTTCGTTTAAGTCTTTCGCTGTGATTTTGTCAGAGTATGAAGATCGGTCGGCTGTTTTCAAACACGCGCTGCCTCGGCTGTGGTTATCCGTTTATTATTCAGTTTACATAGTTGGTTAGAGGACGTCGGGGCCGTGTATTCAGTATAAGAATCCCCGCTGTGCGTTCTATTTCCGGGTAGATATGGCGCGCGTAATGTGGTCCCTGCGACCTACTTTGACTACACCGTGCCTCGGCTGTGGAGGTCGCATCCATGATCCACTCGGATAGGTTTGTAGAGGTGGATGTGGTCTACGATCGGGTATAAGTGTCCCGGCTGTGCGTTGTGTATTCGCGGGATATGGACCTCGCAAAACGGGTATTTCGTTTAAGTCTTTCGCTTTGATTTTGTCAGAGTATGAAGATCGGTCGGCGGTTTTCAAATACGCGCTGTATCGGCTGTGTGTATCCGTTTATAGGAGTGTCTAGATGGGTGGTTAGAGGACTTCCAGCTTGACAACTGGGCATGAGTATCCCCGCTGTGCGTTCTATTTCCGGGTAGATATGGCGCGCGTAATATGGTCCCTGCGACCTACTTTGACCGCGTCGTGCCTCGGCTGTGAGTGTCCGATTGTGGATCACCCTCCACATGTCTTTAGAGGTTGACGGTGGCTACACGTCGGCATAGGTGTCCCGGCTGTGCGTTGTGTATTCGCGGGGATATGGACCGCGCAAGACGGCGATTTGGTTTAAGGAAACAGAGTATTGGCGCTATCGCTGTGATTTTGTCAGAGTATGAAGATCGGTCGGCGGTTTTCAAATACGTGCTGCCTCGGCTGTGGATACCCGTTTATTATTCTGCTTATATGGGTAGTTAGAGGACGTCGGGACCGTGTATTCAAAATAAGAATCCCCGCTGTGCGTTCCATTTCCGGGTAGATATGGCGCGCGTAATAGGGCCCCTGCGACCTACTTTGACCGCGTGGTGCCTCGGCTGTGGACTCGCATCCAGGATCCACTCGGATAGGTTTGTAGAAGTGGACTTGGACTACAATTAGATATGAGGTTCCGGCTGTGCGTTGTGTTTTCGCGGAGATATGGACCGCGCAAAACGGGTATTTGGTTTAAGGATTTTTCGCTGTGATTTTGTCAGAGTATGAAGATCGATCGGCGGTTTTCAAACACGCGCTGCATCGGCTGTGTGTATCCGTTTATTATTCATCTTATATGGGTGGTTAGAGGACTTCCAGCTCGACAACTGGGCATGAGTATCCCCGCTGTGCGTTCTATTTCCGGGTAGATATGGCGCGCGTAATATGGTCCCTGCGACCTACTTTGACCGACTCGTGCCTCGGCTGTGGAGGTCGCATCCAGGATCCACTCGGATGTGTTTGTAGAGGGGGACTTGGACTACAATTAGATATGAGTGTCCCGGCTGTGCGTTGTGTTTTCGCGGAGATATGGACGCGCAAAACGGGTATTTCGTTTAAGGACATAGAGTTTTTCGCTCGGGTTTTAAAGCCGTGATAGGGGCGAAGCGCTGAAGGTTCCAGCGCTTCTGTACTTCGCCTATTACGGCTGTGACCCATTTTGGTAGGGGGTAACCAAGCCACCTTGCACACAATGATAGGAACAGACTACCCAGTGTATACTAGGGGATAGGAGCGAAGCGCTGAAGGGTCCAGCGCTTCTGGCGGTTCCCCTATGCTACAGCCGTAGTAGGGGATATGAGCGAAGCGCTGAAGGGTCCAGCGCTTCTGGCGGTTCCCCTATGTTACAGCCGTAGTAGGGACGAAGCGCTGAAGGGTCCAGCGCTTCTGGCGGTTCCCCTATGCTACAGCCGTAGTAGGGGATATGAGCGAAGCGCTGAAGGGTCCAGCGCTTCTGGCGGTCCCCCTATGCTACAGCCGTAGTAGGGGATATGAGCGAAGCGCTGAAGGGTCCAGCGCTTCTGGCGGTTCCCCTATGTTACAGCCGTAGTAGGGACGAAGCGCTGAAGGGTCCAGCGCTTCTGGCGGTTCCCCTATGCTACAGCCGTAGTAGGGGATATGAGCGAAGCGCTGAAGGGTCCAGCGCTTCTGGCGGTCCCCCTATGCTACAGCCGTAGTAGGGGATAGGAGCGAAGCGCTGAAGGGTCCAGCGCTTCTGGCGGTTCCCCTATGCTACAGCCGTAGTAGGGGATAGGAGCGAAGCGCTGAAGGGTCCAGCGCTTCTGGCGGTTCCCCTATGCTACAGCCGTAGTAGGGGATAGGAGCGAAGCGCTGAAGGGTCCAGCGCTTCTGGCGGTTCCCCTATGCTACAGCCGTAGTAGGGGATAGGAGCGAAGCGCTGAAGGGTCCAGCGCTTCTGGCGGTTCCCCTATGCTACAGCCGTAGTAGGGGATATGAGCGAAGCGCTGAAGGGTCCAGCGCTTCTGGCGGTCCCCCTATGCTACAGCCGTAGTAGGGGATATGAGCGAAGCGTGAAGGGTCCAGCGCTTCTGGCGGTTCCCCTATGCTACAGCCGTAGTAGGGGATATGAGCGAAGCGCTGAAGGGTCCAGCGCTTCTGG
>NW_027466590.1:57500-60690 GCF_050575085.1 Anarhichas minor
ACCCCGGCTGTGCGTTGTGTTTTGGCGGAGATATGGAGCGCGCAAAACGGCTACAGTGACCTATTTTGACCACGTCGTGCATCGGCTGTGAGTGTCCGATTGTGGATCTAACTCCATAGGTCTTTAGAAGTCGACGTGGTCTACTATTCGGCGTAGGGGACGAGTCTGTGCGATGTGTATTCGCGGAGCTATGCACCGCGCAAACCGGCGATTTGGTTTAAGGAGACAGAGTATTGGCGCTCGTCTTTCGCTGTGATTTTGTCAGAGTACGAAGATCGGCCGACGCTTTTGAACTACTTGCTGCATCGGCTGTGGTTATCCGTTTATAGGAGTGCATGGATGGCTGGTTAGAGGACTTCAAGGTCTACAATTCGGCGTAAGTACCCCGGCTGTGCGTTGTGTTTTGGCGGAGATATTGAGCGCGCAATATGGCTACAGTGACCTATTTTGACCACGTCGTGCATCGGCTGTGAATGCCCGATCCTGGATCCTCCTCCACAGGTCTTTAGAAGTGGACGTGGTCTACTATTCGGCGTAGGGGACGAGTCTTTGCGTTGTGTATTCGCGGAGATATGGACCGCGCAAACCGGGAATTTGGTTCAAGGAAACAGAGTATTGGCGCTCGTCTTTCGCTGTGAGACGAATATCGCCAACGCTTTTGAAATACGTGCTGCATCGGCTGTGGGTGTCCGTTTATTCATTTGTCGGTGTCAGTTTATTGGTTATGTCGGTGTCAGTTTATTGGTCTGCCTTATGGGTTGTGAGAGTACGTCTGGGTCGACATTTCGGTATTATTATCCCCGCTGTGCGTTCCATTTCCGGGTTTATGGACCGCGCAATGTGGCCCCCGCGACCTACTCTGACCACATCGTGCCTCGGCTGTGGGTCTCGCATCCAGGATCCACTCGGATAGTTTTGTAGAGGTGGATGTGGTCTACGATCGGGTACAAGTGTCCCGGCTGTGCGTTGTGTATTCGCGGAGCTATGCACCTCGCAAACCGGCGATTTTGTTCAAGGAAACAGAGTATTGGCGCTCGGCTACTGTGACCGGCTTTGCGTACATCGTGCCTCGGCTGTGGGTCTCGGATCCAGGATCCACTCGGATAGGTTTGTAGAGGTGGATGTGGTCTACGATCGGGTACAAGTGTCCCGGCTGTGCGTTGTGTATTCGCGGAGATATGGACCTCGCAGACCGGCGATATTGTCGCTCGTCTTTCGCTGTGATTTTGTCAGAGTACGAAGATCGGCCGACGCTTTTGAACTACTTGCTGCATCGGCTGTGGTTATCCGTTTATAGGAGTGCATGGATGGCTGGTTAGAGGACGTCAAGGTCTACAATTCGGCGTAAGTACCCCGACTGTGCGTTGTGTTTTGGCGGAGATATTGAGCGCGCAATATGGCTACAGTGACCTATTTTGACCACGTCGTGCATCGGCTGTGAATGCCCGATCCTGGATCCTCCTCCACAGGTCTTTAGAAGTGGACGTGGTCTACTATTCGGCGTAGGGGACGAGTCTTTGCGTTGTGTATTCGCGGAGATATGGACCGCGCAAACCGGGAATTTGGTTCAAGGAAACAGAGTATTGGCGCTCGTCTTTCGCTGTGAGACGAATATCGCCAACGCTTTTGAAATACGTGCTGCATCGGCTGTGGGTGTCCGTTTATTCATTTGTCGGTGTCAGTTTATTGGTTATGTCGGTGTCAGTTTATTGGTCTGCCTTATGGGTTGTGAGAGTACGTCTGGGTCGACATTTCGGTATTATTATCCCCGCTGTGCGTTCCATTTCCGGGTTTATGGACCGCGCAATGTGGCCCCCGCGACCTACTCTGACCACATCGTGCCTCGGCTGTGGGTCTCGCATCCAGGATCCACTCGGATAGTTTTGTAGAGGTGGATGTGGTCTACGATCGGGTACAAGTGTCCCGGCTGTGCGTTGTGTATTCGCGGAGCTATGCACCTCGCAAACCGGCGATTTTGTTCAAGGAAACAGAGTATTGGCGCTCGGCTACTGTGACCGGCTTTGCGTACATCGTGCCTCGGCTGTGGGTCTCGGATCCAGGATCCACTCGGATAGGTTTGTAGAGGTGGATGTGGTCTACGATCGGGTACAAGTGTCCCGGCTGTGCGTTGTGTATTCGCGGAGATATGGACCTCGCAGACCGGCGATATTGTCGCTCGTCTTTCGCTGTGATTTTGTCAGAGTACGAAGATCGGCCGACGCTTTTGAACTACTTGCTGCATCGGCTGTGGTTATCCGTTTATAGGAGTGCATGGATGGCTGGTTAGAGGACGTCAAGGTCTACAATTCGGCGTAAGTACCCCGACTGTGCGTTGTGTTTTGGCGGAGATATTGAGCGCGCAATATGGCTACAGTGACCTATTTTGACCACGTCGTGCATCGGCTGTGAATGCCCGATCCTGGATCCTCCTCCACAGGTCTTTAGAAGTGGACGTGGTCTACTATTCGGCGTAGGGGACGAGTCTTTGCGTTGTGTATTCGCGGAGATATGGACCGCGCAAACCGGGAATTTGGTTCAAGGAGACAGAGTATTGGCGCTCGTCTTTCGCTGTGAGACGAATATCGCCAACGCTTTTGAAATACGTGCTGCATCGGCTGTGGGTGTCCGTTTATTCATTTGTCGGTGTCAGTTTATTGGTTATGTCGGTGTCAGTTTATTGGTCTGCCTTATGGGTTGTGAGAGTACGTCTGGGTCGACATTTCGGTATTATTATCCCCGCTGTGCGTTCCATTTCCGGGTTTATGGACCGCGCAATGTGGCCCCTGCGACCTATTCTGACCACATCGTGCCTCGGCTGTGGGTCTCGCATCCAGGATCCACTCGGATAGTTTTGTAGAGGTTGATGTGGTCTACAATTGGGTATAAGTGTCCCGGCTGTGCGTTGTGTATTCGCGGAGCTATGCACCTCGCAAACCGGCGATTTTGTTCAAGGAAACAGAGTATTGGCGCTCGGCTACTGTGACCGGCTTTGCGTACATCGTGCCCCGGCTGTGGGTCTCGGATCCAGGATCCACTCGGATAGGTTTGTAGAGGTGGATGTGGTCTACGATCGGGTATAAGTGTCCCGGCTGTGCGTTGTGTATTCGCGGAGATATGGACCTCGCAGACCGGCGATATTGTCGGTCGTCTTTGGCTGTGATTTTGTCAGAGTACGAAGATCGGCCGACGC
>NW_027466591.1:0-92500 GCF_050575085.1 Anarhichas minor
GAAGAGAAAAACAGCAAGAGATCAATAAACTGAGATTCATTCAGTTACAGTTACACTCTGAACCAGCTCAGTGTTGTTTGAGTCAAATTATTTTTATGTGTGTCTATATCTATATATCTATATATAGATATAGATGTATATAGATGTATATATATATATATTGCTGTGAGGTCCGTCTGAACGTGGCTGACGGGTTCGTCTGTGGTTTTCATTCACAGCAGGAACAGAAGGAGTTAAATGATCTTTCAACAATGATGTAAAGGTGTCAGAGGGCAGATCTCATTATTAAAGTCAGTACGAGTTCCAGCAGCTTGTGTAGGTGAATCTTTGTTTACTCAATAAACAGTGAACTTCTGTTAGTTGATGACTGAACACTGTGAGACAAATATCTTTTGTTATTATGAGATGATATGAGAAGGCGGGAAATTGTCCTGCAAGACATCATCGTCTCACAAATGGTCCGTTGAACAAGTCGATAGAGATATAAAGCAACCGCAGCTTTTAAAGATCGACACCTTAGAAGGCATGTTCAGAAATATCCGTTTTATTGGCGAGAGGCCAAAACGTGGAGCACGATATCTGTTTTTAATAAATGTGTGCAGATGTTCACACGACTGATATCGTTCTCTCCAGTAGATTAATGAAAAATCAATTGACAGAACAGACAGAAAGTACAGAAGGGGAAACGTGTGGCATCTCCACAGCTTGCTTTGTTCGCACTGAAGATGCGGGTCAGAACAACCAGAACCAGATCGCCTCCACGTGGTCTCTGGAGATGTTTGTCTGCCGTCAATCGACCCTTTAATCAGAAAGATAAATAAGAAAGTTCACCTGATGCTCCGTCTGAAGAACAAGTGTTCTGCACTAACGTATCTCCGGTAACAGCATCACTCTGACACGTTTCACCATGACGACCTCCAGATCCACTAGCCAGGCTGTGAACCCCTTTAAGTGGTCTGCTGGTGCTATGAACCCACCACAGGCTGGTCTTGTATAACATGCTGTAAGTGTAATAACACGCACTAGAAAGACTCAAATCCTGCTTAATTTTGAAAATCATTTCCTCAAAGTGCAGATTTCTGTCAGCTCGTACTTTGTTAACCTTTAAACTGTCGAACGCAAGCAGCAGCAGGTCACGAGTCAACACGACATCATTTATCTGTTAAAGATGTCGATTAATCCACAAACTATTGTTTGAAAGTACAGAAAAGCTGTTGAGTCACATGACCCGCACAGATGGGAGCGACTGTGTTCATCTTTATTTCATTTACCTCACAGCTCATCACCTTCAGTATGACGAGACAAAGACAAAGACTGCACAGTCGCTTAAAGACAAACAGCGACCGCTCGTCGTTCTCCGCGTGAAACAAGAAGTCATCTTTGATTTATTTATTATGTAACTTATGAATCAGTAACAACTCTTCTGCTGTTTGAACCCAAACTACAAGCTTGTGCTGAACTCAGTGGTTGTGTTGTCTAGACTTCACTGAGTTCCTTTGAGACTGAGTTCATGTAACGACACGTGCTGCTGGACTTTAGTAGGAAACAAACACAAGCTGAAAATGACTTCTCAAACTGATGAACTGTTGTGAGGGCTGAAGATAAGAACATGATCCTGATTCAGATCCTGGATCAGTCTCATTAGAGCTCAGTGATTGGACGGTTCAGACATTTGATGGGTTGAAACTGGAAACATTTCAAAACAAATCGACTGACAGACTTGTCTGATCTCTGCTGGGAGCTCCAGTTTAAAAAGCCTGCAGAGCAGAGAGACAGTCAGCGTGAAACGTATGAATAGCTTCTCCGACTGACAGACCTCTACAGCCATCGCTGTGTTCTCCAGTCTGATCTCTCATCAGCGGAGGACAACACGTCTGCAGGTTAAACACATCCGAGTCTTTGAGGAGGATGAACCAGAAATCAATGAAGGGAAGGAACCAAGTGTTTCCCTCTGGAGGCCCAGGCTGATGGAGACGGGCTGTGAATAATTAGTGCAGCAGCGTAAGGAAAGAGGAGATGGTGAGAGAACATCACAGTAACAACGACACACTTCAGAGGCGCAGCAGCAGACACTTCGATGTCGTTCAGTAAATTGAAGACAGTGAAGCGGCAGCACGGCCTGCAGGCCTCGCTGTGCTGCTTCTAGGAATGGAGACGTCTCGTCTGTCCAGCCCAGAAGAGTCAGAATGTTTTTCCTTTTTCTCTTTTTTAGTGTCGCTAAGGACGAAAACAACGCCGATGGAAAGTCAAGTAGGATCCGCTTCAGTGTCGGACGCTCAGATGGAATGGTCTCCAGCTGTGATGGTCTCCAGCTGTGATGGTCTCCAGCTGTGATGGTCTTCAGCTGTGATGGTCTCCAGCTGTGATGGTCTCCAGCTGTGATGGTCTCCAGCTGTGATGGTCTCCAGCTGTGATGGTCTCCAGCTGTGATGGTCTTCAGCTGTGATGGTCTCCAGCTGTGATGGTCTCCAGCTGTGATGGTCTCCAGCTGTGATGGTCTCCAGCTGTGATGGTCTCCAGCTGTGATGGTCTCCAGCTGTGATGCTCTCCAGCTGTGATGGTCTCCAGCTGTGATGCTCTCCAGCTGTGATGGTCTCCAGCTGTGATGGTCTCCAGCTGTGATGCTCTCCAGCTGTGATGGTCTCCAGCTGTGATGGTCTCCAGCTGTGATGGTCTTCAGCTGTGATGGTCTCCAGCTGTGATGGTCTCCAGCTGTGATGGTCTTCAGCTGTGATGGTCTCCAGCTGTGATGGTCTCCAGCTGTGATGGTCTCCAGCTGTGATGCTCTCCAGCTGTGATGGTCTCCAGCTGTGATGGTCTTCAGCTGTGATGGTCTCCAGCTGTGATGGTCTCCAGCTGTGATGGTCTCCAGCTGTGATGGTCTCCAGCTGTGATGGTCTTCAGCTGTGATGGTCTCCAGCTGTGATGCTCTCCAGCTGTGATGGTCTCCAGCTGTGATCTGCTGCTTCTGATTACAGCGACAGGAAGCGGCTGCTTCACGTTGAAAAACAAAAGTATTTATGCAAGAACAGCACTTAGTTAAGGTTAGGAAACACATGGCTGGATGAGCAATAAGCACGCCCTGTTACTGTTAATATATGTTAATAATCCTGTTGATATTAATAACTGTATTAGTATCAATAATTTCATTTTCAAACATTAAAAATAATAAACTCTTTCTTGCAGCGATACATCATCACTTTAACCAAACACCAGTCTGCTATCAGTGCATGCATGTGCAATATAAACACTCTGCAGTACGAGCACTGCCTCCCTCAGATGTGCAGTAACGTGCATTATATTGTATTTCTAGCTTTCGTTGTCTTTTTGTGATTTACTTATTTATTATGTTCTCGTGTTTCACTCTTGTGTCTCTTGTGTCTCTTGTCTCTGTCCACGTTGCTGCTGTAGTCCTGCAGATGTCCCCACTGTGGGACTAATGAAGGATGTTCTTATCTTGTCTTAAGATGTGGAGGACGTCATTCAGTCTTAAAGTCTTAATTCCATCTCTACAGAACTCAGCAAATCCTCCATTCAATATAATATGAATATCTCTCTGCAGACGGACGCTTCTCTGCTTCTCTCGAGCTGAAATCTCACCGTGAAGAAACACAATCTACATTTATCCCACTTCAATAATTACAGAGAAGATTTCTAATCTTCCTTTTCTGAGAAACGATACCTGAACCACTTTAAACAAACTACTGGATGAGTGAACATGAATGAAGTTATCTTTCTATTAGAGAAACAAATGAGAATATGATGGCTTGTGGTGATATATTGTATAAATGAATGCGACTTCATCTTCTTTAACAATGTCAGATTCAGCTCAGCTGCTGATTCAGCTTTCTTCACAGATCTTTGTAGTTCTTAGTTTCTTGGTTCGGGTTATTTATTTTGCATAATTTAAACAATAAAATAAAAATAAACAAACATAACGGAGATAAATAATATCACAGTGCAGGAAGAGGCAATGGGAATGTTGGTTTGTCCTCTTTGTGCGACCGTAGGGCGGACCATTCTTATCTTCTCTCTGCGTTCTGCTGACTCAGAACTATCAGCAATCGTTCCGACAAGCTGCTCGTTCCTGCTGCGGTTCAACCTGCGATGATGACGGTGATTTTACAAAGACGGACGATTCGTTTTTAGATGCTTTAGAAACAGGAAGTCTTAAAAATCTACATTTGAGTGAATATGTTGCATCATTTAAATCTGTCTCTATCTTGGTTTTAGTTAAGTTTGTTTTCCTACTTCCTGTCCTTGTGTGTTTTCCCGCCATTGTGATTGTTTGCCCCGCCCCCCTGATTGATCCCACCTCCCCTGTGCTTCTGGACACGTCTGTTTACCTGCTCCTGTTTCATGTCGCTTTGCACCTCACCTTGTTTTTAATATTTCTTTGTTAAAATCATCATTCATCAGCCTTCCGTTCCTGCATTTGAATCCATCCTGTTGACAACAATCTAACAGCTTACAGGATATTCAACCTTTGCTTCTTTAAACACGTGTAATACTTGACTTGCTTTACAGGTTTGTTTAAAGGTAGTTTATGAATATCAGATATCAGTTTATAGATAATAAGAAGCCGTCGCGACCTGAAAAATAGGAGCGCTTGTGCATCGCCACGGCGTCGCTTCATTGACAGCAATGGATACGTGTTCCCTCAAACTGGAACATCTCATGAGCGTGAATGATTCTAAGAACAGCATGAAGGATGGTTTGAGTGTGAAATGTTCTGTTATTGAACCACAATCCTTTGGTTCCTTTGAAGTCCGCCGTCTCTCTTCTGTCATTTATTTTTTATTTTTATGATGTTTTTTTTTTAAATCCTGGATTCTCCTGGAATCCTGGATTCTCCTGGTCAAGAGAAAGTAAAAACTTTCTATTTTTAACGTTGCGTCATTAAAGCAGAGAGTCTGTTAACGAGCTGAAGCAGCACAAAGGAACACAGAGTCGGGGTGGAGATGCTCACATCCCTCAGGGGCCAGCTGTCCTCACAGACTGCTCTCTGAGACCTCGCTGCTCATTAGTGTTTGTCCCGCTGCACATGTATTCATGTTGGAGATGTGATGCTCTCTGATCGGTGAGGAGTCCAAAGAGAAGAGACGTAACGAGGTGGTGAACACCAAATGTGCTCACGTTCCATGTCGGCACAACAAACAAACGATTTAATGTTCGGTTCATGAAAAAACATCACGAGCGTGACTTCAGTTCATCATGTGTTCGTCTGAATCAGCAGAGATAAGGAAGGTCACAGGCTCTACTTCGTGGTCCACGTTAACGTCACGGGTTCGATTCCAGCCGTGGGAGCTTTCCTTATTCATGTATTGATTTGACCTTTTATTAAACCAGATGAGTCCAGTGAGAACCAGTTTATTATTTACAGTGAGGACCAGAGAGGCAGCAACAGGAGGAGAGGAGATACAAGACGAAGTAAAACATAAATACATCTGAAACATCACAACATGTACAACATACGGATATAAAACTGTGTTTCTGGAGGAGCAGATCCAGAAGCAGAGAACAATGGTTCGTCATGAGCTATTAAAGGAGGAGTGGACTTGTGGAACCATCATGTTCATGAAACTGTGAGAGCGCTCGGAGGCGAGATATGTGGGTTCTACCAACGATCTCTTTCTAAATGAAGTGGTGCCAGCGGGTTAATCTGCAGCGATGAGTGATGAAGCGGTGATGAGTGATGAAGGAGCACCGGGGGGGGGGGGGGGGGGGGTGCGTGTATTATTCACCATAGACTGTCACAGGAAGCAGAGTCGCTGCACGCCGTCAAATAAAGCAACAAGTAACAAAAACATCCTCAACGTCCTCAGTCTCCATGTGTCTGATAATTATCATTAACACACAAGAATACTGCAGCATATTAAAAATAATAAATACATATAAAATGATGCAGCAGAGAAAAAACAGCTCATATATTCTCTGAGACTAAAGTGAAGGAAACACATCGCTTCTGTTTTCAAGGTTCACTCAACTTCATCACACCAGAGTCCTGTGTGTGTGTCTGTGTGAGTGTGAGTGTGTGTGTGTGTGAGTGTGAGTGAGTGTGTGTGGATGTGTGTGAATGTGTGAGTGAGTGTGTGTGTGTATGTGTGAGTGAGTGTGTGTGTGTGTGTGTCTGTGTGAGTGAGTGTGTGTGGATGTGTGTGAATGTGTGAGTGAGTGTGTGTGTGTGTATGTGTGAGTGAGTGTGTGTGTGTGTGTGTCTGTGTGAGTGTGTGTGTGTGTGTCTGTGTGAATGTGTGTGTGTGTGCGTGTGTGAGTGACTGTGAATGTGTGAGTGTGTGTGTGTGAGTGTGTGTGTGAGTGTGTGTGTCTGTGTGAGTGTGTGTGTGTGAGTGTGTGAGTGAGTGTGTGTGTCAGTGTGTAACCTCCTAACGTCCTTTCCTAACCACTTCTCCTTGACCTTGATGGAGGTCGAGGAAAGATGTGAAGGAGAGTTCATGAGGATTTAGGAAAAGACGAGAATCCGACTCCACTTTCATGTGTAAAATTATTCAAACTGTTCAATATCAATATTTCCTTTTGGTCATAATGTTAAACAGTCATATTTGAGCTGTTTAACTGATGCTTCTTGTTTTTGCACCGACGTGCTTCTTCCTGCTGTAACGCTGCAGTAAAGTGTGATGTCATCTCAAACATGAACTACTTCATCATCAGGGATGGAATTTAAACGTAAACAGGGAGATAGACTACCGGTCACAGCGCTTTATATCACAAGTATTGAGTTGATTGTTTGAGTTGTGGATGAAAATATGAAAATAATGTGAAAGATCAGCATATTGTTTGTTTTCATGGCTGCCGCAAGGAATTGTGGGTCGGCATTATCTTCTGTCCTTTGGTAAAGGAAGGTCCAGTGTTTCCTCTGCTAAAGGAGACAGGAAAGGAAGCACTGAAGCACCTCCTTAGATCCTTCAGGTCATTTGGCTGAGTGAGGAGCCTTCATGAGCATCCTAACGCTCCTGCTTCCTGTCTGTCGGCTGCTCGTTCCTCCCGAGGCTCTCTGGATCTCTTGGTAAACACATTTCTCTTCCTCCTACACACAAATATTCTTTTGCTTATTATTTATTGCTTCTGCCATGAAGCCGACGAAGACACAACGCGACGGTTCTAACATTTCTGGTGCCAGACGTCCCCTCAGAATATCATAGTGATCAGAGTGACGGTGAAGGTTCAGGTCCAGCTCTGAGATAAAACGTGTGGATTTAATGCACAGAAGGTGCTTCGTTCTGTGAGTCATGATGCAGCAGATCTTCTTCTCTCAGCTTCACCTTCACATCTCGCTGAGACAGAAGCATGAGGATGACATCATAGTTAGAGTCAGAGAAACTACTTAGATCAAGATAACGGATTCCTGTGGTTTTATAGACCAAGAAAGGTTAACAGTCGATGTTTATCACCAAAGTACAGTCACTTACTTTTGTATTTTACACACTTCACATAAAAATTCATAATTCTCTCTTTACTTAAAGTTACTACGAGGAACTTTCATGTTGTGGTGGTTTTGTCGCCCCCTGTGGACTAAAGTGGTAGTGTCTCTGAGCTCCAGACTCTTTAGAAAACCTCTCCTGTTACTGCAGCAGGTCTGACAGTCTGCCCCTCTCAGTCCTGGTTCTGGGTCAGTCCTGGTTCTGGGTCAGTTCTGGTTCTCCCTCAAATCTAACAAAACCCTCATTCTAGTCAAAGGTGCGCTCGCCTTAGCCCATGCAGTGAGACGCCGTAGGAGAGGGAAACGGGCCGGCGTGCTCGTGCGTCTTCGCACACGTGGATTCCGCACACCGCTGCCGGGCATATTTCTCTCAAACGTCCGCTCACTGTGCAACAAACTGGACGAACTTCAGCTACTGGTGAGGAGAGACAGAGACTTTTCTTCATCCTCCGTTTTGTGCTTCACTGAGACCTGGCTCTGTGGATCGATACCCGACTCTGCGCTCCAGCTGGCTGGCTTCCAGCTGTTCAGAGCGGACCGCGATACGGAGCTCTCCGGCAAATCGAAGGGTGGAGGAATCTGTTTCTACTCCAACAGTGGCTGGTGCAACGATGTGACAGTGATTCTCTAGCACTGTTCTCCTGATCTGGAATATTTTATCATTAGCTGCAAACCCTTTTACTCCCCCCGTGAGTTCGCTTCATTTATACTGGTCGGTGTTTACATGCCGCCGCAGGGCAATGTGCAGGAGGCACAGCGCGCGCTCGCCGACCAGATACTGTGTGTGGAGCGGACCTACCCGGACTCTCTAGTTATTGTCCTTGGTGACTTTAACAAAGGAAACCTCAGCCATGAACTCCCCAAATACAGACAGTTCATTAAATGTCCGACCAGAAAGGAGAACATTCTAGACCACTGCTACACCACAATCAGCAGGGCCTATCACGCCGTCCCTCGTGCTGCACTGGGTCTCTCTGACCACGTCATGGTCCATCTGATTCCTTCATACAGGCAGAAACTCAAACTCTGTAAACCTGTGGTGAGGAAATTCAAGAAGTGGACCAGTGAAGCTATGGAGGACCTTCGGGCGTGCTTCGATTGCACAGACTGGGATGTATTCAGGACTGCTACCAACAGTCTGGATGAGTACACAGAGGCTGTGACTTCATATATCAGCTTCTGTGAGGACAGCTGTGTTCCATCAAGCACCAGGGTGTGTTACAACAACGACAAACCCTGGTTTACAGCGGAGCTCAGACAGCTAAGACTGCAGAAAGATCAGGCTTTTAGGAGTGGGGACAAGGACTTATACAAAGAGTCAAAGTACAGGTTTAGTAAGGCGGTGAGAGATGCTAAACGTCTGTACTCTGAGAAACTGCAACACCAGCTCTCAGCAAATGACTCTGCTTCTGTCTGGAGAGGCCTTAGACAGATCACCAATTACAAGCCTAAAACCCCCCACTCCATGAACGACCTCCGCCTGGCAGACGAGCTGAACGAGTTCCACTCTCATACTGACAATGGGACAGCCCTGACTCCATCCCCCACAGCTCCATCAACCAGCCCCAGACCACCAGGTCCCCCTCCCCCATCCCAGCAGGGGCCCACGCCTCTGTATCACCCATCACAGTGACCCCCCCACCCCCCTCCCCAGTGACGACTCTCTCTATCCTGGAGAGTGACGTCAACAGGCTCTTTAAAAAACAAAACTCCCGCAAAGCAGCCGGCCCAGACTCTGTCTCCCCCTCCACCCTGAAGCATTGTGCCGATCAGCTGTCTCCGGTGTTTACAGACATCTTCAACACCTCCCTGGAGACATGCCACGTACCAGCCTGCTTCAAGGTCTCCACCATCATCCCCGTCCCCAAAAAAACAAGGATCACAGGACCCAATGACTACAGGCCCGTCGCCCTGACCTCTGTGGTCATGAAGTCTTTTGAGCGCCTTGTCCTGTCTCACCTTAAAACCCTCACTGACCCACTCCTGGACCCCCTGCAGTTCGCCTACAGAGCCAACAGGTCTGTAGACGACGCAGTTCATTTCATCCTCCAGCATCTGGACTCCCCAGGAACCTACGCCAGGATCCTGTTTGTGGACTTCAGCTCTGCCTTTAACACCATCATCCCGTCTTTGCTGCAGGACAAGCTCTCCCAGCTGCACGTGCCCGACTCCACCTGCAAGTGGATCACAGACTTCCTGTCTGACAGGAAGCAGCACGTCAAGCTGGGAAAACACGTCTCAGCCTCCCGGACCATCAGCACCGGTTCCCCCCAAGGCTGCGTTCTTTCCCCTCTGCTCTTCTCCCTGTACACCAACAGCTGCACCTCCAGTCACCAGTCCGTCAAGCTCCTGAAGTTCGTGGATGACACCACCCTCATTGGACTCATCTCTGGTGGGGATGAGTCCGCCTACAGGTGGGAGACTGACCATCTGGTGACCTGGTGCGGTCTGAACAACTTGGAGCTCAATGCTCTAAAGACAGTGGAGATGGTTGTGGATTTCCGGAAGATTGCAGCCCCACATGTCCCTATCACCCTGTGTGACTCTCCCGTCGACGTGGTGGAGTCCTTCCGCTTCCTGGGCTCCATCATATCCCAGGACCTCAAGTGGGAGCTGAACATCAGCTCCATCACTAAAAAGGCTCAGCAGAGGATGTACTTCCTGAGGCAGCTGAAGAAATTCAACCTGCCAAAGACAATGATGGTGCATTTCTACACAGCCATCATTGAGTCCATCCTCTGCTCCTCCATCACAGTCTGGTACGCTGCAGCCACTGCCAAGGACAAGGGCAGGCTGCAACGCATCATCCGCTCTGCCGAGAGGGTGATTGGCTGCAATCTGCCGTCCCTCCAGGACTTGTTCGCTTCAAGGACCCTGAAGCGAGCAAGGAAGATTGTAGCCGACCCCTCTCACCCTGGACAAAAACTGTTTGTGCCCCTTCCATCTGGTAGGAGGCTGAGGTCCATCAGGACCAAGACCTCACGCCACACGAACAGCTTCTTCCCGTCCGCAGTCGGGCTCATTAACAGAGCCCGGGTCCCCCACTGACTCTGTCACCCCAGGACAAATTCCCACCGGTCACTCCCCTGCATCCCTTCTATTACACTCGACACTTTACACTACACTTACATCTCACTTGTTTATAGTCCTGTCATCTGTTCGTTGTTTATAGTCCTGTTATCTGTTCGTTTGTGCACTTTATTTTATATTTCACTTTATTTTATATTTCATCTTTATTTTATATTTCATTTATTTTATATCTTACTTTATTTTATATCTCTTGTAAATTTTAATATGTTTCTACTTGCACTGATTGTTGTTGATTGTTAAATGTTTGCACCTCCCGTCACGCCAAATTCCTTGTATGTTCAACATACATGGCAATAAACGGTTCTGATTCTGATTCTGATTCTGATCAAAAGTGAAGATGATTCTTTGTTACCTGTTGACATTCAGTGAACTTTGATCCAACCACGTCTTCACACTCGGACAGTCACATGACTTTATTGTTTTATCACTTTATTACTTTAATAAAGTCTCTGCAGGTTCTAGTCTCAGTGAACTCTCTGATTCTTTTACAGCATCGTGTTTGACCCAGATAGAAGAGGACAACTCATTAAATGAGCAAACACCGTGAAGGCTTCGTTAACTGTGGAGTAAACAGACTTCAGTAGTCAGCAAAACCAACAGTTAGGTTTAGACAACAACACCAACAGTTAGGTTCAGACAACAAAACCAACAGTTAGGTTTAGTCAACAAAACCAACAGTTAGGTTTAGTCAACAAAACCAACAGTTAGGTTTAGACAACAAAACCAACAGTTAGGTTTAGACAACAACACCAACAGTTAGGTTTAGACAACAACACCAACAGTTAGGTTTAGACAACAACACCAACAGTTAGGTTTAGACAACAACACCAACAGTTAGGTTTAGACAACAACACCAACAGTTAGGTTTAGACAACAACACCAACAGTTAGGTTTAGACAACAAAACCAACAGTTAGGTTTAGACAACAACACCAACAGTTAGGTTTAGAAAACTAAACCAACAGTTAGGTTTAGACAACTAAACCAACAGTTAGGTTTAGACAACAAAACCAATAGTTAGGTTTAGACAACTAAACCAACAGTTAGGTTTAGACAACAACACCAACAGTTAGGTTTAGACAACTAAACCAACAGTTAGGTTTAGACAACTAAACCAACAGTTAGGTTTAGACAACAACACCAACAGTTAGGTTTAGACAACAACACCAACAGTTGGGTTTAGACAACTAAACCAACAGTTAGGTTTAGACAACAACACCAACAGTTAGGTTTAGACAACTAAACCAACAGTTAGGTTTAGACAACAACACCAACAGTTAGGTTTAGACAACAACACCAACAGTTGGGTTTAGACAACTAAACCAACAGTTAGGTTTAGACAACAACACCAACAGTTAGGTTTAGACAACTAAACCAACAGTTAGGTTTAGACAACTAAACCAACAGTTAGGTTTAGACAACTAAACTAACAGTTAGGTTTAGACAACTAAACCAACAGTTAGGTTTAGACAACTAAACCAACAGTTAGGTTTAGACAACAACACCAACAGTTAGGTTTAGACAACAACACCAACAGTTAGGTTTAGACAACTAAACCAACAGTTAGGTTTAGACAACTAAACCAACAGTTAGGTTTAGACAACAACACCAACAGTTAGGTTTAGACAACTAAACCAACAGTTAGGTTTAGACAACAACACCAACAGTTAGGTTTAGACAACAAAACCAACAGTTAGGTTTAGTCAACAAAACCAACAGTTAGGTTTAGACAACAAAACCAACAGTTAGGTTTAGACAACAACACCAACAATTAGGTTTAGTCAACAAAACCAACAGTTAGGTTTAGACAACAACACCAACAGTTAGGTTTAGACAACAACACCAACAGTTAGGTTTAGACAACAACACCAACAGTTAGGTTTAGACAACAACACCAACAGTTAGGTTTAGACAACAACACCAACAGTTAGGTTTAGACAACAAAACCAACAGTTAGGTTTAGACAACAAAACCAACAGTTAGGTTTAGACAACAACACCAACAGTTAGGTTTAGACAACTAAACCAACAGTTAGGTTTAGACAACTAAACCAACAGTTAGGTTTAGACAACAAAACCAACAGTTAGGTTTAGACAACTAAACCAACAGTTAGGTTTAGACAACAACACCAACAGTTAGGTTTAGACAACTAAACCAACAGTTAGGTTTAGACAACTAAACCAACAGTTAGGTTTAGACAACTAAACCAACAGTTAGGTTTAGACAACAACACCAACAGTTAGGTTTAGACAACAACACCAACAGTTAGGTTTAGACAACTAAACCAACAGTTAGGTTTAGACAACTAAACCAACAGTTAGGTTTAGACAACAACACCAACAGTTGGGTTTAGACAACTAAACCAACAGTTAGGTTTAGACAACAACACCAACAGTTAGGTTTAGACAACTAAACCAACAGTTAGGTTTAGACAACTAAACCAACAGTTAGGTTTAGACAACTAAACCAACAGTTAGGTTTAGACAACAACACCAACAGTTAGGTTTAGACAACAACACCAACAGTTAGGTTTAGACAACTAAACCAACAGTTAGGTTTAGACAACTAAACCAACAGTTAGGTTTAGACAACAACACCAACAGTTAGGTTTAGACAACTAAACCAACAGTTAGGTTTAGACAACAACACCAACAGTTAGGTTTAGACAACAAAACCAACAGTTAGGTTTAGTCAACAAAACCAACAGTTAGGTTTAGTCAACAAAACCAACAGTTAGGTTTAGTCAACAAAACCAACAGTTAGGTTTGGTCAACAAAACCAACAGTTAGGTTTAGTCAACAAAACCAACAGTTAGCTTTAGACAACAAAACCAACAGTTAGGTTTAGACAACAACACCAACAGTTAGGTTTAGTCAACAAAACCAACAGTTAGGTTTAGACAACAACACCAACAGTTAGGTTTAGACAACAAAACCAACAGTTAGGTTTAGACAACAAAACCAACAGTTAGGTTTAGTCAACAAAACCAACAGTTAGGTTTAGTCAACAAAACCAACAGTTAGGTTTAGACAACAACACCAACAGTTAGGTTTAGTCAACAAAACCAACAGTTAGGTTTGGTCAACAAAACCAACAGTTAGGTTTAGTCAACAAAACCAACAGTTAGGTTTAGACAACAAAACCAACAGTTAGGTTTAGTCAACAAAACCAACAGTTAGGTTTAGACAACAACACCAACAGTTAGGTTTAGACAACAACACCAACAGTTAGGTTTAGACAACAAAACCAACAGTTAGGTTTAGACAACTAAACCAACAGTTAGGTTTAGACAACTAAACCAACAGTTAGGTTTAGACAACAAAACCAACAGTTAGGTTTAGACAACAACACCAACAGTTAGGTTTAGACAACTAAACCAACAGTTAGGTTTAGACAACTAAACCAACAGTTAGGTTTAGACAACAAAACCAACAGTTAGGTTTAGACAACTAAACCAACAGTTAGGTTTAGACAACAACACCAACAGTTAGGTTTAGACAACTAAACCAACAGTTAGGTTTGGTCAACAAAACCAACAGTTAGGTTTAGTCAACAAAACCAACAGTTAGGTTTAGACAACAAAACCAACAGTTAGGTTTAGTCAACAAAACCAACAGTTAGGTTTAGTCAACAAAACCAACAGTTAGGTTTGGTCAACAAAACCAACAGTTAGGTTTAGTCAACAAAACCAACAGTTAGGTTTGGTCAACAAAACCAACAGTTAGGTTTAGTCAACAAAACCAACAGTTAGGTTTAGACAACAAAACCAACAGTTAGGTTTAGACAACAACACCAACAGTTAGGTTTAGTCAACAAAACCAACAGTTAGGTTTAGACAACTAAACCAACAGTTAGGTTTAGACAACAAAACCAACAGTTAGGTTTAGACAACAACACCAACAGTTAGGTTTAGACAACTAAACCAACAGTTAGGTTTAGACAACTAAACCAACAGTTAGGTTTAGACAACAAAACCAACAGTTAGGTTTAGACAACTAAACCAACAGTTAGGTTTAGACAACAACACCAACAGTTAGGTTTAGACAACAAAACCAACAGTTAGGTTTGGTCAACAAAACCAACAGTTAGGTTTAGTCAACAAAACCAACAGTTAGGTTTAGACAACAAAACCAACAGTTAGGTTTAGTCAACAAAACCAACAGTTAGGTTTAGACAACAACACCAACAGTTAGGTTTAGACAACAACACCAACAGTTAGGTTTAGACAACAAAACCAACAGTTAGGTTTAGACAACTAAACCAACAGTTAGGTTTAGACAACTAAACCAACAGTTAGGTTTAGACAACAAAACCAACAGTTAGGTTTAGACAACAACACCAACAGTTAGGTTTAGACAACTAAACCAACAGTTAGGTTTAGACAACTAAACCAACAGTTAGGTTTAGACAACAAAACCAACAGTTAGGTTTAGACAACTAAACCAACAGTTAGGTTTAGACAACAACACCAACAGTTAGGTTTAGACAACTAAACCAACAGTTAGGTTTAGACAACAACACCAACAGTTAGGTTTAGACAACAACACCAACAGTTAGGTTTAGACAACAACACCAACAGTTAGGTTTAGACAACTAAACCAACAGTTAGGTTTAGACAACAACACCAACAGTTAGGTTTAGACAACTAAACCAACAGTTAGGTTTAGACAACAACACCAACAGTTAGGTTTAGACAACTAAACCAACAGTTAGGTTTAGACAACTAAACCAACAGTTAGGTTTAGACAACACCAACAGTTAGGTTTAGACAACAACACCAACAGTTAGGTTTAGACAACTAAACCAACAGTTAGGTTTAGACAACTAAACCAACAGTTAGGTTTAGACAACAACACCAACAGTTAGGTTTAGACAACTAAACCAACAGTTAGGTTTAGACAACAACACCAACAGTTAGGTTTAGACAACAAAACCAACAGTTAGGTTTAGACAACAAAACCAACAGTTAGGTTTAGTCAACAAAACCAACAGTTAGGTTTAGTCAACAAAACCAACAGTTAGGTTTAGTCAACAAAACCAACAGTTAGGTTTGGTCAACAAAACCAACAGTTAGGTTTAGTCAACAAAACCAACAGTTAGGTTTAGACAACAAAACCAACAGTTAGGTTTAGACAACAACACCAACAGTTAGGTTTAGTCAACAAAACCAACAGTTAGGTTTAGACAACATCACCAACAGTTAGGTTTAGACAACTAAACCAACAGTTAGGTTTAGACAACTAAACCAACAGTTAGGTTTAGACAACAACACCAACAGTTAGGTTTAGACAACTAAACCAACAGTTAGGTTTAGACAACTAAACCAACAGTTAGGTTTAGACAACAACACCAACAGTTAGGTTTAGACAACTAAACCAACAGTTAGGTTCAGACAACAACACCAACAGTTAGGTTTAGACAACAAAACCAACAGTTAGGTTTAGACAACAAAACCAACAGTTAGGTTTAGTCAACAAAACCAACAGTTAGGTTTAGTCAACAAAACCAACAGTTAGGTTTAGTCAACAAAACCAACAGTTAGGTTTGGTCAACAAAACCAACAGTTAGGTTTAGTCAACAAAACCAACAGTTAGGTTTGGTCAACAAAACCAACAGTTAGGTTTAGTCAACAAAACCAACAGTTAGGTTTAGACAACAAAACCAACAGTTAGGTTTAGACAACAACACCAACAGTTAGGTTTAGTCAACAAAACCAACAGTTAGGTTTAGACAACTAAACCAACAGTTAGGTTTAGACAACAAAACCAACAGTTAGGTTTAAACAACAACACCAACAGTTAGGTTTAGACAACTAAACCAACAGTTAGGTTTAGACAACTAAACCAACAGTTAGGTTTAGACAACAAAACCAACAGTTAGGTTTAGACAACTAAACCAACAGTTAGGTTTAGACAACAACACCAACAGTTAGGTTTAGACAACAAAACCAACAGTTAGGTTTGGTCAACAAAACCAACAGTTAGGTTTAGTCAACAAAACCAACAGTTAGGTTTAGACAACAAAACCAACAGTTAGGTTTAGTCAACAAAACCAACAGTTAGGTTTAGACAACAACACCAACAGTTAGGTTTAGACAACAACACCAACAGTTAGGTTTAGACAACAACACCAACAGTTAGGTTTAGACAACTAAACCAACAGTTAGGTTTAGACAACAACACCAACAGTTAGGTTTAGACAACTAAACCAACAGTTAGGTTTAGACAACAACACCAACAGTTAGGTTTAGACAACTAAACCAACAGTTAGGTTTAGACAACTAAACCAACAGTTAGGTTTAGACAACAACACCAACAGTTAGGTTTAGACAACAACACCAACAGTTAGGTTTAGACAACTAAACCAACAGTTAGGTTTAGACAACTAAACCAACAGTTAGGTTTAGACAACAACACCAACAGTTAGGTTTAGACAACTAAACCAACAGTTAGGTTTAGACAACAACACCAACAGTTAGGTTTAGACAACAAAACCAACAGTTAGGTTTAGACAACAAAACCAACAGTTAGGTTTAGTCAACAAAACCAACAGTTAGGTTTAGTCAACAAAACCAACAGTTAGGTTTAGTCAACAAAACCAACAGTTAGATTTGGTCAACAAAACCAACAGTTAGGTTTAGTCAACAAAACCAACAGTTAGGTTTAGACAACAAAACCAACAGTTAGGTTTAGACAACAACACCAACAGTTAGGTTTAGTCAACAAAACCAACAGTTAGGTTTAGACAACATCACCAACAGTTAGGTTTAGACAACTAAACCAACAGTTAGGTTTAGACAACTAAACCAACAGTTAGGTTTAGACAACAACACCAACAGTTAGGTTTAGACAACTAAACCAACAGTTAGGTTTAGACAACTAAACCAACAGTTAGGTTTAGACAACAACACCAACAGTTAGGTTTAGACAACTAAACCAACAGTTAGGTTCAGACAACAACACCAACAGTTAGGTTTAGACAACAAAACCAACAGTTAGGTTTAGACAACAAAACCAACAGTTAGGTTTAGTCAACAAAACCAACAGTTAGGTTTAGTCAACAAAACCAACAGTTAGGTTTAGTCAACAAAACCAACAGTTAGGTTTGGTCAACAAAACCAACAGTTAGGTTTAGTCAACAAAACCAACAGTTAGGTTTGGTCAACAAAACCAACAGTTAGGTTTAGTCAACAAAACCAACAGTTAGGTTTAGACAACAAAACCAACAGTTAGGTTTAGACAACAACACCAACAGTTAGGTTTAGTCAACAAAACCAACAGTTAGGTTTAGACAACTAAACCAACAGTTAGGTTTAGACAACAAAACCAACAGTTAGGTTTAAACAACAACACCAACAGTTAGGTTTAGACAACTAAACCAACAGTTAGGTTTAGACAACTAAACCAACAGTTAGGTTTAGACAACAAAACCAACAGTTAGGTTTAGACAACTAAACCAACAGTTAGGTTTAGACAACAACACCAACAGTTAGGTTTAGACAACAAAACCAACAGTTAGGTTTGGTCAACAAAACCAACAGTTAGGTTTAGTCAACAAAACCAACAGTTAGGTTTAGACAACAAAACCAACAGTTAGGTTTATTCAACAAAACCAACAGTTAGGTTTAGACAACAACACCAACAGTTAGGTTTAGACAACAACACCAACAGTTAGGTTTAGACAACAAAACCAACAGTTAGGTTTAGACAACTAAACCAACAGTTAGGTTTAGACAACTAAACCAACAGTTAGGTTTAGACAACAAAACCAACAGTTAGGTTTAGACAACAACACCAACAGTTAGGTTTAGACAACTAAACCAACAGTTAGGTTTAGACAACTAAACCAACAGTTAGGTTTAGACAACAAAACCAACAGTTAGGTTTAGACAACTAAACCAACAGTTAGGTTTAGACAACAACACCAACAGTTAGGTTTAGACAACTAAACCAACAGTTAGGTTTAGACAACAACACCAACAGTTAGGTTTAGACAACAACACCAACAGTTAGGTTTAGACAACAACACCAACAGTTAGGTTTAGACAACTAAACCAACAGTTAGGTTTAGACAACAACACCAACAGTTAGGTTTAGACAACTAAACCAACAGTTAGGTTTAGACAACAACACCAACAGTTAGGTTTAGACAACTAAACCAACAGTTAGGTTTAGACAACTAAACCAACAGTTAGGTTTAGACAACAACACCAACAGTTAGGTTTAGACAACAACACCAACAGTTAGGTTTAGACAACTAAACCAACAGTTAGGTTTAGACAACTAAACCAACAGTTAGGTTTAGACAACAACACCAACAGTTAGGTTTAGACAACTAAACCAACAGTTAGGTTTAGACAACAACACCAACAGTTAGGTTTAGACAACAAAACCAACAGTTAGGTTTAGACAACAAAACCAACAGTTAGGTTTAGTCAACAAAACCAACAGTTAGGTTTAGTCAACAAAACCAACAGTTAGGTTTAGTCAACAAAACCAACAGTTAGGTTTGGTCAACAAAACCAACAGTTAGGTTTAGTCAACAAAACCAACAGTTAGGTTTAGACAACAAAACCAACAGTTAGGTTTAGACAACAACACCAACAGTTAGGTTTAGTCAACAAAACCAACAGTTAGGTTTAGACAACATCACCAACAGTTAGGTTTAGACAACTAAACCAACAGTTAGGTTTAGACAACTAAACCAACAGTTAGGTTTAGACAACAACACCAACAGTTAGGTTTAGACAACTAAACCAACAGTTAGGTTTAGACAACTAAACCAACAGTTAGGTTTAGACAACAACACCAACAGTTAGGTTTAGACAACTAAACCAACAGTTAGGTTCAGACAACAACACCAACAGTTAGGTTTAGACAACAAAACCAACAGTTAGGTTTAGACAACAAAACCAACAGTTAGGTTTAGTCAACAAAACCAACAGTTAGGTTTAGTCAACAAAACCAACAGTTAGGTTTGGTCAACAAAACCAACAGTTAGGTTTAGTCAACAAAACCAACAGTTAGGTTTGGTCAACAAAACCAACAGTTAGGTTTAGTCAACAAAACCAACAGTTAGGTTTAGACAACTAAACCAACAGTTAGGTTTAGACAACAACACCAACAGTTAGGTTTAGACAACTAAACCAACAGTTAGGTTTAGACAACTAAACCAACAGTTAGGTTTAGTCAACAAAACCAACAGTTAGGTTTAGTCAACAAAACCAACAGTTAGGTTTGGTCAACAAAACCAACAGTTAGGTTTAGACAACTAAACCAACAGTTAGGTTTAGACAACTAAACCAACAGTTAGGTTTAGACAACAAAACCAACAGTTAGGTTTAGACAACTAAACCAACAGTTAGGTTTAGACAACAACACCAACAGTTAGGTTTAGACAACTAAACCAACAGTTAGGTTTAGACAACTAAACCAACAGTTAGGTTTAGACAACTAAACCAACAGTTAGGTTTAGACAACAACACCAACAGTTAGGTTTAGACAACAACACCAACAGTTAGGTTTAGACAACTAAACCAACAGTTAGGTTTAGACAACTAAACCAACAGTTAGGTTTAGACAACAACACCAACAGTTAGGTTTAGACAACTAAACCAACAGTTAGGTTTAGACAACAACACCAACAGTTAGGTTTAGACAACTAAACCAACAGTTAGGTTTAGTCACCAAAACCAACAGTTAGGTTTGGTCAACAAAACCAACAGTTAGGTTTAGTCAACAACACCAACAGTTAGGTTTAGACAACAACACCAACAGTTAGGTTTAGACAACAACACCAACAGTTAGGTTTAGACAACAACACCAACAGTTAGGTTTAGACAACAACACCAACAGTTAGGTTAAGACAACAAAACCAACAGTTAGGTTTAGACAACTAAACCAACAGTTAGGTTTAGACAACTAAACCAACAGTTAGGTTTAGACAACAAAACCAACAGTTAGGTTTAGACAACTAAACCAACAGTTAGGTTTAGACAACAACACCAACAGTTAGGTTTAGACAACTAAACCAACAGTTAGGTTTAGACAACTAAACCAACAGTTAGGTTTAGACAACAACACCAACAGTTAGGTTTAGACAACAACACCAACAGTTAGGTTTAGACAACAACACCAACAGTTAGGTTTAGACAACTAAACCAACAGTTAGGTTTAGACAACAACACCAACAGTTAGGTTTAGACAACTAAACCAACAGTTAGGTTTAGACAACTAAACCAACAGTTAGGTTTAGACAACAACACCAACAGTTAGGTTTAGACAACAACACCAACAGTTAGGTTTAGACAACTAAACCAACAGTTAGGTTTAGACAACAACACCAACAGTTAGGTTTAGACAACAAAACCAACAGTTAGGTTTAGACAACAATACCAACAGTTAGGTTTAGTCAACAAAACCAACAGTTAGGTTTAGTCACCAAAACCAACAGTTAGGTTTGGTCAACAAAACCAACAGTTAGGTTTAGTCAACAACACCAACAGTTAGGTTTAGACAACAACACCAACAGTTAGGTTTAGACAACAACACCAACAGTTAGGTTTAGACAACAACACCAACAGTTAGGTTAAGACAACAAAACCAACAGTTAGGTTTAGACAACTAAACCAACAGTTAGGTTTAGACAACAACACCAACAGTTAGGTTTAGACAACAACACCAACAGTTAGGTTAAGACAACAAAACCAACAGTTAGGTTTAGACAACTAAACCAACAGTTAGGTTTAGACAACTAAACCAACAGTTAGGTTTAGACAACAAAACCAACAGTTAGGTTTAGACAACAACACCAACAGTTAGGTTTAGACAACTAAACCAACAGTTAGGTTTAGACAACTAAACCAACAGTTAGGTTTAGACAACAAAACCAACAGTTAGGTTTAGACAACTAAACCAACAGTTAGGTTTAGACAACAACACCAACAGTTAGGTTTAGACAACAACACCAACAGTTAGGTTTAGACAACTAAACCAACAGTTAGGTTTAGACAACTAAACCAACAGTTAGGTTTAGACAACAACACCAACAGTTAGGTTTAGACAACTAAACCAACAGTTAGGTTTAGACAACAACACCAACAGTTAGGTTTAGACAACTAAACCAACAGTTAGGTTTAGACAACTAAACCAACAGTTAGGTTTAGACAACTAAATCAACAGTTAGGTTTAGACAACAACACCAACAGTTAGGTTTAGACAACAAAACCAACAGTTAGGTTTAGACAACTAAACCAACAGTTAGGTTTAGACAACTAAACCAACAGTTAGGTTTAGACAACAACACCAACAGTTAGGTTTAGACAACTAAACCAACAGTTAGGTTTAGACAACTAAACCAACAGTTAGGTTTAGACAACAAAACCAACAGTTAGGTTTAGACAACTAAACCAACAGTTAGGTTTAGACAACAACACCAACAGTTAGGTTTAGACAACTAAACCAACAGTTAGGTTTAGACAACTAAACCAACAGTTAGGTTTAGACAACTAAACCAACAGTTAGGTTTAGACAACAACACCAACAGTTAGGTTTAGACAACAACACCAACAGTTAGGTTTAGACAACTAAACCAACAGTTAGGTTTAGACAACTAAACCAACAGTTAGGTTTAGACAACAACACCAACAGTTAGGTTTAGACAACTAAACCAACAGTTAGGTTTAGACAACAACACCAACAGTTAGGTTTAGACAACTAAACCAACAGTTAGGTTTAGACAACTAAACCAACAGTTAGGTTTAGACAACTAAACCAACAGTTAGGTTTAGACAACAACACCAACAGTTAGGTTTAGACAACAACACCAACAGTTAGGTTTAGACAACAAAACCAACAGTTAGGTTTAGACAACTAAACCAACAGTTAGGTTTAGACAACAAAACCAACAGTTAGGTTTAGTCAACAAAACCAACATTTAGGTTTAGTCAACAAAACCAACAGTTAGGTTTGGTCAACAAAACCAACAGTTAGGTTTAGTCAACAACACCAACAGTTAGGTTTAGACAACAACACCAACAGTTAGGTTTAGACAACAACACCAACAGTTAGGTTTAGACAACAACACCAACAGTTAGGTTTAGACAACAACACCAACAGTTAGGTTAAGACAACAAAACCAACAGTTAGGTTTAGACAACTAAACCAACAGTTAGGTTTAGACAACTAAACCAACAGTTAGGTTTAGACAACAAAACCAACAGTTAGGTTTAGACAACAACACCAACAGTTAGGTTTAGACAACTAAACCAACAGTTAGGTTTAGACAACTAAACCAACAGTTAGGTTTAGACAACAACACCAACAGTTAGGTTTAGACAACAACACCAACAGTTAGGTTTAGACAACTAAACCAACAGTTAGGTTTAGACAACTAAACCAACAGTTAGGTTTAGACAACAACACCAACAGTTAGGTTTAGACAACTAAACCAACAGTTAGGTTTAGACAACAACACCAACAGTTAGGTTTAGACAACTAAACCAACAGTTAGGTTTAGACAACTAAACCAACAGTTAGGTTTAGACAACAACACCAACAGTTAGGTTTAGACAACAACACCAACAGTTAGGTTTAGACAACTAAACCAACAGTTAGGTTTAGACAACTAAACCAACAGTTAGGTTTAGACAACAACACCAACAGTTAGGTTTAGACAACTAAACCAACAGTTAGGTTTAGACAACAACACCAACAGTTAGGTTTAGACAACAAAACCAACAGTTAGGTTTAGACAACAAAACCAACAGTTAGGTTTAGTCAACAAAACCAACAGTTAGGTTTAGTCAACAAAACCAACAGTTAGGTTTAGTCAACAAAACCAACAGTTAGGTTTGGTCAACAAAACCAACAGTTAGGTTTAGTCAACAAAACCAACAGTTAGGTTTAGACAACAAAACCAACAGTTAGGTTTAGACAACAACACCAACAGTTAGGTTTAGTCAACAAAACCAACAGTTAGGTTTAGACAACAACACCAACAGTTAGGTTTAGACAACTAAACCAACAGTTAGGTTTAGACAACAAAACCAACAGTTAGGTTTAGTCAACAAAACCAACAGTTAGGTTTAGTCAACAAAACCAACAGTTAGGTTTAGACAACAACACCAACAGTTAGGTTTAGACAACAAAACCAACAGTTAGGTTTAGTCAACAAAACCAACAGTTAGGTTTAGTCAACAAAACCAACAGTTAGGTTTAGTCAACAAAACCAACAGTTAGGTTTAGACAACAACACCAACAGTTAGGTTTAGACAACTAAACCAACAGTTAGGTTTAGACAACAACACCAACAGTTAGGTTTAGACAACTAAACCAACAGTTAGGTTTAGACAACTAAACCAACAGTTAGGTTTAGACAACAACACCAACAGTTAGGTTTAGACAACAACACCAACAGTTAGGTTTAGACAACTAAACCAACAGTTAGGTTTAGACAACTAAACCAACAGTTAGGTTTAGACAACAACACCAACAGTTAGGTTTAGACAACTAAACCAACAGTTAGGTTTAGACAACTAAACCAACAGTTAGGTTTAGACAACAACACCAACAGTTAGGTTTAGACAACTAAACCAACAGTTAGGTTTAGACAACAACACCAACAGTTAGGTTTAGACAACAAAACCAACAGTTAGGTTTAGACAACAAAACCAACAGTTAGGTTTAGTCAACAAAACCAACAGTTAGGTTTAGTCAACAAAACCAACAGTTAGGTTTAGTCAACAAAACCAACAGTTAGGTTTGGTCAACAAAACCAACAGTTAGGTTTAGTCAACAAAACCAACAGTTAGGTTTGGTCAACAAAACCAACAGTTAGGTTTAGTCAACAAAACCAACAGTTAGGTTTAGACAACAAAACCAACAGTTAGGTTTAGACAACAACACCAACAGTTAGGTTTAGTCAACAAAACCAACAGTTAGGTTTAGACAACAACACCAACAGTTAGGTTTAGACAACTAAACCAACAGTTAGGTTTAGACAACAACACCAACAGTTAGGTTTAGACAACTAAACCAACAGTTAGGTTTAGACAACTAAACCAACAGTTAGGTTTAGACAACAACACCAACAGTTAGGTTTAGACAACAACACCAACAGTTAGGTTTAGACAACTAAACCAACAGTTAGGTTTAGACAACTAAACCAACAGTTAGGTTTAGACAACAACACCAACAGTTAGGTTTAGACAACTAAACCAACAGTTAGGTTTAGACAACAACACCAACAGTTAGGTTTAGACAACAAAACCAACAGTTAGGTTTAGACAACAAAACCAACAGTTAGGTTTAGTCAACAAAACCAACAGTTAGGTTTAGTCAACAAAACCAACAGTTAGGTTTAGTCAACAAAACCAACAGTTAGGTTTAGACAACAACACCAACAGTTAGGTTTAGACAACAAAACCAACAGTTAGGTTTAGTCAACAAAACCAACAGTTAGGTTTAGTCAACAAAACCAACAGTTAGGTTTAGTCAACAAAACCAACAGTTAGGTTTAGACAACAACACCAACAGTTAGGTTTAGACAACTAAACCAACAGTTAGGTTTAGACAACAACACCAACAGTTAGGTTTAGACAACTAAACCAACAGTTAGGTTTAGACAACTAAACCAACAGTTAGGTTTAGACAACAACACCAACAGTTAGGTTTAGACAACAACACCAACAGTTAGGTTTAGACAACTAAACCAACAGTTAGGTTTAGACAACTAAACCAACAGTTAGGTTTAGACAACAACACCAACAGTTAGGTTTAGACAACTAAACCAACAGTTAGGTTTAGACAACTAAACCAACAGTTAGGTTTAGACAACAACACCAACAGTTAGGTTTAGACAACTAAACCAACAGTTAGGTTTAGACAACAACACCAACAGTTAGGTTTAGACAACAAAACCAACAGTTAGGTTTAGACAACAAAACCAACAGTTAGGTTTAGTCAACAAAACCAACAGTTAGGTTTAGTCAACAAAACCAACAGTTAGGTTTAGTCAACAAAACCAACAGTTAGGTTTGGTCAACAAAACCAACAGTTAGGTTTAGTCAACAAAACCAACAGTTAGGTTTGGTCAACAAAACCAACAGTTAGGTTTAGTCAACAAAACCAACAGTTAGGTTTAGACAACAAAACCAACAGTTAGGTTTAGACAACAACACCAACAGTTAGGTTTAGTCAACAAAACCAACAGTTAGGTTTAGACAACAACACCAACAGTTAGGTTTAGACAACTAAACCAACAGTTAGGTTTAGACAACAACACCAACAGTTAGGTTTAGACAACTAAACCAACAGTTAGGTTTAGACAACTAAACCAACAGTTAGGTTTAGACAACAACACCAACAGTTAGGTTTAGACAACAACACCAACAGTTAGGTTTAGACAACTAAACCAACAGTTAGGTTTAGACAACTAAACCAACAGTTAGGTTTAGACAACAACACCAACAGTTAGGTTTAGACAACTAAACCAACAGTTAGGTTTAGACAACAACACCAACAGTTAGGTTTAGACAACAAAACCAACAGTTAGGTTTAGACAACAAAACCAACAGTTAGGTTTAGTCAACAAAACCAACAGTTAGGTTTAGTCAACAAAACCAACAGTTAGGTTTAGTCAACAAAACCAACAGTTAGGTTTGGTCAACAAAACCAACAGTTAGGTTTAGTCAACAAAACCAACAGTTAGGTTTAGACAACAAAACCAACAGTTAGGTTTAGACAACAACACCAACAGTTAGGTTTAGTCAACAAAACCAACAGTTAGGTTTAGACAACAACACCAACAGTTAGGTTTAGACAACTAAACCAACAGTTAGGTTTAGACAACAAAACCAACAGTTAGGTTTAGTCAACAAAACCAACAGTTAGGTTTAGTCAACAAAACCAACAGTTAGGTTTAGACAACAACACCAACAGTTAGGTTTAGACAACAAAACCAACAGTTAGGTTTAGTCAACAAAACCAACAGTTAGGTTTAGTCAACAAAACCAACAGTTAGGTTTAGTCAACAAAACCAACAGTTAGGTTTAGACAACAACACCAACAGTTAGGTTTAGACAACTAAACCAACAGTTAGGTTTAGACAACAACACCAACAGTTAGGTTTAGACAACTAAACCAACAGTTAGGTTTAGACAACTAAACCAACAGTTAGGTTTAGACAACAACACCAACAGTTAGGTTTAGACAACAACACCAACAGTTAGGTTTAGACAACTAAACCAACAGTTAGGTTTAGACAACTAAACCAACAGTTAGGTTTAGACAACAACACCAACAGTTAGGTTTAGACAACTAAACCAACAGTTAGGTTTAGACAACTAAACCAACAGTTAGGTTTAGACAACAACACCAACAGTTAGGTTTAGACAACTAAACCAACAGTTAGGTTTAGACAACAACACCAACAGTTAGGTTTAGACAACAAAACCAACAGTTAGGTTTAGACAACAAAACCAACAGTTAGGTTTAGTCAACAAAACCAACAGTTAGGTTTAGTCAACAAAACCAACAGTTAGGTTTAGTCAACAAAACCAACAGTTAGGTTTGGTCAACAAAACCAACAGTTAGGTTTAGTCAACAAAACCAACAGTTAGGTTTGGTCAACAAAACCAACAGTTAGGTTTAGTCAACAAAACCAACAGTTAGGTTTAGACAACAAAACCAACAGTTAGGTTTAGACAACAACACCAACAGTTAGGTTTAGTCAACAAAACCAACAGTTAGGTTTAGACAACAACACCAACAGTTAGGTTTAGACAACTAAACCAACAGTTAGGTTTAGACAACAAAACCAACATTTAGGTTTAGTCAACAAAACCAACAGTTAGGTTTAGTCAACAAAACCAACAGTTAGGTTTAGACAACAACACCAACAGTTAGGTTTAGTCAACAAAACCAACAGTTAGGTTTGGTCAACAAAACCAACAGTTAGGTTTAGTCAACAAAACCAACAGTTAGGTTTAGTCAACAAAACCAACAGTTAGGTTTAGTCAACAAAACCAACAGTTAGGTTTAGACAACAACACCAACAGTTAGGTTTAGACAACAAAACCAACAGTTAGGTTCAGACAACAAAACCAACAGTTAGGTTTAGTCAACAAAACCAACAGTTAGGTTTAGACAACAAAACCAACAGTTAGGTTTAGTCAACAAAACCAACAGTTAGGTTTAGACAACAAAACCAACAGTTAGGTTTAGACAACTAAACCAACAGTTAGGTTTAGACAACTAAACCAACAGTTAGGTTTAGACAACAACACCAACAGTTAGGTTTAGACAACAACACCAACAGTTAGGTTTAGACAACAACACCAACAGTTAGGTTTAGACAACAACACCAACAGTTAGGTTTAGACAACAACACCAACAGTTAGGTTTAGACAACAACACCAACAGTTAGGTTTAGACAACAACACCAACAGTTAGGTTAAGACAACAAAACCAACAGTTAGGTTTAGACAACTAAACCAACAGTTAGGTTTAGACAACAACACCAACAGTTAGGTTTAGACAACAACACCAACAGTTAGGTTAAGACAACAAAACCAACAGTTAGGTTTAGACAACTAAACCAACAGTTAGGTTTAGACAACTAAACCAACAGTTAGGTTTAGACAACTAAACCAACAGTTAGGTTTAGACAACAACACCAACAGTTAGGTTTAGACAACAACACCAACAGTTAGGTTTAGACAACTAAACCAACAGTTAGGTTTAGACAACAACACCAACAGTTAGGTTTAGACAACAAAACCAACAGTTAGGTTTAGACAACAATACCAACAGTTAGGTTTAGTCAACAAAACCAACAGTTAGGTTTAGTCACCAAAACCAACAGTTAGGTTTGGTCAACAAAACCAACAGTTAGGTTTAGTCAACAACACCAACAGTTAGGTTTAGACAACAACACCAACAGTTAGGTTTAGACAACAACACCAACAGTTAGGTTTAGACAACAACACCAACAGTTAGGTTTAGACAACAACACCAACAGTTAGGTTAAGACAACAAAACCAACAGTTAGGTTTAGACAACTAAACCAACAGTTAGGTTTAGACAACACCAACAGTTAGGTTTAGACAACAACACCAACAGTTAGGTTAAGACAACAAAACCAACAGTTAGGTTTAGACAACTAAACCAACAGTTAGGTTTAGACAACTAAACCAACAGTTAGGTTTAGACAACAAAACCAACAGTTAGGTTTAGACAACAACACCAACAGTTAGGTTTAGACAACTAAACCAACAGTTAGGTTTAGACAACTAAACCAACAGTTAGGTTTAGACAACAAAACCAACAGTTAGGTTTAGACAACTAAACCAACAGTTAGGTTTAGACAACAACACCAACAGTTAGGTTTAGACAACTAAACCAACAGTTAGGTTTAGACAACTAAACCAACAGTTAGGTTTAGACAACTAAACCAACAGTTAGGTTTAGACAACAACACCAACAGTTAGGTTTAGACAACTAAACCAACAGTTAGGTTTAGACAACTAAACCAACAGTTAGGTTTAGACAACAACACCAACAGTTAGGTTTAGACAACAACACCAACAGTTAGGTTTAGACAACTAAACCAACAGTTAGGTTTAGACAACTAAACCAACAGTTAGGTTTAGACAACAACACCAACAGTTAGGTTTAGACAACTAAACCAACAGTTAGGTTTAGACAACAACACCAACAGTTAGGTTTAGACAACTAAACCAACAGTTAGGTTTAGACAACTAAACCAACAGTTAGGTTTAGACAACTAAATCAACAGTTAGGTTTAGACAACAACACCAACAGTTAGGTTTAGACAACAACACCAACAGTTAGGTTTAGACAACAAAACCAACAGTTAGGTTTAGACAACTAAACCAACAGTTAGGTTTAGACAACTAAACCAACAGTTAGGTTTAGACAACTAAACCAACAGTTAGGTTTAGACAACAACACCAACAGTTAGGTTTAGACAACTAAACCAACAGTTAGGTTTAGACAACTAAACCAACAGTTAGGTTTAGACAACAAAACCAACAGTTAGGTTTAGACAACTAAACCAACAGTTAGGTTTAGACAACAACACCAACAGTTAGGTTTAGACAACTAAACCAACAGTTAGGTTTAGACAACTAAACCAACAGTTAGGTTTAGACAACTAAACCAACAGTTAGGTTTAGACAACAACACCAACAGTTAGGTTTAGACAACAACACCAACAGTTAGGTTTAGACAACTAAACCAACAGTTAGGTTTAGACAACTAAACCAACAGTTAGGTTTAGACAACAACACCAACAGTTAGGTTTAGACAACTAAACCAACAGTTAGGTTTAGACAACAACACCAACAGTTAGGTTTAGACAACTAAACCAACAGTTAGGTTTAGACAACTAAACCAACAGTTAGGTTTAGACAACTAAACCAACAGTTAGGTTTAGACAACAACACCAACAGTTAGGTTTAGACAACAACACCAACAGTTAGGTTTAGACAACTAAACCAACAGTTAGGTTTAGACAACTAAACCAACAGTTAGGTTTAGACAACAAAACCAACAGTTAGGTTTAGACAACAACACCAACAGTTAGGTTTAGACAACTAAACCAACAGTTAGGTTTAGACAACTAAACCAACAGTTAGGTTTAGACAACAACACCAACAGTTAGGTTTAGACAACAACACCAACAGTTAGGTTTAGACAACTAAACCAACAGTTAGGTTTAGACAACTAAACCAACAGTTAGGTTTAGACAACAACACCAACAGTTAGGTTTAGACAACTAAACCAACAGTTAGGTTTAGACAACAACACCAACAGTTAGGTTTAGACAACTAAACCAACAGTTAGGTTTAGACAACTAAACCAACAGTTAGGTTTAGACAACTAAATCAACAGTTAGGTTTAGACAACAACACCAACAGTTAGGTTTAGACAACAACACCAACAGTTAGGTTTAGACAACTAAACCAACAGTTAGGTTTAGACAACTAAACCAACAGTTAGGTTTAGACAACAACACCAACAGTTAGGTTTAGACAACTAAACCAACAGTTAGGTTTAGACAACAACACCAACAGTTAGGTTTAGACAACAAAACCAACAGTTAGGTTTAGACAACAAAACCAACAGTTAGGTTTAGTCAACAAAACCAACAGTTAGGTTTGGTCAACAAAACCAACAGTTAGGTTTAGTCAACAAAACCAACAGTTAGGTTTGGTCAACAAAACCAACAGTTAGGTTTAGTCAACAAAACCAACAGTTAGGTTTAGACAACAAAACCAACAGTTAGGTTTAGACAACAACACCAACAGTTAGGTTTAGTCAACAAAACCAACAGTTAGGTTTAGACAACAACACCAACAGTTAGGTTTAGACAACTAAACCAACAGTTAGGTTTAGACAACTAAACCAACAGTTAGGTTTAGACAACAACACCAACAGTTAGGTTTAGACAACAACACCAACAGTTAGGTTTAGACAACTAAACCAACAGTTAGGTTTAGACAACTAAACCAACAGTTAGGTTTAGACAACAACACCAACAGTTAGGTTTAGACAACTAAACCAACAGTTAGGTTTAGACAACAACACCAACAGTTAGGTTTAGACAACTAAACCAACAGTTAGGTTTAGACAACTAAACCAACAGTTAGGTTTAGACAACTAAACCAACAGTTAGGTTTAGACAACAACACCAACAGTTAGGTTTAGACAACAACACCAACAGTTAGGTTTAGACAACTAAACCAACAGTTAGGTTTAGACAACAAAACCAACAGTTAGGTTTAGTCAACAAAACCAACAGTTAGGTTTAGTCAACAAAACCAACAGTTAGGTTTGGTCAACAAAACCAACAGTTAGGTTTAGTCAACAACACCAACAGTTAGGTTTAGACAACAACACCAACAGTTAGGTTTAGACAACAACACCAACAGTTAGGTTTAGACAACTAAACCAACAGTTAGGTTTAGACAACTAAACCAACAGTTAGGTTTAGACAACAACACCAACAGTTAGGTTTAGACAACAACACCAACAGTTAGGTTTAGACAACTAAACCAACATTTAGGTTTAGACAACTAAACCAACAGTTAGGTTTAGACAACAACACCAACAGTTAGGTTTAGACAACTAAACCAACAGTTAGGTTTAGACAACATCACCAACAGTTAGGTTTAGACAACTAAACCAACAGTTAGGTTTAGACAACTAAACCAACAGTTAGGTTTAGACAACAACACCAACAGTTAGGTTTAGACAACAACACCAACAGTTAGGTTTAGACAACTAAACCAACAGTTAGGTTTAGACAACAACACCAACAGTTAGGTTTAGACAACAAAACCAACAGTTAGGTTTAGACAACAATACCAACAGTTAGGTTTAGTCAACAAAACCAACAGTTAGGTTTAGTCACCAAAACCAACAGTTAGGTTTGGTCAACAAAACCAACAGTTAGGTTTAGTCAACAACACCAACAGTTAGGTTTAGACAACAACACCAACAGTTAGGTTTAGACAACAACACCAACAGTTAGGTTTAGACAACAACACCAACAGTTAGGTTTAGACAACAACACCAACAGTTAGGTTAAGACAACAAAACCAACAGTTAGGTTTAGACAACTAAACCAACAGTTAGGTTTAGACAACAACACCAACAGTTAGGTTTAGACAACAACACCAACAGTTAGGTTAAGACAACAAAACCAACAGTTAGGTTTAGACAACTAAACCAACAGTTAGGTTTAGACAACTAAACCAACAGTTAGGTTTAGACAACTAAACCAACAGTTAGGTTTAGACAACAACACCAACAGTTAGGTTTAGACAACAACACCAACAGTTAGGTTTAGACAACAACACCAACAGTTAGGTTTAGACAACAACACCAACAGTTAGGTTTAGACAACAACACCAACAGTTAGGTTTAGACAACAACACCAACAGTTAGGTTTAGACAACAACACCAACAGTTAGGTTAAGACAACAAAACCAACAGTTAGGTTTAGACAACTAAACCAACAGTTAGGTTTAGACAACAACACCAACAGTTAGGTTTAGACAACAACACCAACAGTTAGGTTAAGACAACAAAACCAACAGTTAGGTTTAGACAACTAAACCAACAGTTAGGTTTAGACAACTAAACCAACAGTTAGGTTTAGACAACTAAACCAACAGTTAGGTTTAGACAACAACACCAACAGTTAGGTTTAGACAACAACACCAACAGTTAGGTTTAGACAACTAAACCAACAGTTAGGTTTAGACAACAACACCAACAGTTAGGTTTAGACAACAAAACCAACAGTTAGGTTTAGACAACAATACCAACAGTTAGGTTTAGTCAACAAAACCAACAGTTAGGTTTAGTCACCAAAACCAACAGTTAGGTTTGGTCAACAAAACCAACAGTTAGGTTTAGTCAACAACACCAACAGTTAGGTTTAGACAACAACACCAACAGTTAGGTTTAGACAACAACACCAACAGTTAGGTTTAGACAACAACACCAACAGTTAGGTTTAGACAACAACACCAACAGTTAGGTTAAGACAACAAAACCAACAGTTAGGTTTAGACAACTAAACCAACAGTTAGGTTTAGACAACACCAACAGTTAGGTTTAGACAACAACACCAACAGTTAGGTTAAGACAACAAAACCAACAGTTAGGTTTAGACAACTAAACCAACAGTTAGGTTTAGACAACTAAACCAACAGTTAGGTTTAGACAACAAAACCAACAGTTAGGTTTAGACAACAACACCAACAGTTAGGTTTAGACAACTAAACCAACAGTTAGGTTTAGACAACTAAACCAACAGTTAGGTTTAGACAACAAAACCAACAGTTAGGTTTAGACAACTAAACCAACAGTTAGGTTTAGACAACAACACCAACAGTTAGGTTTAGACAACTAAACCAACAGTTAGGTTTAGACAACTAAACCAACAGTTAGGTTTAGACAACTAAACCAACAGTTAGGTTTAGACAACAACACCAACAGTTAGGTTTAGACAACTAAACCAACAGTTAGGTTTAGACAACTAAACCAACAGTTAGGTTTAGACAACAACACCAACAGTTAGGTTTAGACAACAACACCAACAGTTAGGTTTAGACAACTAAACCAACAGTTAGGTTTAGACAACTAAACCAACAGTTAGGTTTAGACAACAACACCAACAGTTAGGTTTAGACAACTAAACCAACAGTTAGGTTTAGACAACAACACCAACAGTTAGGTTTAGACAACTAAACCAACAGTTAGGTTTAGACAACTAAACCAACAGTTAGGTTTAGACAACTAAATCAACAGTTAGGTTTAGACAACAACACCAACAGTTAGGTTTAGACAACAACACCAACAGTTAGGTTTAGACAACAAAACCAACAGTTAGGTTTAGACAACTAAACCAACAGTTAGGTTTAGACAACTAAACCAACAGTTAGGTTTAGACAACTAAACCAACAGTTAGGTTTAGACAACAACACCAACAGTTAGGTTTAGACAACTAAACCAACAGTTAGGTTTAGACAACTAAACCAACAGTTAGGTTTAGACAACAAAACCAACAGTTAGGTTTAGACAACTAAACCAACAGTTAGGTTTAGACAACAACACCAACAGTTAGGTTTAGACAACTAAACCAACAGTTAGGTTTAGACAACTAAACCAACAGTTAGGTTTAGACAACTAAACCAACAGTTAGGTTTAGACAACAACACCAACAGTTAGGTTTAGACAACAACACCAACAGTTAGGTTTAGACAACTAAACCAACAGTTAGGTTTAGACAACTAAACCAACAGTTAGGTTTAGACAACAACACCAACAGTTAGGTTTAGACAACTAAACCAACAGTTAGGTTTAGACAACAACACCAACAGTTAGGTTTAGACAACTAAACCAACAGTTAGGTTTAGACAACTAAACCAACAGTTAGGTTTAGACAACTAAACCAACAGTTAGGTTTAGACAACAACACCAACAGTTAGGTTTAGACAACAACACCAACAGTTAGGTTTAGACAACTAAACCAACAGTTAGGTTTAGACAACTAAACCAACAGTTAGGTTTAGACAACAAAACCAACAGTTAGGTTTAGACAACAACACCAACAGTTAGGTTTAGACAACTAAACCAACAGTTAGGTTTAGACAACTAAACCAACAGTTAGGTTTAGACAACAACACCAACAGTTAGGTTTAGACAACAACACCAACAGTTAGGTTTAGACAACTAAACCAACAGTTAGGTTTAGACAACTAAACCAACAGTTAGGTTTAGACAACAACACCAACAGTTAGGTTTAGACAACTAAACCAACAGTTAGGTTTAGACAACAACACCAACAGTTAGGTTTAGACAACTAAACCAACAGTTAGGTTTAGACAACTAAACCAACAGTTAGGTTTAGACAACTAAATCAACAGTTAGGTTTAGACAACAACACCAACAGTTAGGTTTAGACAACAACACCAACAGTTAGGTTTAGACAACTAAACCAACAGTTAGGTTTAGACAACTAAACCAACAGTTAGGTTTAGACAACAACACCAACAGTTAGGTTTAGACAACTAAACCAACAGTTAGGTTTAGACAACAACACCAACAGTTAGGTTTAGACAACAAAACCAACAGTTAGGTTTAGACAACAAAACCAACAGTTAGGTTTAGTCAACAAAACCAACAGTTAGGTTTGGTCAACAAAACCAACAGTTAGGTTTAGTCAACAAAACCAACAGTTAGGTTTGGTCAACAAAACCAACAGTTAGGTTTAGTCAACAAAACCAACAGTTAGGTTTAGACAACAAAACCAACAGTTAGGTTTAGACAACAACACCAACAGTTAGGTTTAGTCAACAAAACCAACAGTTAGGTTTAGACAACAACACCAACAGTTAGGTTTAGACAACTAAACCAACAGTTAGGTTTAGACAACTAAACCAACAGTTAGGTTTAGACAACAACACCAACAGTTAGGTTTAGACAACAACACCAACAGTTAGGTTTAGACAACTAAACCAACAGTTAGGTTTAGACAACTAAACCAACAGTTAGGTTTAGACAACAACACCAACAGTTAGGTTTAGACAACTAAACCAACAGTTAGGTTTAGACAACAACACCAACAGTTAGGTTTAGACAACTAAACCAACAGTTAGGTTTAGACAACTAAACCAACAGTTAGGTTTAGACAACTAAACCAACAGTTAGGTTTAGACAACAACACCAACAGTTAGGTTTAGACAACAACACCAACAGTTAGGTTTAGACAACTAAACCAACAGTTAGGTTTAGACAACAAAACCAACAGTTAGGTTTAGTCAACAAAACCAACAGTTAGGTTTAGTCAACAAAACCAACAGTTAGGTTTGGTCAACAAAACCAACAGTTAGGTTTAGTCAACAACACCAACAGTTAGGTTTAGACAACAACACCAACAGTTAGGTTTAGACAACAACACCAACAGTTAGGTTTAGACAACAACACCAACAGTTAGGTTTAGACAACAACACCAACAGTTAGGTTAAGACAACAAAACCAACAGTTAGGTTTAGACAACTAAACCAACAGTTAGGTTTAGACAACTAAACCAACAGTTAGGTTTAGACAACAAAACCAACAGTTAGGTTTAGACAACAACACCAACAGTTAGGTTTAGACAACTAAACCAACAGTTAGGTTTAGACAACTAAACCAACAGTTAGGTTTAGACAACAACACCAACAGTTAGGTTTAGACAACAACACCAACAGTTAGGTTTAGACAACTAAACCAACAGTTAGGTTTAGACAACTAAACCAACAGTTAGGTTTAGACAACAACACCAACAGTTAGGTTTAGACAACTAAACCAACAGTTAGGTTTAGACAACAACACCAACAGTTAGGTTTAGACAACTAAACCAACAGTTAGGTTTAGACAACTAAACCAACAGTTAGGTTTAGACAACTAAATCAACAGTTAGGTTTAGACAACAACACCAACAGTTAGGTTTAGACAACAACACCAACAGTTAGGTTTAGACAACTAAACCAACAGTTAGGTTTAGACAACTAAACCAACAGTTAGGTTTAGACAACAACACCAACAGTTAGGTTTAGACAACTAAACCAACAGTTAGGTTTAGACAACAACACCAACAGTTAGGTTTAGACAACAAAACCAACAGTTAGGTTTAGACAACAAAACCAACAGTTAGGTTTAGTCAACAAAACCAACAGTTAGGTTTAGTCAACAAAACCAACAGTTAGGTTTAGTCAACAAAACCAACAGTTAGGTTTGGTCAACAAAACCAACAGTTAGGTTTAGTCAACAAAACCAACAGTTAGGTTTAGACAACAAAACCAACAGTTAGGTTTAGACAACAACACCAACAGTTAGGTTTAGTCAACAAAACCAACAGTTAGGTTTAGACAACAAAACCAACAGTTAGGTTTAGACAACAACACCAACAGTTAGGTTTAGTCAACAAAACCAACAGTTAGGTTTAGACAACAACACCAACAGTTAGGTTTAGACAACTAAACCAACAGTTAGGTTTAGACAACAAAACCAACAGTTAGGTTTAGTCAACAAAACCAACAGTTAGGTTTAGTCAACAAAACCAACAGTTAGGTTTAGTCAACAAAACCAACAGTTAGGTTTAGACAACAACACCAACAGTTAGGTTTAGACAACTAAACCAACAGTTAGGTTTAGACAACAACACCAACAGTTAGGTTTAGACAACTAAACCAACAGTTAGGTTTAGACAACTAAACCAACAGTTAGGTTTAGACAACAACACCAACAGTTAGGTTTAGACAACAACACCAACAGTTAGGTTTAGACAACTAAACCAACAGTTAGGTTTAGACAACTAAACCAACAGTTAGGTTTAGACAACAACACCAACAGTTAGGTTTAGACAACTAAACCAACAGTTAGGTTTAGACAACTAAACCAACAGTTAGGTTTAGACAACAACACCAACAGTTAGGTTTAGACAACTAAACCAACAGTTAGGTTTAGACAACAACACCAACAGTTAGGTTTAGACAACAAAACCAACAGTTAGGTTTAGACAACAAAACCAACAGTTAGGTTTAGTCAACAAAACCAACAGTTAGGTTTAGTCAACAAAACCAACAGTTAGGTTTAGTCAACAAAACCAACAGTTAGGTTTGGTCAACAAAACCAACAGTTAGGTTTAGACAACTAAACCAACAGTTAGGTTTAGACAACAACACCAACAGTTAGGTTTAGACAACAACACCAACAGTTAGGTTTAGACAACTAAACCAACAGTTAGGTTTAGACAACAACACCAACAGTTAGGTTTAGACAACAAAACCAACAGTTAGGTTTAGACAACAATACCAACAGTTAGGTTTAGTCAACAAAACCAACAGTTAGGTTTAGTCACCAAAACCAACAGTTAGGTTTGGTCAACAAAACCAACAGTTAGGTTTAGTCAACAACACCAACAGTTAGGTTTAGACAACAACACCAACAGTTAGGTTTAGACAACAACACCAACAGTTAGGTTTAGACAACAACACCAACAGTTAGGTTTAGACAACAACACCAACAGTTAGGTTAAGACAACAAAACCAACAGTTAGGTTTAGACAACTAAACCAACAGTTAGGTTTAGACAACAACACCAACAGTTAGGTTTAGACAACAACACCAACAGTTAGGTTAAGACAACAAAACCAACAGTTAGGTTTAGACAACTAAACCAACAGTTAGGTTTAGACAACTAAACCAACAGTTAGGTTTAGACAACAAAACCAACAGTTAGGTTTAGACAACAACACCAACAGTTAGGTTTAGACAACTAAACCAACAGTTAGGTTTAGACAACTAAACCAACAGTTAGGTTTAGACAACAAAACCAACAGTTAGGTTTAGACAACTAAACCAACAGTTAGGTTTAGACAACAACACCAACAGTTAGGTTTAGACAACTAAACCAACAGTTAGGTTTAGACAACTAAACCAACAGTTAGGTTTAGACAACTAAACCAACAGTTAGGTTTAGACAACAACACCAACAGTTAGGTTTAGACAACTAAACCAACAGTTAGGTTTAGACAACTAAACCAACAGTTAGGTTTAGACAACAACACCAACAGTTAGGTTTAGACAACAACACCAACAGTTAGGTTTAGACAACTAAACCAACAGTTAGGTTTAGACAACTAAACCAACAGTTAGGTTTAGACAACAACACCAACAGTTAGGTTTAGACAACTAAACCAACAGTTAGGTTTAGACAACAACACCAACAGTTAGGTTTAGATAACTAAACCAACAGTTAGGTTTAGACAACTAAACCAACAGTTAGGTTTAGACAACTAAATCAACAGTTAGGTTTAGACAACAACACCAACAGTTAGGTTAAGACAACAACACCAACAGTTAGGTTTAGACAACAAAACCAACAGTTAGGTTTAGACAACTAAACCAACAGTTAGGTTTAGACAACTAAACCAACAGTTAGGTTTAGACAACAACACCAACAGTTAGGTTTAGACAACTAAACCAACAGTTAGGTTTAGACAACTAAACCAACAGTTAGGTTTAGACAACAAAACCAACAGTTAGGTTTAGACAACTAAACCAACAGTTAGGTTTAGACAACAACACCAACAGTTAGGTTTAGACAACTAAACCAACAGTTAGGTTTAGACAACTAAACCAACAGTTAGGTTTAGACAACTAAACCAACAGTTAGGTTTAGACAACAACACCAACAGTTAGGTTTAGACAACAACACCAACAGTTAGGTTTAGACAACTAAACCAACAGTTAGGTTTAGACAACTAAACCAACAGTTAGGTTTAGACAACAACACCAACAGTTAGGTTTAGACAACTAAACCAACAGTTAGGTTTAGACAACAACACCAACAGTTAGGTTTAGACAACTAAACCAACAGTTAGGTTTAGACAACTAAACCAACAGTTAGGTTTAGACAACTAAACCAACAGTTAGGTTTAGACAACAACACCAACAGTTAGGTTTAGACAACAACACCAACAGTTAGGTTTAGACAACTAAACCAACAGTTAGGTTTAGACAACTAAACCAACAGTTAGGTTTAGACAACAAAACCAACAGTTAGGTTTAGACAACAACACCAACAGTTAGGTTTAGACAACTAAACCAACAGTTAGGTTTAGACAACTAAACCAACAGTTAGGTTTAGACAACAACACCAACAGTTAGGTTTAGACAACAACACCAACAGTTAGGTTTAGACAACTAAACCAACAGTTAGGTTTAGACAACTAAACCAACAGTTAGGTTTAGACAACAACACCAACAGTTAGGTTTAGACAACTAAACCAACAGTTAGGTTTAGACAACAACACCAACAGTTAGGTTTAGACAACTAAACCAACAGTTAGGTTTAGACAACTAAACCAACAGTTAGGTTTAGACAACTAAATCAACAGTTAGGTTTAGACAACAACACCAACAGTTAGGTTTAGACAACAACACCAACAGTTAGGTTTAGACAACTAAACCAACAGTTAGGTTTAGACAACTAAACCAACAGTTAGGTTTAGACAACTAAACCAACAGTTAGGTTTAGACAACAACACCAACAGTTAGGTTTAGACAACAAAACCAACAGTTAGGTTTAGACAACAAAACCAACAGTTAGGTTTAGTCAACAAAACCAACAGTTAGGTTTGGTCAACAAAACCAACAGTTAGGTTTAGTCAACAAAACCAACAGTTAGGTTTGGTCAACAAAACCAACAGTTAGGTTTAGTCAACAAAACCAACAGTTAGGTTTAGACAACAAAACCAACAGTTAGGTTTAGACAACAACACCAACAGTTAGGTTTAGTCAACAAAACCAACAGTTAGGTTTAGACAACAACACCAACAGTTAGGTTTAGACAACTAAACCAACAGTTAGGTTTAGACAACTAAACCAACAGTTAGGTTTAGACAACAACACCAACAGTTAGGTTTAGACAACAACACCAACAGTTAGGTTTAGACAACTAAACCAACAGTTAGGTTTAGACAACTAAACCAACAGTTAGGTTTAGACAACAACACCAACAGTTAGGTTTAGACAACTAAACCAACAGTTAGGTTTAGACAACAACACCAACAGTTAGGTTTAGACAACTAAACCAACAGTTAGGTTTAGACAACTAAACCAACAGTTAGGTTTAGACAACTAAACCAACAGTTAGGTTTAGACAACAACACCAACAGTTAGGTTTAGACAACAACACCAACAGTTAGGTTTAGACAACTAAACCAACAGTTAGGTTTAGACAACAAAACCAACAGTTAGGTTTAGTCAACAAAACCAACAGTTAGGTTTAGTCAACAAAACCAACAGTTAGGTTTGGTCAACAAAACCAACAGTTAGGTTTAGTCAACAACACCAACAGTTAGGTTTAGACAACAACACCAACAGTTAGGTTTAGACAACAACACCAACAGTTAGGTTTAGACAACAACACCAACAGTTAGGTTTAGACAACAACACCAACAGTTAGGTTAAGACAACAAAACCAACAGTTAGGTTTAGACAACTAAACCAACAGTTAGGTTTAGACAACTAAACCAACAGTTAGGTTTAGACAACAAAACCAACAGTTAGGTTTAGACAACAACACCAACAGTTAGGTTTAGACAACTAAACCAACAGTTAGGTTTAGACAACTAAACCAACAGTTAGGTTTAGACAACAACACCAACAGTTAGGTTTAGACAACAACACCAACAGTTAGGTTTAGACAACTAAACCAACAGTTAGGTTTAGACAACTAAACCAACAGTTAGGTTTAGACAACAACACCAACAGTTAGGTTTAGACAACTAAACCAACAGTTAGGTTTAGACAACAACACCAACAGTTAGGTTTAGACAACTAAACCAACAGTTAGGTTTAGACAACTAAACCAACAGTTAGGTTTAGACAACTAAATCAACAGTTAGGTTTAGACAACAACACCAACAGTTAGGTTTAGACAACAACACCAACAGTTAGGTTTAGACAACTAAACCAACAGTTAGGTTTAGACAACTAAACCAACAGTTAGGTTTAGACAACAACACCAACAGTTAGGTTTAGACAACTAAACCAACAGTTAGGTTTAGACAACAACACCAACAGTTAGGTTTAGACAACAAAACCAACAGTTAGGTTTAGACAACAAAACCAACAGTTAGGTTTAGTCAACAAAACCAACAGTTAGGTTTAGTCAACAAAACCAACAGTTAGGTTTAGTCAACAAAACCAACAGTTAGGTTTGGTCAACAAAACCAACAGTTAGGTTTAGTCAACAAAACCAACAGTTAGGTTTAGACAACAAAACCAACAGTTAGGTTTAGACAACAACACCAACAGTTAGGTTTAGTCAACAAAACCAACAGTTAGGTTTAGACAACAACACCAACAGTTAGGTTTAGACAACTAAACCAACAGTTAGGTTTAGACAACAAAACCAACAGTTAGGTTTAGTCAACAAAACCAACAGTTAGGTTTAGTCAACAAAACCAACAGTTAGGTTTAGTCAACAAAACCAACAGTTAGGTTTAGACAACAACACCAACAGTTAGGTTTAGACAACTAAACCAACAGTTAGGTTTAGACAACAACACCAACAGTTAGGTTTAGACAACTAAACCAACAGTTAGGTTTAGACAACTAAACCAACAGTTAGGTTTAGACAACAACACCAACAGTTCGGTTTAGACAACAACACCAACAGTTAGGTTTAGACAACTAAACCAACAGTTAGGTTTAGACAACTAAACCAACAGTTAGGTTTAGACAACAACACCAACAGTTAGGTTTAGACAACTAAACCAACAGTTAGATTTAGACAACTAAACCAACAGTTAGGTTTAGACAACAACACCAACAGTTAGGTTTAGACAACTAAACCAACAGTTAGGTTTAGACAACAACACCAACAGTTAGGTTTAGACAACAAAACCAACAGTTAGGTTTAGACAACAAAACCAACAGTTAGGTTTAGTCAACAAAACCAACAGTTAGGTTTAGTCAACAAAACCAACAGTTAGGTTTAGTCAACAAAACCAACAGTTAGGTTTGGTCAACAAAACCAACAGTTAGGTTTAGTCAACAAAACCAACAGTTAGGTTTGGTCAACAAAACCAACAGTTAGGTTTAGTCAACAAAACCAACAGTTAGGTTTAGACAACAAAACCAACAGTTAGGTTTAGTCAACAAAACCAACAGTTAGGTTTAGACAACAAAACCAACAGTTAGGTTTAGACAACAACACCAATAGTTAGGTTTAGTCAACAAAACCAACTGTTAGGTTTAGTCAACAAAACCAACAGTTAGGTTTAGACAACAACACCAACAGTTAGGTTTAGACAACAAAACCAACAGTTAGGTTCAGACAACAAAACCAACAGTTAGGTTTAGTCAACAAAACCAACAGTTAGGTTTAGACAACAAAACCAACAGTTAGGTTTAGTCAACAAAACCAACAGTTAGGTTTAGACAACAAAACCAACAGTTAGGTTTAGACAACAACACCAACAGTTAGGTTTAGACAACAACACCAACAGTTAGGTTTAGACAACAACACCAACAGTTAGGTTTAGACAACAAAACCAACAGTTAGGTTTAGACAACTAAACCAACAGTTAGGTTTAGACAACTAAACCAACAGTTAGGTTTAGACAACAAAACCAACAGTTAGGTTTAGACAACAACACCAACAGTTAGGTTTAGACAACTAAACCAACAGTTAGGTTTAGACAACTAAACCAACAGTTAGGTTTAGACAACTAAACCAACAGTTAGGTTTAGACAACAAAACCAACAGTTAGGTTTAGACAACTAAACCAACAGTTAGGTTTAGACAACAACACCAACAGTTAGGTTTAGACAACTAAACCAACAGTTAGGTTTAGACAACTAAACCAACAGTTAGGTTTAGACAACAACACCAACAGTGAGGTTTAGACAACAACACCAACAGTTAGGTTTAGACAACTAAACCAACAGTTAGGTTTAGACAACTAAACCAACAGTTAGGTTTAGACAACTAAACCAACAGTTAGGTTTAGACAACAACACCAACAGTTAGGTTTAGACAACTAAACCAACAGTTAGGTTTAGACAACAACACCAACAGTTAGGTTTAGACAACTAAACCAACAGTTAGGTTTAGACAACTAAACCAACAGTTAGGTTTAGACAACTAAACCAACAGTTAGGTTTAGACAACAACACCAACAGTTAGGTTTAGACAACTAAACCAACAGTTAGGTTTAGACAACTAAACCAACAGTTAGGTTTAGACAACAACACCAACAGTTAGGTTTAGACAACAACACCAACAGTTAGGTTTAGACAACTAAACCAACAGTTAGGTTTAGACAACAACACCAACAGTTAGGTTTAGACAACAAAACCAACAGTTAGGTTTAGACAACAAAACCAACAGTTAGGTTTAGTCAACAAAACCAACAGTTAGGTTTAGTCAACAAAACCAACAGTTAGGTTTGGTCAACAATACCAACAGTTAGGTTTAGTCAACAACACCAACAGTTAGGTTTAGACAACAACACCAACAGTTAGGTTTAGACAACAACACCAACAGTTAGGTTTAGACAACAACACCAACAGTTAGGTTTAGACAACAACACCAACAGTTAGGTTAAGACAACAAAACCAACAGTTAGGTTTAGACAACTAAACCAACAGTTAGGTTTAGACAACTAAACCAACAGTTAGGTTTAGACAACAAAACCAACAGTTAGGTTTAGACAACAACACCAACAGTTAGGTTTAGACAACTAAACCAACAGTTAGGTTTAGACAACTAAACCAACAGTTAGGTTTAGACAACAAAACCAACAGTTAGGTTTAGACAACTAAACCAACAGTTAGGTTTAGACAACAACACCAACAGTTAGGTTTAGACAACTAAACCAACAGTTAGGTTTAGACAACTAAACCAACAGTTAGGTTTAGACAACTAAACCAACAGTTAGGTTTAGACAACAACACCAACAGTTAGGTTTAGACAACAACACCAACAGTTAGGTTTAGACAACTAAACCAACAGTTAGGTTTAGACAACTAAACCAACAGTTAGGTTTAGACAACAACACCAACAGTTAGGTTTAGACAACTAAACCAACAGTTAGGTTTAGACAACAACACCAACAGTTAGGTTTAGACAACTAAACCAACAGTTAGGTTTAGACAACTAAACCAACAGTTAGGTTTAGACAACTAAATCAACAGTTAGGTTTAGACAACAACACCAACAGTTAGGTTTAGACAACTAAACCAACAGTTAGGTTTAGACAACAAAACCAACAGTTAGGTTTAGACAACAACACCAACAGTTAGGTTTAGTCAACAAAACCAACAGTTAGGTTTAGACAACAACACCAACAGTTAGGTTTAGACAACAACACCAACAGTTAGGTTTAGACAACTAAACCAACAGTTAGGTTTAGACAACTAAACCAACAGTTAGGTTTAGACAACAACACCAACAGTTAGGTTTAGACAACTAAACCAACAGTTAGGTTTAGACAACAACACCAACAGTTAGGTTTAGACAACAAAACCAACAGTTAGGTTTAGACAACAAAACCAACAGTTAGGTTTAGTCAACAAAACCAACAGTTAGGTTTAGTCAACAAAACCAACAGTTAGGTTTAGTCAACAAAACCAACAGTTACGTTTGGTCAACAAAACCAACAGTTAGGTTTGGTCAACAAAACCAACAGTTAGGTTTAGACAACAAAACCAACAGTTAGGTTTAGACAACAACACCAACAGTTAGGTTTAGTCAACAAAACCAACAGTTAGGTTTAGACAACAAAACCAACAGTTAGGTTTAGTCAACAAAACCAACAGTTAGGTTTAGTCAACAAAACCAACAGTTAGGTTTGGTCAACAATACCAACAGTTAGGTTTAGTCAACAACACCAACAGTTAGGTTTAGACAACAACACCAACAGTTAGGTTTAGACAACAACACCAACAGTTAGGTTTAGACAACAACACCAACAGTTAGGTTTAGACAACAACACCAACAGTTAGGTTAAGACAACAAAACCAACAGTTAGGTTTAGACAACTAAACCAACAGTTAGGTTTAGACAACTAAACCAACAGTTAGGTTTAGACAACAAAACCAACAGTTAGGTTTAGACAACAACACCAACAGTTAGGTTTAGACAACTAAACCAACAGTTAGGTTTAGACAACTAAACCAACAGTTAGGTTTAGACAACAAAACCAACAGTTAGGTTTAGACAACTAAACCAACAGTTAGGTTTAGACAACAACACCAACAGTTAGGTTTAGACAACTAAACCAACAGTTAGGTTTAGACAACTAAACCAACAGTTAGGTTTAGACAACTAAACCAACAGTTAGGTTTAGACAACAACACCAACAGTTAGGTTTAGACAACAACACCAACAGTTAGGTTTAGACAACTAAACCAACAGTTAGGTTTAGACAACTAAACCAACAGTTAGGTTTAGACAACAACACCAACAGTTAGGTTTAGACAACTAAACCAACAGTTAGGTTTAGACAACAACACCAACAGTTAGGTTTAGACAACTAAACCAACAGTTAGGTTTAGACAACTAAACCAACAGTTAGGTTTAGACAACTAAATCAACAGTTAGGTTTAGACAACAACACCAACAGTTAGGTTTAGACAACTAAACCAACAGTTAGGTTTAGACAACAAAACCAACAGTTAGGTTTAGACAACAACACCAACAGTTAGGTTTAGTCAACAAAACCAACAGTTAGGTTTAGACAACAACACCAACAGTTAGGTTTAGACAACAACACCAACAGTTAGGTTTAGACAACTAAACCAACAGTTAGGTTTAGACAACTAAACCAACAGTTAGGTTTAGACAACAACACCAACAGTTAGGTTTAGACAACTAAACCAACAGTTAGGTTTAGACAACAACACCAACAGTTAGGTTTAGACAACAAAACCAACAGTTAGGTTTAGACAACAAAACCAACAGTTAGGTTTAGTCAACAAAACCAACAGTTAGGTTTAGTCAACAAAACCAACAGTTAGGTTTAGTCAACAAAACCAACAGTTACGTTTGGTCAACAAAACCAACAGTTAGGTTTGGTCAACAAAACCAACAGTTAGGTTTAGACAACAAAACCAACAGTTAGGTTTAGACAACAACACCAACAGTTAGGTTTAGTCAACAAAACCAACAGTTAGGTTTAGACAACAACACCAACAGTTAGGTTTAGACAACTAAACCAACAGTTAGGTTTAGACAACAAAACCAACAGTTAGGTTTAGTCAACAAAACCAACAGTTAGGTTTAGTCAACAAAACCAACAGTTAGGTTTAGACAACAACACCAACAGTTAGGTTTAGACAACAAAACCAACAGTTAGGTTTAGTCAACAAAACCAACAGTTAGGTTTAGTCAACAAAACCAACAGTTAGGTTTAGTCAACAAAACCAACAGTTAGGTTTAGTCAACAAAACCAACAGTTAGGTTTAGTCAACAAAACCAACAGTTAGGTTTAGTCAACAAAACCAACAGTTAGGTTTAGTCAATAAAACCAACAGTTAGGTTTAGTCAACAAAACCAACAGTTAGGTTTAGACAACAAAACTAACAGTTAGGTTTAGACAACAACACCAACAGTTAGGTTTAGACAACAACACCAACAGTTAGGTTTAGACAACAACACCAACAGTTAGGTTTAGTCAACAAAACCAAGTTAGGTTTAGTCAACAAAACCAACAGTTAGGTTTAGTCAACAAAACCAACAGTTAGGTTTAGTCAACAAAACCAACAGTTAGGTTTAGTCAACAAAACCAACAGTTAGGTTTAGTCAACAAAACCAACAGTTAGGTTTAGACAACAAAACTAACAGTTAGGTTTAGTCAACAAAACCAACAGTTAGGTTTAGACAACAAAACCAAGTTAGGTTTAGTCAACAAAACCAACAGTTAGGTTTAGTCAACAAAACCAACAGTTAGGTTTAGTCAACAAAACCAACAGTTAGGTTTAGTCAACAAAACCAAGTTAGGTTTAGTCAACAAAACCAACAGTTAGGTTTAGTCAACAAAACCAACAGTTAGGTTTAGTCAACAAAACCAACAGTTAGGTTTAGACAACAACACCAACAGTTAGGTTTAGACAACAACACCAACAGTTAGGTTTAGACAACAACACCAACAGTTAGGTTTAGTCAACAAAACCAAGTTAGGTTTAGTCAACAAAAAATCCACCACAAAAAAGACTCCTAATTAATATTCATTGGCTTTATTTTCCCTGTACACAAATCCAATAGATTCCATGACTCCTTCACAAACTAACATGATACTGGGCTGGCAGCTCACACCAAAACCATCAGATCAATAATCGCTGCAGGTATGAGCAGACATATGTGGTTCTTTTTGGGGTGAACTGTCCCTTTAGAGTCAGTCTGAACACGCAGGTCGAGTGTAACATTAAACTGATGAACAGTGTTCAGGTCTCTCTTCAAATGACACGCCAGTCCCCTCCGTCGTGCACGCGCTTCCTCGGGCACCAGCAGAGCATAAAGTGAGCTGCGCGCGCACGGGGCTCAGCAGTGAAGCAGCAAGAGGCGGTAGTGAAAGCAGCTCCGGTGAGTTCAGAGAGAACACGCGCACACCGCGGGGTTAACATGAGCTCCGCGCACCTGACCGCGCGGGAAGCGTCTCTTCTCCGGGAGCTCAAGAGGTGACGCGCCCTGCGGGAATTGGTTTGAGTTTGTTACCGGAGAGCATGGCGGAGCTGTGGATCTACAACGCCACGTCCTCGTGGAACCGGTCTGCCGCGGGACAGGACCGCTTCAGCAGCCTGGACGACATCGACGTGCCGGAGGACGGATCTCCGGCCCTGCGCATCCTCATCTCCATCGTGTACTCGGTGGTGTGCGCTGCCGGGCTGGTCGGGAACCTGCTGGTGTTCTTCCTCATGAAGGTGCGCCGCGGCCGGAAGAAACGCTCCAGCATCAACCTGTTCGTCCTCAACCTGGCCATCACGGACTTCCAGTTCGTGCTGACGCTGCCGTTCTGGGCGGTGGACACGGCCCTGGACTTCAGCTGGCCGTTTGGAAACGCCATGTGCAAGATTATCCTCTCCGTGACGGTGATGAACATGTACGCCAGCGTGTTCTTCCTCACCGCCATGAGCGTCACCCGGTACTGGTCGGTGGCCTCGGCGCTGAAGGACCGGACCCGGCGGCGGGTGTGCCCGGTGCGCTGGGTGATCGCCGGGCTCTGGGTCTCCGCCACGGCGGCTTCTTTGCCCACAGCCGTTTTCTCCACGGTGAAGAGCGTGGCCGGGGAGCGGCTGTGCCTGCTGGGCTTCCCGGATGGCCAGTCGTGGCTCGCGCTGTACCACCTCCAGAAGATCCTGGTGGCCTTCGTGTTCCCCATGCTGATCGTCAGCGTGTGCTACCTGCTGCTGCTGCGCTTCGTCCGCCTGCATAGCATGAACAACAACCAGGTGAAGCGGAGGTCCCGCGTGACGCGCTCGGTCACCATCGTCGTCCTCTCCTTCTTCATCTGCTGGATGCCCAACCACGCCATCACCTTCTGGGGCGTGCTGGTGAAGTTCAACGTGGTCAACTGGGACCGGATGTACTACATGGTGCACACGTACGTGCACCCGGTGACCGTGTGCCTGGCGCACACCAACAGCTGCCTGAACCCGGTGCTGTACTGCCTCATGCGCCGCGAGTTCCGCAAGAAGATGAAGGATCTGTTCTGGAGGATGTCATCGCCCGGCGGGACGAACAGCTGCCACCTGCGGCCGTTCTCCGGGACGGTGCGAGCGGAGCCGGACGACACGCAGATCGTCATCCCGCTGAACACCTTGGAGACGGAGAACTGCAGACTCTCCGTTCTGACGGACCAGTGCGACACGGACGCGCTGCAGAAGTGAAGCAGACTCTGAAAGAAAACGCAACACTGGTGTGTCTCTTTGCGCACATTAAAGTTGCTCTTCGTGCCACAAGTGTTGCTGGAGCTTTGTACCTCCTTTAACCAAACACTACAGGATCCATCTCGGAATGTGCCAAATCCAACGCCAGTACAAAACCATTGAAGGCATCACAGCTGGCGCATTAAATGTGATTGTTGACTTTGCATTAAAGGGATTGTATAGATGTGCATCACAGTTTAAAGGTGTGAAACATAAAATGAGAGAAATAACACTCGTGCGTAAATTGCGCATCCGTGCGTAAAACCATCCTGCTGCGTTTCCCGCTTCTTCTCCGACTGGGCTCTGTCACCACAGTGATGCTGATGTTGTTCTTCTGGTTTTTGGAGGCAGATTTTCTTTGTATACTATAAATGGAGCGCGCGCTGCTTCGCTCTCTAAAGTGCTCTCCGTGCGGACTTCACTGGTTCAGCTGCTGCCTCGAGCTTCATTCTGTGGATTATTAGTGACGTTTCTTCTGTGGCTGCTGTGTAAAATGTTGGAGCTTGAGTAAGTGAATGTATTAAAAAAAATTGCCAATGCAACCTTAAAAAAACAATGTTTGTAGAATAAAATGTTGAACTGTGTTGACGTTGGTTCCAGGTTTGGTTTGAAGTGTTTCGATGTGTTGGCTGTGATGCGTTCAGGGGTTCATGTGTTGACAAGCCAGCAGCCTCAGCTGGAAACCAAACAGGCTGACTTTCATTCTTTAAAGATGTTTCATTGAGACATTTGAAAGGTTGGATTCTCATGCACGCGTTGTGCAGGCGTCACTGCTGAGCTCCTCCACTCTGATTGGCTGTGGACAAACGTGTCCAGTTATGCACCTTTGCAGACTTGAGGTGCAACTGTCAACCAATCAGAGTCCAGAACTACAAATATTGATATTGAACCCTCTGCAAAAAAAAAAGACGTTTCACTGAGTTTCAACAATCTGAAAGCATCATAAAGTAAATGTTTTTATTATTATAACTAGAAAGTGACAATTATGTTTATTGTCTTGATTCATCGTTTGGTACCAGATGTGATACAAATAGTGATTTGTGTTTGTTTTCTTTTCCTAAAACCTAAAATGAAGTTTTCAAAAAGAAATAAGAAAAGATTTTAAGAAGCTGAAAATTACTTTATTTAGTAATCAATTGAGTTTCAAAATAAATAATTTCAGCTTTATGTTATGATCCTATTTTGTTTATTAATACAAATGTTTTTATTTATTTATTATTGAATCGCTTTGAGATTTGAAATCTATTTTCTGACGTCTCCTCATACGGTTCGATATTTGACCAAAAGTTAATCCTCATTTTTCGTGCTTTTTCCTACAAAATTCCAGCAACACGAGTCAAAATAACGCTCGTTACATGAAAAGTATTTTCAAAATAAACCTCCATTAGTTTTAAGAAAAGATGTCGTTTGAGTTCAAATACAAAATGATTTCACGGGATATCTACGAACTATGTTTCTTCGGAAAAGTTACGAATGCTGGATAAAACGTTTCTGACGGAGTTTGAGGCATAAAAGTATGTTAATGGGTTTATTTTGTTACCTCTATTCCTACATTTGTATTTATCTAAACAGCACAAAATAGTTTCCGTTCATTTCTGTGAAGTTATTAATAAGAGGCTGGTCACGATGTTTGTAGGTATTTCTCATGTTCTGCAGATCTGATGAAGGAAACGCAGATAAAACATCTGTGATGATGTTTCTTCTGAACGTCGGCTCGTTCTGTCACTTTAAGCAGAAACGTGTCGATCTGCCGTCAGCCAATCAGGCGACAGAGCCAGAAACAGACCCGCCCTCACGCTCACAACAGAAACACTGTTAAAAAACAATGTTTACAAAGTGCTTTGACAGACAAAGCAGCAAAAGCAAAACAATAATAACAACAGAAAGCTCAGTGAGACAGTCGATAAAAATAAGCTAAGAAATCAAATTTATAAAATTTATAAAAATATATAAAAGTTATAAAGTTATCAATACAATTATATATTTTCTAAAATAAGAAATTGTAAAATAATTTAGTAAAATCAACGAATAAAAATTAAACAGAAAAGTGGCGAAGCTGCCCAGAAATGAGCTGAAGGACCAGGATGAAGAATGTAAATTGTAACACAAAAGCAGAGAAATTATCTCATAAATATCACATAGAGATGTACCTTCATTAATCAGATACCAGGTGTACCTTCATTAATCAGATACCAGGTGTACCTTCATGAATCAGATACCAGGTGTACCTTCATGAATCAGATACCAGGTGTACCTTCGTTAGTCAGATACCAGGTTTACCTTCATTAATCAGATACCAGGTGTACCTTCATTAATCAGATACCAGGTTTACCTTCATTAATCAGATACCAGGTGTACCTTCATTAATCAGATACCAGGTATACCTTCATTAGTTAGATACCAGGTGCACCTTCATGAATCAGATACCAGGTGTACCTTCATGAATCAGATACCAGGTGTACCTTCATGAATCAGATACCAGGGGCACCTTCATGAATCAGATACCAGGTGTACCTTCATGAATCAGATACCAGGTGTACCTTCATTAGTCAGATACCAGGTGTACCTTCATTAGTCAGATACCAGGTGTACCTTCATGAATCAGATACCAGGTGTACCTTCATGAATCAGATACCAGGTGTACCTTCATTAGTCAGATACCAGGTGTACCTTCATTAGTCAGATACCAGGTGTACCTTCATGAATCAGATACCAGGTGTACCTTCATTAGTCAGATACCAGGTGTACCTTCATTAGTCAGATACCAGGTGCACCTTCATGAATCAGATACCAGGTGTATCTTCATGAATCGGATACCAGGTGTACCTTCTTTAATCAGATACCAGGTGTACCTTCATGAATCAGATGCCAGGTGTACCTTCATTAGTCAGATACCAGGTGCACCTTCATGAATCAGATACCAGGTTTACCTTCATGAATCAGATACCAGGTATACCTTCGTTAGTCAGATACCAGGTTTACCTTCATTAATCAGATACCAGGTGTACCTTCATTAATCAGATACCAGGTATACCTTCATTAGTTAGATACCAGGTGCACCTTCATGAATCAGATACCAGGTGTACCTTCATGAATCAGATACCAGGTGTACCTTCATGAATCAGATACCAGGGGCACCTTCATGAATCAGATACCAGGTGTACCTTCATGAATCAGATACCAGGTGTACCTTCATTAGTCAGATACCAGGTGTACCTTCATTAGTCAGATACCAGGTGTACCTTCATGAATCAGATACCAGGTGTACCTTCATGAATCAGATACCAGGTGTACCTTCATTAGTCAGATACCAGGTGTACCTTCATTAGTCAGATACCAGGTGTACCTTCATGAATCAGATACCAGGTGTACCTTCATTAGTCAGATACCAGGTGCACCTTCATGAATCAGATACCAGGTGTATCTTCATGAATCGGATACCAGGTGTACCTTCTTTAATCAGATACCAGGTGTACCTTCATGAATCAGATGCCAGGTGTACCTTCATTAGTCAGATACCAGGTGCACCTTCATGAATCAGATACCAGGTTTACCTTCATGAATCAGATACCAGGTGTACCTTCATTAGTCAGATACCAGGTGTACCTTCATTAGTCAGATACCAGGTGCACCTTCATGAATCAGATACCAGGTGTATCTTCATGAATCGGATACCAGGTGTACCTTCATTAGTCAGATACCAGGTGTACCTTCATTAGTCAGATACCAGGTGCACCTTCATGAATCAGATACCAGGTGTACCTTCATGAATCAGATACCAGGTGTACCTTCATGAATCAGATACCAGGTGTACCTTCATGAATCAGATACCAGGTGCACCTTCATGAATTAGATACCAGGTGTACCTTCATGAATCAGATACCAGGTGGACCTTCATGAATCAGATACCAGGTGTACCTTCATGAATCGGATACCAGGTGTACCTTCATGAATCAGATACCAGGTTTACCTTCTTTAATCAGATACCAGGTGTACCTTCATGAATCAGATGCCAGGTGTACCTTCATTAATCAGATACCAGGTGTACCTTCATGAATCAGATACCAGGTGTACCTTCATGAATCAGATACCAGGTGTACCTTCATTAGTCAGATACCAGGAGTACCTTCATGAATCAGATACCAGGTGTACCTTCATGAATCAGGTACCAGGTGTACCTTCATTAGTCAGATACCAGGTGCACCTTCATGAATCAGATACCAGGTGTACCTTCATGAATCAGATACCAGGTGTACCTTCATGAATCAGATACCAGGTGTACCTTCATGAATCAGATACCAGGTGCACCTTCATGAATCAGATACCAGGTGTACCTTCATGAATCAGATACCAGGTGGACCTTCATGAATCAGATACCAGGTGTACCTTCATGAATCGGATACCAGGTGTACCTTCATGAATCAGATACCAGGTTTACCTTCTTTAATCAGATACCAGGTGTACCTTCATGAATCAGATGCCAGGTGTACCTTCATTAATCAGATACCAGGTGTACCTTCATGAATCAGATACCAGGTGTACCTTCATTAATCAGATACCAGGTGTACCTTCATTAGTCAGATACCAGGAGTACCTTCATGAATCAGATACCAGGTGTACCTTCATGAATCAGGTACCAGGTGTACCTTCATTAATCAGATACCAGGTGTACTTTCATTAATCAGATACCAGGTGTACCTTCATGAATCAGGTACCAGGTGTACCTTCATTAATCAGATACCAGGTGTACCTTCATGAATCAGGTACCAGGTGTACCTTCATTAATCAGATACCAGGTGTACCTTCATGAATCAGGTACCAGGTGTACCTTCATTAATCAGATACCAGGTGTACTTTCATTAATCAGATACCAGGTGTACCTTCATGAATCAGGTACCAGGTGTACCTTCATTAATCAGATACCAGGTGTACCTTCATGAATCAGGTACCAGGTGTACCTTCATTAATCAGATACCAGGTGTACTTTCATTAATCAGATACCAGGTGTTTGATATTCACTGTCAAAGTACTGAGAGTAAAAGTACTCAGTGCAGTAACATGCGTCCTGTGACTGATGTGACGTTATCAGAAGTAAACATATTTCATATTTGATAGGTTGTATTTGAGGATATTGCTCGTCTCACAGATTACTCTCCATCACAATGATTTAAACTAATAAAGGTGAGATGTGTGAATATCCGTATTAATTGTCTCCGATTGTGGACTTCCATGAAGCCCCACAGCGCCCCCTACAGGTGGAGCTGCATCATCACACAGAGCTTCATCATCTTCATCAGCTTTGAAGCATTCAGTGAAAACATTGTAAACCTTTTAAATCTAATTTATTATGCTTATTTTCACTTCAGGTGTAGAATATTGTGTCTCTTTTAGTGTTTAATAACAGTAATATTAATATTAATGATAATAATAATAATAATAATAATAATGTGTGTATACGGGTAAAGAAGTGGCCATTAAACAGTCAAAGATCCAAAGACAAATTATTCAGTGAATCAAACACGACTCAAAGCAGCTTCTCACTTTTAATACATCTTCATTTATTAAAATAATCTTTAAGTCATCATTAAACCCCGACACACGGACTCCCGACAGCGTTTAGATTCTCTGTGATTCGTAGCAGAACGCATCGCAGCTAATTCAGCTTTCTGTCCGAAAACACATTTATTTTTGTCAAAAATAATAAAAAGTGATGGTGTTAACATGAACCCATCGCGTTTTGATCGTCGCCATCTTGGCTTTTTTAGCAACCAGTAAACAGGAAGTGACCATATCTGGACTGAGGAGGAGTGACGTAGAGACGGCGTATACGTCTCTGGTAGAGACCTGTCAATCACTGTGTAGCCCCGCCCTAGAGCATACCCTGCTTTATGGTCTGTTTGACTCTAAGTCTTTATAGAACCAGAGGTGGTCTCCTGGCCTGAGACCTAAAAATAAACTTTGTTATAATTCACAAACTAAAGATCATTGACTGAACAAATATTAGGTTTTTCCTCCATGTTGACACTCGACAGTCTCACTTTAGAGCCGTTATTGTGAAACCATTTCGCAGTCAACGCACTCATCAGTCCGGATTCCATCCCGACTCAGTATTCATGATCCTCATCAGAGACGCTCCACAATAAAACCTCCAAACTTCCCAGAGCGAGTCCTCTGGTTTACACCTGCAGGCCCCTCCCAGGTGGGCGGAGCTTCCTCCGTCAGTCGTCGGGCTCGGTGACGCACTGCTCCACGATCTCCCTCAGGTTGGGGTTCTCCATGGCGGCCGCCACTCGCTCCTTATCGTTGATCTGCTTGTTGACTGGAGACACAAAACTTCACTTGTTAGACTTCAGTCTGGAGTCACGACGAACACTTCAGAATCCGCTGCGACACAGCTTTCATTGTGTAGAAAGTCTCATCACTAATAGACGTTATCTACTTCAGTACATGTTCAACAGGTCAACTGAAAGAGACAAAGCTGAATAAGATGAGAAGATGAACTCACTGTCTTCTTCAGTGGAGTGAGTTCCCTCTGAAATGTAGATCTCCAACTGAGAAGAGAAATAAAAACAGCGGATGTTAAGATGCAGCCGCACGCTGTGCTGCAAGTTATTCATTCAGGAACTTTAATGAGTACAACTTATTAAATGAGTTAAATTAAATATAAACGTTCATAATGAGGAATAACAGACCAACAGAGAAATACGTTACGATACGATACGATAAGCTACGATACGAGAAGCTACGATACGAGAAGTTACGATACGATAAGCTACGATACGATAAGCTACGATACGAAGTTATGATAAGATAAGTTACGAAAGGATAATCCTTTGTTAGTCGGGGACATTTGCAGGATTACAGCAGCAAAGAGAAAAGTGAAAACGAAACGAACGTATAAAATTAGTGATCACACAGTAAAGATATAATAAATAAGGAAAGAAGCTGCTGGAACAGGCTGATGATGTTGAGCAGATGTTCAGCAGCTTCCTCTGCTCTGATCAAGAGGCTCCTCGTCTCGCCACCTGCTGCTACTCCACGCCGTGTGTTTGATGCCGTCCAGGATCGGCTCTCTCTGCTCGACCTCTCACCTCTGGAACTGGCTGGTGAACAAACAGCAATGAAGGCTTCCTGCCTGTTGTTCATGAACAGCTGTTTCCTGACTGAACTCCAGCAGTTTAATCTTCTTGTTTGTCACGTTTTAATGTTCGACAGTCGGCTTTAAACTTTCTGTGTTACGAGTGAAGCGTTCATGGAAACGTATTCATGTAATCACCGGTTAAGTCTCTTTAAATGGTATAAATCTGGACTCACAGACATGAATATGAATATCGTTAGATTCACTCTGAGGATTTCCATTATATCTGATGTGCATCGCGTATAAACGTCCTTAAATCAACTTAGGAGTCTGTTAGAAGGAGCCTTATTATGACTGCAGACCTTCAGTATCTCAGAGGTCCAGGGACAGCAGTCTGTTCATCCCCAGTACACGGCAGACAGCAGCTGATAAAAGGCCATTCAGCGTTTATTTTAATGGAGATAATTTGTCATTTTTGGGCCGTTAGAGAGGCTCTGAATGTCCAGTGGACCATGAGAGAGAGAGGGCGACGTGTCGTCTGATGAACAGTCGGGATGAGAACCTCTGATCTCTCTGTATCTGGATGTTTGTAATAACATGAACACGAGCAGAGATGATCTAAAAGTCACTCCTGTGGTTCTCACCTTGTGTTTGAACGGCAAACATCTCTGCAGCTTCACCTGTAAGCAGAGACCTGCAGACACAACGATGAGAGGAGAAGAGGAAGAAGAAGAAGATTCTCTTTAGTCTGAGGTTCAGAGGTTAAATAGAGAGCTGCAGGATGACGTGTTTCTGTAGTCAAACAGGAAGTCATCATCACTGGTTCCCTCCACAAACAGTCAATCACCTTCTTCCATTAGATTCCAAATAATTACAGAAAATAATCTGTGTGTCAACAATCGTTTATGATATTTACAGGTGTATATATATACATATATATATATATATACTGTATATACACACATCCATATGTATATATATATATATAGTTATTGATCAGCTGACTCACCGATCAGCGTGGCCAGAGAGCAGTGGGGGACGGTCGGGGAGAACTTGATGATGATCAGGTACTCATCCTCTCCGAGCTCCTGGACCTCCACACACTTCTCCGTCACCACGTCCAGCTCCTCCAGGGTGTTGGGCTTCTCCGGGTCCCGGATCGACCGGATCACGTCTGGGGGGGGGGGGGGGGGGGGGGGGGGGATGTGTTTACTAAGCAGGCCGACAATAAGTCTAAACTAGAAGGTAATGAGTCACAAATAATACCATTAACAGGACATAAAGATTAAAAGCAGCAGAAAGACGAATCTCACGGAGCTGAAAGCATCTTATCTTCCATCATTAATAAAATACTCTGTGATGGTTATGATTACATCACACTCCCTGAGGAGGTTTCAGAAGAATTAAATGACTCATTTCATGATTAGAAGATACAGAAGTGTAAGAACATGATGTTTCTCTTCAGATTGATAATCAATAACACGTTATTATTATTATTAAGCTGCAGGTGAGTTAGGTGTATAGTTCTGTACTCTGGTCACGTGTGCTGTTCACTACAAACCAAAGAGTTCAAGAAATCAAATATTATTCATTACTTTGGCCAAAACAGTGTCATTCACTCAAACATAAAGCAAACTCCATTCAGAAACCTTTTATAGGAGTTCTGTTCCAGTACTTTGTGCCACTTCTCTACAAACACAGTTTAAAGAACTGCGCATGCGCTCTTCACTCCAGTCTCACCAAACTCCATTGAATAGATGGTGTATTTGACTTCCCCACACAGCAGTGAACATCAGGCCTGATGGAGCTTCTACTCACCGTAAACCTCTAACGCTTTCTCCTCCATCTTTCTAGTCAAAGCGCCATCACAAACATAACAAACACGGAGCTACTGTTGTGATCTCTATCGAACCAGGAAGTACGTTTAACGGACACCGGAAGTGTGAAAATTACAACCGAGATCTGCTGGTTCCCTCGCAGCCAATCAGCGCATCCGTCTCACTTCCGCTTCCTGTATTATTTTCCAGGGAAAAGCAATCGATGCATGATCAAATTATAACTCAAGTAAGTACATTTTCTGAAGTACAATTTTTCAAAATGCTTGTACTTTACTTGAGTATTTCCTCATTATGCTATTTTGTACTTCTACTCCAATACATCTCAGAGGTATATATTGTACTTTTCACTACACACTACACTACTAGTCTATTTGACAGTTTTGGTTACTTCGCAGATTTAGACCATTAATAATATATATTATTCTGCATGGTAAGTACTTTTGATTTTAGTACTTCATGTATAGTTTTATGCTAATACTTAATATTACTTCAGCAAAGTTTTGAACGCAGGACTTTTACTTTTAACAGAGTATTTATACGCTGCTACCTTTATTGACATATCTTTAAGAACCTTAAAACTAAACAAATACAATAAGTACAATAATACAATTATAAATAATAATTCAATTAATTTGAGAAAATAAAGATATTCAGATAACTTAATAAAGGCTTTAAAATAAGTATGTGTACTCTTTATGTAGGTTACTTCTTCGTTATTATAAGATGTATTAGTTTTAATTCACTGGTCACAGAAACAGAGAAGAGGGGCTTTTTGTTGTTTAAATAAATAAATAAATACATTGATTAAAAAAAATATATTTATACTATTTTATGATTATTATTTTATGAAATAAATAATGTTTATAAGTGCTGCTTGTTTCAATCATTTCTTTCTTGCCACCACGATCGTCATTCGATTAACCAGACTTTTCTCCTCGTTCCTCTATTGGTCAGGTCTGGTCAGCTGACAGCAGCAGACAGAACACGTGACCACTCGGAGTCAGCTGTTTTGTTTTACACGACAGGAAGAAATGTCCAAACTTTGTCTCCGTTACCGTCGATGTTCTCGCTGTTTACCGTCTAATTGGACCGTCGTTGTTTAAGTAAGTCTCCCGGTTAACCGTGTGGAGATGTTGGAGGAGAGGAGCTCCTTAGAGGTGTGTGTGATCCCAGAGAACCAGCACTGTGGCGGGGTACCGGACCTCCGGAGAGCCGAGCTGGCTCCTGGAGGCTCCCTGCTCGGATGTCTGGGGGTCCGCGGGAGGCTGGTGGTCTGGAACCCGGCGGACAGAGAGGCTCCTCCGGCCACAGTGGACGGGCTTTACGCAGAGTGAGTTCACTTATTCATGTTGTTCAGTCTGTTTTTAACCTGATAAATGACTTATTTATATTGTAGATATCATCCTAAAGACAGATAAAGTCATGAGCATGAGTAAACATCAATACATTAGTATTATTAAATATATATAAAGGAGTCACTTTTCTCATGATTACTGCAGGAGGTCATATCCAGTGGTGCAAGAAGTATTCAGATACTTTTACTGAAGTAAAAGTATTAATACCACACAGTGAAAATACTCAACTACAAGTATAAGTACTTTACTAGTACTGAAGTAAAAGTATGTAAATGTAGGTAAAGTACACCATGTACCTCTGAGGTGTAGTACAGTATAAAGTACAATATGTACCTCTGAGATGTAGTACAGTAAAAGTACAATATGTACCTCTGAGGTGTAGTACAGTATAAAGTACAATATGTACCTCTGAGATGTAGTACAGTATAAAGTACAATATGTAGCTCTGAGGTGTAGTACAGTATAAAGTACAATATGTAGCTCTGAGGTGTAGTACAGTATAAAGTACAATATGTAGCTCTGAGGTGTAGTACAGTATAAAGTACAATATGTAGCTCTGAGGTGTAGTACAGTATAAAGTACAATATGTAGCTCTGAGGTGTAGTACAGTATAAAGTACAATATTTACCTCTGAGGTGTAGTACAGTATAAAGTACAATATGTAGCTCTGAGATGTAGTACAGTATAAAGTACAATATGTAGCTCTGAGGTGTAGTACAGTATAAAGTACAATATGTAGCTCTGAGGTGTAGTACAGTATAAAGTACAATATGTACCTCTGAGGTGTAGTACAGTATAAAGTACAATATGTACCTCTGAGATGTAGTACAGTATAAAGTACAATATGTAGCTCTGAGATGTAGTACAGTATAAAGTACAATATGTAGCTCTGAGGTGTAGTACAGTATAAAGTACAATATGTAGCTCTGAGGTGTAGTACAGTATAAAGTACAATATGTAGCTCTGAGGTGTAGTACAGTATAAAGTACAATATGTAGCTCTGAGGTGTAGTACAGTATAAAGTACAATATGTAGCTCTGAGGTGTAGTACAGTATAAAGTACAATATGTACCTCTGAGATGTAGTACAGTATAAAGTACAATATGTAGCTCTGAGGTGTAGTACAGTATAAAGTACAATATGTAGCTCTGAGATGTAGTACAGTATAAAGTACAATATGTAGCTCTGAGGTGTAGTACAGTATAAAGTACAATATGTAGCTCTGAGGTGTAGTACAGTATAAAGTACAATATGTAGCTCTGAGGTGTAGTACAGTATAAAGTACAATATGTAGCTCTGAGGTGTAGTACAGTATAAAGTACAATATGTAGCTCTGAGGTGTAGTACAGTATAAAGTACAATATGTAGCTCTGAGGTGTAGTACAGTATAAAGTACAATATGTAGCTCTGAGGTGTAGTACAGTATAAAGTACAATATTTACCTCTGAGGTGTAGTACAGTATAAAGTACAATATGTAGCTCTGAGATGTAGTACAGTATAAAGTACAATATGTAGCTCTGAGGTGTAGTACAGTATAAAGTACAATATGTACCTCTGAGATGTAGTACAGTATAAAGTACAATATGTAGCTCTGAGGTGTAGTACAGTATAAAGTACAATATGTAGCTCTGAGGTGTAGTACAGTATAAAGTACAATATGTACCTCTGAGATGTAGTACAGTATAAAGTACAATATGTAGCTCTGAGGTGTAGTACAGTATAAAGTACAATATGTAGCTCTGAGGTGTAGTACAGTATAAAGTACAATATGTAGCTCTGAGGTGTAGTACAGTATAAAGTACAATATGTAGCTCTGAGATGTAGTACAGTATAAAGTACAATATGTACCTCTGAGGTGTAGTACAGTATAAAGTACAATATGTAGCTCTGAGGTGTAGTACAGTATAAAGTACAATATGTACCTCTGAGATGTAGTACAGTATAAAGTACTACATGTACCTCTGAGATGTAGTACAGTATAAAGTACAATATGTAGCTCTGAGGTGTAGTACAGTATAAAGTACAATATGTAGCTCTGAGGTGTAGTACAGTATAAAGTACAATATGTACCTCTGAGATGTAGTACAGTATAAAGTACAATATGTAGCTCTGAGGTGTAGTACAGTATAAAGTACACATGTACCTCTGAGGTGTAGTACAGTACATAATAACCGTGTCTCTCTAGTTTTTCCTGGGAGGAGGAGGCGGTCCTTGGAGGTCGTGGTGTCCTCAGACTTCTGGCCGTTGGGGCTCAGTGGGACCTGAAGCTGCTGGAGGTGGAAGCGGAGCGCTCGGCCTCCATCACGGTCCTCTGTGTGTCTGAATGTCCCGCAGGCCGCCTGCTGCAGACCGTCAGGGAGCAGGACGACGGTGAGTACCACGACCAGGACCAGGTCTAAAACTGGACCGACAGAAGACCTGAGACACGGAGACACGGTGTCTTTATATGTTATTAACTCTCTGAACCCCAAAACCAATTGGCAGGTTTGAAAAAAGCAAGTTTTCTGTAAAACATTGCCAGAAATACAGTTTATCACAATCAGAAGCTGTAAAAACAGACATGATCATCGGATTTTCAACTTTCTGACGTCTCTTGAACACATCATGTATGACGAACGCTTCCATCAGGAAAAACAACCAAAGTTAAAATTGAGATTTTTCATCAAGCCTCAGTTTCTTTCCCCCAATATCGTTAACACTCACAGACACTTGAACACGTGTTTATATAGATTCCATCGTTTTCCAATTTAAAAAATATGTATTATGAGAGAGAGAAATTCAGCTTGTCTTTTTGATGATTTATGTCATTCTAACTGTGTTATTCTGCACTAAAGACATGTTTTAGGTCTTTTATTTTGAAGGGAAAAGAAAGTAAAATGTGACAGGAGCAAAAAACAATCCTCCACCAGAGTGCCTTGGGTTCAGAGGGTCGATGTATTGATATAATATTACCCACCCTGTCTTTATTTCCAGGAGTGTGTGAGCTGCAGTCGGTGCGTCTGTTGTCGTTTGCCGCCGGCCGCTGCTGCGTGCTGCTGAACCGTGATTGGCTGCTGCAGCTGCAGTGGCAGCAGACGGAGGCGGAGCCACAGACGTTGTCCTGCTGCAACATCCGGCTGGCTGACGGAGACGGACACTCTGCCGTCCACCAGTGTGTCTGCAGAGACACTCTGTTCATCCTCAGCTCCACCGGACTCATATGTATCCTCTACAACAGCAGTATCATCATGAAGTACAATCCATACTGTAGTAATACTCTGAGTATGTACAAGTACCTCAAACAAACACACTTCTACTTCTACGTTTAAGCTCGACTGGTTCAAGCTCAGCTAACCTAAACTAATTAAACAAAGTAAGGAAAACAGATTAAATACATTATTAACAGTTGTGTTCAGTGAGACAGACTAACAGGAGGAGGACTACAGAGGACCTGGATCTGGTCTCTCTAGATCACAGTCTTCCTTAACTGAGACCTCCAGCTGTGTATGACATCACTGATGGAGGTCTGCTGGCCAGCATCGACCTGCCGGCTTACCTCACTCTTCTGCAGCCGGAGGACGACCTCGTCTCCTCCTCTTCTTCCTCCTCCTCCTCCTCCTTCTGCCTCCTCCAGGTGTCCTCTGACCTCAGCACAGCTGTAGCCGTCACTCAGTCTCACAGCGCCGTCGCCGTCGACCTTGACCACTACTTCAGGTACATCAGGAAAAACCAGATGTTAGGGCGACTCCTCTGGTTGTATAGAAGTCTATGAGAAAATGACTCTACTTCTCTCTTGATTTATTACCTCAGTAAACATTGTAAACATGAGTTTATGGTCTCAATCTCTAGTTTCAAGTCTTCTTCAATACAGCATGATGTTCATTTAGTACATTATGGTCCATTTAGAGTCACACAGACCAATAGTCACTTCCTGTTCACTGGTTGCAAAAAAACCAAGATGGCGACGGCTGTAATCCAAGAAAGTGATGAACAGAAGTTATCATATTTCTTCTAAACAACCAGAGGAGTGAGACGTAGCCTCAGAGATGAACCAACACACACTCCTGTCTTTGCAGTTTGTATCCAGACCACCTGCTGTGTGCCGCTCCCCCCCGTCGCCCCCCCATCCAGCCCCAGGACCAGAGAGACCAGGACGGCCTGTCGAGCTCCGCCTGCAGCCTCGCCGCCCTCGGAGCGACGTTCAGGGCCGACCGGTAACCGACCGCTGACCTCCACACGGACGTCACCTCTACACACGAGCACACACATCTAGTTTACTACTAATCAATGTATATAAACTTTAACTCCTCTGTAGCTCCTGGGACGCTCGTCTGGCCTCCATGTACAGCAGAGCTTCATCTTCCTCCTCCTCCTGGTCCTCCTCCTCCTGGTCCTCCTCCTCCTGGTCCTCCTCCCTCCTCCACCTGGAGCCCCGCAGGGCCTCCTCGTCCTCGTCCCACAGCCAAGTGCCTCGCGGCGGGTCCGCCGTCTCTTTCTCCGTCCCCGAGTCGTCTGCTCCGTCTCTGCTCACCGTGTCCGAGTTCTCCGCCCAGCTGACCTTCGTCTCCCCCGGCAACGGAGGGACCACTGCGGCATTGTGGGACTTTGAGTCCGGCGGCGTGAGCCTCCACCGGGCGGAGGGCGAGGCGGCTCCGGTCCAGCGCTGTGGAGAGAGACAGCACCGACTGCTGCTCAGGAGTAAGAACACGACTCTGTGGAGTTTAATGTGTGAGAGTGATGAAGAAGAGAACTCACTCTTCATCGTCCAACTAACTACACTAACCCTGAGTGGACACATTGTCTCAGTCTCCTCACTAACACTCAGTGGACACATCGTCTCAGTCTCCTCACTAACACTCAGTGGACACATCGTCTCAGTCTCCTCACTAACACTCAGTGGACACATCGTCTCAGTCTCCTCACTAACACTCAGTGGACACATCGTCTCAGTCTCCTCACTAACACTCAGTGGACACATCGTCTCAGTCTCCTCACTAACACTCAGTGGACACATCGTCTCAGTCTCCTCACTAACACTCAGTGGACACATCGTCTCAGTCTCCTCACTAACACTCAGTGGACACATCGTCTCAGTCTCCTCACTAAGAGAGTAAAATGTTTCATAACTGTCAGAAGAGAAAACACATTTCTGTCCGATACACAGAAATAAATCTCATGTGAACCGATCAGACTTCAGTTTATCAGCTTGTTTCTCTTTTTAATAAAATGTTAGAAGTGAAACTAAAAGAGGACAAAGATACAAAGATAGTTCTGTTAATTAACCACAACAAGGAGGAAAGGGAACTTTATAAACTGTCTGTCTCTCTAACTTCCTGTCTGTATCTCTGTCTGTCTGTCTCTCTCTCTGTCTCTCTAACTTCCTGTCTGTCTCTCTAACTTCCTGTCTGTATCTCTGTCTGTCCGTCTCTCTCTTGGTCTTTATATCTTCCTGTCTGTCTGTCTCCCTGTCTCTATATCTTTTTGTCTGTCTCTCTGTCTCCCTACCGGTCTCCCTCCTCCAGAGTCTGGTGTGTTCCAGGTCCTGTTCTCGGTGTCCCAGCAGGACTTGCTCAGCAGGTTGATGTTGTTCGGCAGTGCAGCGACAGTAGACGCAGTGTGTCACCTGAACAGCTGGGGGCGCTGCTCCATCCCCGTCCACGCCCTGCAGGTAGGAGGAGGAGACGGCTACACACCCGGCTCTCTGCTCTGTCTCTTTTAAAGCTGTGTTGTTGTTGTTGATGTTGTTGTTGTTGTGCTGCAGGCTGGACTGAAGAACCGTCAGCTGGACACGGTGGACTTCTACCTGAAGAGTAAAGAGCACCTCCTGATCCCTGCTGCCGAGCAGCCAGAGACCTCCACACAGAGCCTGACGGACCGTACGTACACAACAATACATAATACACAGACTCACAACAGAATGCAGCTGTAGTCCATTTATAACACAACAAACACACAACAAACACACAACAAACACAACATAACAACAACTCTCTGAGCAGATAACATGGCCGACATCTTCACAATAGAAGACGTGGGCTCAACAGTCACAGACCTCCCACTGCGACTGGAGCATCAGACCAGCCAGGTGCATGCTGGGTAGTAGAGTAGCCTCAGGTCCTAGCTGGGTTAGCTTAGCATCCATCGTAGTTATTTTTTTTAAATGCTTAGGTTGTATTTTTTCACATACAAATCCATCAAACAGGAGCTTCAGTCATTGTAGTTTTGTGTGTGTGTGTGTGTGTGTGTGTGTGTGTGTGTGTGTGTGTGCAGGTTTCCAGGAGCTGTGTCCTGCGTTGGACCTTCTGTGTTCGGCCGTCAGAGATTCAAACAGTGAAGCTCAGAGCCGACAGTTCTCCGAGCAGCTGCTCAACATCACCATGAGCTTCGTCAACACTCAGATCCGCTCGGTGCTGTCCAACACACAGCGTGAGGCTGCACACACACACACACACACACCTCTGTCCACAGCTGTAGACGCTCAGCTCGGGTTGTTCTCTGTCGTGTCTGCAGTCGAGGACGCCGGCGTGCGCGGCTGCGTGGACGCTCTGGACCGCTACGTCACCGAGCTGAGGAGCTACATGAAGAGGTTCCCCTGGCCTGCAGGGGGCGACGCCTCCGCCACCGACTCTGCTGACCGCGCTCAGGAGGAGGCTCAGAGAGACGAGTGGGAGCAGCTCTCCACGGAGGTGACTTTTCACTCCTGTTCTTTGTTCAGGACATAATCTGTGTTCCCTTCTCCCATTGGAGTTAATAGACTCAGCACCGTAGACTGTACTTAAGAAGATGCTTTGAAGCCTCGATTTTGGCATTTTAGCCGTCGCCATCTTGGTTTTTTTGCAACCAGTAAACAGGAAGTGACCATATCTGGACTGAGGAGGAGTGACGTAGAGACACCGTATACGTCTCTGGTAGAGACCTGTCAATCACTGTGTAGCCCCGCCCTAAAGCATCCCCTGCTTTATGGTCTGTTTGACTCTAAATGGACCATAATGTACTAAATGAACATCATGCTGTATTGAAGAAGACTTGAAACTAGAGATTGAGACCATAAACTCATGTTTACAATGTTTACTGAGGTAATAAATCAAGAGAGAAGTAGAGTCATTTTCTCATAGACTTCTATACAACCAGAGGAGTCGCCCCCTGGTGGACACTAGAGAGAATGCATTGACCGTCATGTCTCTGATTGCATGTGTTACAGGAAGTGGTCCGTCAGTCTGTCCTGACCAATCAGATCCCCAGAGCTCAGGCCGTCCTCAGGAGGCGGAGCTGGCTGGAGCAGCGTCTGTCGGCTCTGAGGATGGAGGGTCTGCGTCAGGTGTTCTGCTGCCTGCAGGACCGAGACCTGCAGACCGCCAACACGCTGCTCACCAACATGGTGAGGACTCCTCGCTGTAGGAATCGACCAATCAGAGTTCATGCTGTCTGTCAAGCTAGGATGCTAACTGTACACATGCTAGCACTGGTTTTGCTAACGTGTTGAAAGTTGCATGAAACACAGAAGGTTTCAGTGGTCGAACATTAAACATGTCGTGTTTTCAGGGTTTCAGTGTGAAGAAGCAGCTCCACAGCATCTGTCTCTACACCGACGACAAGAACCTCAGAGAGTTTGTGGTGAGTTCAGTCAGCAGAAGTCTGTCTTCCTGTCTGTCTGTCTCTCCTTGTGTTTTCTTAATATATTTGCCTTAATGATTGACACCAGTCTTAAGTTCATGTCTTCTCGGTGTACGCTACGTCTTAACGAGGCCTCTGATTGGTTGATCGGACAGGTGGAGGAGCTGTGTGGGCGGAGTTGTTTCCCGGAGGAGGAGGTGCAGAGTGTGGCCTTCATCAGGGAGATGGAGAGGTTGGGGTCTCTGCCTGCAGCCCGATGCCCTGCAGATACATCACCACACAGGTAGAGATTACTGACGTTAAGACGATTATTTATTGTATTACAAGTTTTTTTTAAATGTTATGTTCAAATATGCAAATGAGGCATTATTGAACAGTAACTTTTGCTGAATTTGGGCGAAATCTACTGACGCAAACAGAGAAAGAAGACGAGTTATGGAAGAAAAATAGACTAAAATCTATAATTTGATCAGTGCTGGAAAAACATTAAAGTCTTTTCATCCTTTTGCGTTCCTCGTCTCAGTCTCCTTTGTACCTCCTTCATGATGAACCTCTTCCTCTCATGTCTTCCTCCTCTGTATCTCGAATGCATCCGACTCCCCTGAGCCTCCTCTTTAACCTCTTTAACCTTTTATTCATCTCCTGTAAACCTCCACATTCTTTGAGTACACCTCTCCTCTGTCCCTGCTGACAGGCTGGTTCAGGTCCAGATGGTCCACAGGGAGGCGGGTGGTGGTGGTGAGGAGGTTCTGGAGGAGCTGGTGGGACACAGGAGGTCTGAGGGGGAGAGAGCGGGTCTGTGGAGGAACCTCAAACTGGACTGGGTGAGGAACTGGGACCAGAGCTGCCAGACTGCCGTCCTCCTGTCCAGACTGCATCACACAGGTAGACTCCATCAACCAGGACCTCCCGGTGGTTCCTGCAGGTCTCACATATGGATTTATAAGATCTAGATATAAAGGATCTCTCTGTGTTGTTGCTTCATCAGAGGTGACTTCCTGTGACTCTGCCGTGTTGTGGCGTTACCTGACCGCTCTGCACGACCAGCGCCGGGTGGTGGACTGGATCCAGAACCAGGAGGCCCCCGGTGGCTCCCGGTGGCCTGAGCTGACCCCAGAGCTGGTCAACGACAACACGGTCTGCAGCTCCTACATGAGGGAGGAGATCCTGGACCTGCTGGTCAGGTACAGCAGCACCTGTTCACCGATCCGCAGACGGGGATCGGTGACGTTTTGATGAAAATAATTCATACGTTAAAGGAGTGTTAACGTCTCGTCCACACATGCAGTGTAACCCTGATGTTCAGGAACACGTGCTGCACCGGCTCATGTGTGTTTTCACCTGAAGACCAGAACAGCTGTGTTGTGAGTGAAACAGCAGCACTGAGTGGATGCATTAAACGTGGATTCATTTGTGTGGATGTCTGTGCTTTCCTCCAGGAGAGGTGTGTTGGTCCCGGAGGAGCTGGCGGACTTGGAGCAGCTGCTGTGGAGGCTGGCTCAGGGCGGGGGGGTGATGGCCTCGCCCCCCCCCATCCCTCAGTACCGCTCCCCCCTCGGCCTCGACCTCCACGGCCTCTTCATCTCCTTCTGTGTGGACCGCGGCCTGCAGTACCTGCTGTACACCTACCTGGAGCACCACAGGTCCGTCTGACTTTCATCTGAATATCAGAGAGTATGCTAATGATATGCTAATGAGCTCTTGTGTCTGTCCTCCATAGGTTGACGCCCAGGAACTGTCCCCTCTTGACCAATCAGAGCCTGTCTGAGAGCCAGCCCTGGTTTGAGATGCTGGTGAAGATCCAGGAGATCACCAGAGATCTGTCGGGTAAAGAAACCACAAACCGACTCACGATGCTGTGAGAATAAACTATAACACTATATACGTGGTGAGTTCATGAGACCTGGTCTCGGTCTCTCTTGTGTTCCAGATCCAGGACTGGTGTTCCAGGCCAGTCTAACCAGTGCTCAGGTGCTGTTACCAGGCAGCCAGGCGTCTCTCAGCAGTCTGCTGTTAGAGGGTCACAGTCTGCTGGCTCTGGCTGCCGTCATGTTCGCCCCCGGAGGCATCGACCAGGTAAACATCAGATCCAGATATAATCAGTAGGAGCTCAGACAGACTGAATTCCTCTGAACAGCTGGTTGTGAGTCTGGAACAGTCCTCCATGAGCTTCCTGTGCTGCAGGTGGTGGTTCAGGGTGAACGGTCGGGCAGGTCTGAGAGGACGGTGGACCCCCAGCTCCTGAAGATGGCGCTGGCCCCCCACCCGAAACTGAGGGCCGCCCTGTTCCCCTCCGGGCCCCGAGGAAGCAGCCCGTCCTCGGACATCTCCATCTACCACCTCCTGCAGGTACACGCTCACACCGGTCCTCCTCTCCCGTGGAGCTGGTTTTCATTAAACGTTCTGTCGGGTCACATCTCAACATGTCGTTGTTGTTGTTGTTGTTGTTGTTGTTGTTGTTGTTGTTGTGTTACATTGTGTTTGTGTTGTGTGACGTGTTTTGCAGTCGCTCCACCCTCTGGACCCATCCAGGCTGTTCGGCTGGCAGTCAGCAAACACCCTCAACTCCACCGGTAAGCTCTGGAAACCTGCGCGACGTCATGTTAGCACACTGACGTTAGCATGCTAACACGCTAAACTAAGGCGGCGGACGTTGTACCTGCTAACCATCAGCTGATCGTCCTCATCCACAGAAACCTCAGAGCTGCCTCATTTCTCCAGCCCTCACCTGGTGGGCAGGTTCGCTCTGGTGGAGAACCTGGACTTCCTGTACTACCTCCGTCATGGCCGACCCTCCTTCGCGTACGCCACCTTCCTCGTCCAGCGGCTGAGCGGCTGCAGTGACGTCACGCTGCTGTGAGTACACTCGACTACAGCTCTTCAGGTCAGGTCAATGGAGCAGGAAAGAGGAGGGAACAGAGTGTGTGTGTGTGTGTGTGTGTCTCAGGCTGCAGCAGGCCTATCAGCAGGCCTACAGGTCGGCTCTGCAGAGCTTCAATGTGACATCTGTGACGTCAGCGGCCGTCTGTTTCTGTGAGCTGCTGGGAGTCTGTAGCCTGAAGCTGAGGGTCGACATCAGAGCCATGAACACCATCCTGCAGCACTGGAGCCAGAGCAACACACAGCAGCTACACACTCTGGGTACACACACACACAGCAACTACACACAACACAACATCTACACACTGGTAAACACACTGATTTGTGTCTTTTCAGCGTCTAAAGGTGTAAAGCTGGCGGAGGCGGAGCCTAGAGCAGCAGACGAGCTGATTGGCTACCTGGAAGCTGCAGTGACAGACAGCCTGGAGCAGAAGGGCATCAGCAGGTAAACATGCGTCTCTACGTTCCAGACTTCTCACAGTGTTGATTGTTGTGAGGGTCGCACATAGAAGGTTACTGTGTGTGTGTGTGTGTGTGTGTGTGTGTGTGTGTGTGTGTGTGTGTGTGTGTGTGTGTGTGTGTGTGTGTGTGTGTGTGTGTGTGTGTGTGTGTGTGTGTGTGTGTGTGTGTGTGTGTGTGTGTGTGTGTGTGTGTGTGTGTGTGTGTGTGTGTGTGTGTCTGTCTGCAGGTCGTCCTACGAGGCGGCTCAGGAGTGGGCGTTGCCTGTTCAGTTCTGTCAGCTCCACAGTCTGAAGCTCAGCTCTGTTTACCCCGCCCACTGCACCGATGACGGACAGTTCATCCACTTCCTGTTGTTTGTCCAGCTGCACAGCTTCCCGCCCCAGCAGGTGAACGCACACCTCAGTCGTTGGATGTTATTTCTACTGTTGTGTTATTTCTCTTTTCGTGTCGAGCTCCTTCCTCTGACCATATTTGGTTCCTCCACCAGGTGAAGTCACTGGCAGCTCAGTTTGGCCCCGCCCTGCAGGCCCACCTGAGTCTGGCGTTTCAGGACCTGCAGGTGTGCAGCCAGAGGAGGTGGTCCCGTGGCTCTGAGGAGCAGCCCGTGTCCCTGAATGCAGAGGAGGCCCCCGGGAGCCCGGAGCACCCCAGGGAGCTGTTCCAGGTCCTCCTGCAGAGCCAGGAGGAGGTGGCGCCCTGCAGGTACCTGCTGCAGGAGGCGCTGGTGCAACGCTGCCCAACGCTGGCTGTAATGGCCGCCTGTCAACAGGTAACGGGACGAAATACACACAGCGATCCCTGGACAATAGAGTTACACATTCAGAGTTTTAACATTCTGCTCGGTCACATGATCATAAATGTGATCATTAGAGATGCTAATCACTCATTAACCCCGTCACGCTCCGACAGGGGGCGGAGCTACTGCCGTGCCTCTGTGTGTGGTTGTTGACCTCCGTCGATGACGTCACAGCTGGAGAAGCCGCCGCCCACCTGGCCGAAGCCCCCGAGCACCACGAGTGGACGCTACACGACCTGTCAATCATCTGGAGGACGCTGCTGGGGCGGGGCCACGTCAGGCCCCTCCTACGAGGCTTCGAGCTCTTCCAGCGGGTAAAAAACCTGAGACGAGATGAAAAGAGTTATGAGATCAGAGAGAGTCAAAAGAAATCAAAATGACTTTTCTTGACTGACAAACAGATCACTAACAGATGCTTCTGTGTGTCTCAGGACTGTCCTCTGGTGTTGGTGCTGAGGATGTTTGAGTTGTGTTGTGACTACAGGAACTTCTCTGAGGCCAAAGCCAAGCTGCTGGACTTCCAGAGGATGCTGATCACTGTAAGGCATCACACCAATAACAGATGTTCATATCTGTTGACATACACACACCAGAGCCATGACACATGTTGCGCAGTGCTCAGCAGGTTTTTAAAACTCCTTTCTTGGTGGTGTCACACTTTGTGAAGTTGGTAAACCCGACCAGAACGACGATCGATAAGCAAACGCTCTCCTTCTTTTCTCTTCTACTTTACCGATGCAGCTGAGAAACGGAGGCCCGGCGCCCCCCGGTGGACTCCCCCTGCAGTGGGTGGAGAGCCAGGCCTCCGTGCTGCTCCTCACGATGCTGCAGCGCTGCTCCTCCCAGTACGACCTCCACCGGCTGCTGCAGCTGCTGGCCGACGTCGACAAGCTCCTCAAATCCAACGGTGAGAGTAGAGAGCCCGTCAGCTCGTAGACTGAGCCCAAAACAGTTCACACTGTTAATCCTGTGAGTGTGTGTGTGTGTGTGTAGGTCCAGACTTCAGGAAGCTGAGTCAGCTCAGTCAGCTGCTGCAGGGGTCAGAGGTCAGCCTGTCTCCCAGGCTGCTGCAGTGCAGTTCTCCCTCCGTCCAGCAGGAGGAGTTCCAGGCCGCGGTGGACGCCCTGCAGGCCAGGGGGCGCTACAGCCCGGCCAGACAGGTCGCCCTGCTGGCCGGACTGCCCGTCCACCGCCTGCTGCTCAGCCAGGTCTGATCCACCACACGGACCACACGGACCACACGGACCACACGGACCACACGGACCACACGGACCACACGGACCACACGGACCACACGGACCACACGGACCACACAGACCACACAGAGGCTTAGACAGCTGAGCTTCAGGTTGTACATTCACTCACAGATGACATTCTTCAGTCTCCATGTCAGTCAAATATTCTCTCTGTGCGGAGCTTTTGTTGCAAACTCAGTGTAGCTTTCCTCTAGTGCCACCTGCAGGTCAGATTGTCTTCATTGCACACTTTTATTTTAATAATCCTCTTGTTTGTTTCATGTCATGTGTTAAGAAGATATCTCTTATATTTGTCTGTTAATTGGAAATGATTCAGCATCGGTGGAACGATGTTTATCTTTGTATTTCTGTATTTTCCTTTTAGCTTCTCCAGGAGGTAAACTCCCAGAAGTCCAAGCGCCAGTGGAGGAGGCTGGAGACGCGAGTCGGTCTGTGGAGGAGGTGTCACGAGCAGCTGAAGGCTGAAAGCGCCGATCCGGAATCGGCCTCCCGGTTCTTCCTGTCTCAGGCCGACACGGTGACCGCCTCGCCGCCGGAGGCTCAGACCGAGCTGCTGGACGTCCAGGAGCGCTGCCTGCTGCTCTGCCTCGCCGCCCGCTGGCTCTCGCTGCTCAGCCCGGCTCCCGGGGACCAGCTGGAGAGCCTGGAGAAGAAGCTGTGGATCGGCCGGGTGCGACGACACGTCCTCGCCGCCGCCATGGAGAAGGAGAGCGTCTTCAACCTGCCGCCACCTGCCGTCACGCCGGAAATGAACACGTGCGAGGTGCTGATGAGGGAGTTCTCCTTCTCCAGCATATCGGGCCTGAACAGCGAGAGGTGGCTCGGTCTGGAGGGACTCCCCGGTCCCGGTGAGGACCAAGAGGAGCTGACCAGCGAGGCCCCGTTGAGTCCGGAGGAGAGGAGCGCTCTGGCTGCTCTCATTGGTCAGTTATTGGAGGAAGGCAGCATCCACGAAGCCAGCCGTGTCTGCCGGTATTTCTCCCTGTATCACCGGGACATGTGGGTGGTGCTGCGCTGCAGAGGTCTAGCCTCCGGAGACCTGGACCCTGAACCGCAGGAGGAGGCCTCAGAGGTTCAGCCAAAGAAGAGCCTCACCAGCTGTAAGCTTCCCTCACCTTCCACTTTACATGAATAACGATAGTAAGGATAGCACTGCTCTGATACTTCTCCAGTGGTGGAAGAAGTAAAAGTACTAATACCACCGTGTAGGTCCGGCATTCAAAATTTTACTTGATGTACAAAAGTATTATAATCAAAATATACTTAAGTACCAAAAGTAAAAGTACTCAGAATAATCTTCTTCTTCTTCTTTCTTTTTTTTCTTCTTCTTCTTTCTTTGTATTATAAGTATGTTATTATTATGCAACAACAACTGAACTTCTGAACGGAAACCGGTGGATTGCTCCCTCCAGGTGGGGACAGAGTGCCTACCTCAAGCGAAGGAGTTTAAGTATCTCGGGGTCTTGTTCACGAGTGAGGGTAAGATGGAGCGGGAGATCGACAGGCGGATCGGTGCGGCTGCAGCAGTAAAGCAGGCGCTGCACCGGACCGTCTTGGTGAAGAGGGAGCTGAGCCGGAAGGCAAAGCTCTCAATCTACCACTCGGTCTACGTTCCTACCCTCACCTATGGTCACGAACTCTGGGTCGTGACCGAAAGGACAAGGTCGCGGCTACAAGCGGCCGAAATGAGCTTCCTCCGTAGGGTGGCCGGGCTCAGCCTTAGAGATAGGGTAAGGAGCTCGGTCATCAGGAGGGAGCTTGGAGTCGAGCCGCTGAGGTGGTTCGGGCATCTAATTAGGACGCCTCCTGGACGCCTCCCACTGGAGGTTTTCCAGGCACGTCCAACTGGGAAGAGACCCCGGGGAAGACCCAGAACACGCTGGAGGGATTACATCTCCCAGCTGGCCTGGGAACGCCTCGGGATCCCCCAGAATGAGCTGGAACATGTTGGGGGGGAGAGGGAGGTCTGGGTCAGCCTGCTGCTCTACGCGAACCGAGCCTGGATAAGCGGAGGAAAATGGATGGATGGAACTGAACTTCTAAACATCCAAATTAAACTTTTAACACCAAGAAAACCACTCTGTTTAAAAAGCTGCCCAGAAAGTGTAAATTGAACTTCTTCTCCATAACATACAAATCTTCTCTCCTCCAGATCCCTCGATGAGCAGCCTGTCGTCCTTCGTGATGCTCCCCCTCCCCGAAGACGAGGTCGCCGTCCAGCTCCAGAAGCTGGTGGATCAGTGTCGCAACGGCAAGAACTACTGCAAACAAGTCCTCAGCCTCTACCAGCTCTCCAAGGTACCAAGTCCACCCACACTCATGAGGGATCAGTGTCCTCATTCAAAACCACGTAGAGAAGGTTCACGTTGACCCTCTACCATCGGTACTGTCTTCCTCTCCAGGAGCTGCAGTGCTCCTTCAGCCAGATGTGCAGGGAGGAGCCCCGCTCGGTGCTGGAGAAGCTGCTGCTGTCGGAGCAGCCGGAACGCTTCAGGAAAGCTCAGCTCTTCATCAAGGCTCAGGGTCTCTCTGCAGACTCTGTGGCCCAGCTGGTGTCCTCGGCTGTGGTCCAGGCGCTGCTGGCCTCCTCCTCCTCCTCCTCCGCCCAGGAGCTGCAGCCCGGTGAGTTCTTTCAGGACGTTTTCACTTCACTGTCGACTGTACGGAAGCCATGACAGGAGAGTGAGGAAAACATGTTCTTGTGATCTGATTTCTAGGTCTGATCTAAGTAGTTTATAAGAAGTGGATGTAGTCGTCGTGACGTCACTCATTGGTTTGGACTGTGTGTGTGTGTGTGTGTGTGTGTGTGTGTGTGTGTGTGTGTGTGTGTGTGTGTGTGTGTGTGTGTGTGTGTGTGTGTGTGTGTGTGTGTGTGTGTGTGTGTGTGTGTGTGTGTGTGTGTGTGTGTGTGTGTGTGTGTGTGTCCCAGCAGAGAGGCAGGTGTTCAGGCCGTCAGAGGGGCGTCACTCTCTGGTCCAGCTCTTCAAACTGTGTGACGATCCGAACCTGGTGGGAGTCAAACTGCTGGAGAACCTCAACACTGTTCCACTGAGAGACCTGAGCTGCAGTATGAGAGACACACACACATTTCACTGAGCAGAGCCTGAAGGCATCATACTGTAACTGAAGTGAACCTCTGTTGGTTAGCGGTGCTGCGAACGTTGCTAGCTCTCCTCTGATTGGTTGTTTTCGATGAAACATGATCAGAGACTAGGAACCCGTTTTCTTTCCTCCCGTAGTTGTGGAGCTGCTGGTCGTGGCTCACGACTGCTTCAGTCTCACCTGTAACATGGAGGGCATCGTCAGAGTGCTGCAAGCCGCCCGACACCTCAGCCACACCTACCTGGCCCCGGGGGAGCACTACAGCCTGCTGGTAAGCCCCGCCCACTGAGAAGCCCCGCCCACTGACACACATACTCTCTCACACACACACACACACACACAGTCAATGTGGAGGTTTGACCTCCAACTCTCAAATCAAAATCCATAAATCCATTTGGTGTTTTTAGAATGACGCTAAAGAGAATTATAAATGTGTGTGTGTGTAGGTGCGTCTGCTGACAGGTATCGGCAGGTACAACGAGATGACGTACGTCTTCGACCTGCTGCATCAGAACCATCGCTTTGAGATGCTGCTGAGGAAGAAGATGGACACGGACAGAGGACAGGTACACACACACACACACATATACATGTACAGACGCATTCACTGAGCAGAGCCTGAAGGCATCATCATGTAACTGAAGTGAACCTCCGTTGGTTAGCCGTTAGCGGTGCTGCTAACGTTACTAGCTCTCCTCCTGTTGGTTAGCCGTTAGCGGTGCTGCTAACGTTACTAGCTCTCCTCTGATTGGATGTTTACAATGAAACATGATCAGAGACTAGAAACACATGTTCTACTGAGTCAGTACAACTTTATTTACACTGTGATGGTTAACGTTAAAACTTTATTTACACTGTGATGGTTAACGTTAAAACTTTATTTACACTGTGATGGTTAACGTTAAACTTTATTTACACTGTGATGGTTAACGTTAACCATCACAGTGTAAATAAAGTTTAACGTTGAGCGACTACGGTCCATCACACCTCTACATGTGAGTGTTTAAAGCATCGTGTCGACGCGTCTCTGCTCCACATGAACCGGTCTCAGAGCTCCAGCCTGAAGACGGCCCTGCTCGACTACATAAAGCGCTGCCTCCCCGCAGACAGCGAGAAACACAACATGGTGGCTCTGTGCTTCAGCATGAGGAGGGAGATCGGAGAGAACCACGAGATGGCGGCCAGGACGCAGCTGAAGATCATCGAGTCTCAGGCCTGGGGTAAAGCATACATGTATATACATACATAGTATATATATATACTTCATCCTTCATCAGTCACACTGGTGTTCCTGTCTCTAAACAGTGGTCACTCCTGATCTGAAGAGCTCGTTGGTCAAAGCGTTGGGTCTCCTGAGGGACGCTGCAGAGAGCTTCTCCAAGGTACCTGAACGTCTCCACCTTCAGCTTCAGAGGAACCAAAAGCATGTGTTCTTTAAGCAATCGCCAAAACTACACCTTTTATCAAAGAAGCTGTAAAACACATTACGTCATTATCGTTAAATGTTTTCATCTTTCCGACAGTCCTTGAGCACATCATGTGTGACGGAAGCTTCGGTCAGAAAAGTTCTCTCTACTTCTAGTCATCATGGTTCTGTTTCCATTGAGGAGCAGCACTTTTATTTTGAAAATCCAGACCACAGAGAGTAGAGTGTGACTCTGAGAGGACTTTACCTCCGTGTGTGTTTCAGGACTCGTGTGTGCGTCAGGCGAGCCGCTGCGTCCGGACGGCCAAGCTGGTCGCTCTGCAGCTGCACTTCCTGAACCAGGAGTCGGACCTGCGGGTCGTCAACCTGAGACCTGCAGAGCTGCTGGACGCCGTCACGGCGCTGCCGCGATGCTACCAGGTGGGTTTAGGTTACAGTAACTGATTTTCTTTGTCTTATTCTTCTAGATGACTGAACACATGGTTGCTTCTTATTGGATTATTTTCACAACCATTTTAATATCATGGAACTGTCTGAGGGGATTATGACTCAAACACTTAAGAAAGACTAAAACGTGACTTTAAACCAACTTCTGTTTCCAGTCAGCGTCTCAAACTACGTTTGAACTCTTAGTGACCTCCACACAGCAGCAGCTCTCATCCAGGCCTTCTGCCTTCTGCCTCTCAGGTGTTCGTGGTGTCCGAGGCCTACAGCTACAGTCCGGACTGGGCCCAGATCCTGTACCAGAAGGTGATCCTGAACGGGGACTTTGTTTACCTGGAGGAGCTCAAACGCCACCGCCCGCTGACCTCCAGCCTGTTTGAGGACATCTTCCAGAAGTAAGCCGGCTCATCCGTCAGAGGGTTGTGACACAAGTCTCCTCAGTAACATCTCCTGTGTGTTGTTGTTGTTGTTTCAGGCTGGACGGCGCTCCCAGCAGCGTCACTGCCAACGTGAAGCGCCTGCTGTCGCACTGTGATGACACGTACAGCCGCTACAGGCTGGCCTACCAGCACGACCTGTACGATGTCACCAAGACGCTGCTGCAGGACGCCAAGACCTCCAGCTACCTGAACGACAGGCTGGCCAGCTGACCGGCCCATGGCCCGGTTCACCAGATGACTGATGACTGAACTACACTTATTTATATAAAGTCTTTGTCTTTTCTAAGTCTGTGAATTAAAGTAATTGAACTGTAACTGAACAGAATGTTTCTGCTAATAAATGACGAGACGAATGAAATAATTATTATTTATGAAATAAATCCGGGTCGGATTCTGGTGAAACCAGATGAACTCATACAGGTTCACCAGGACGTACTGCTGGACCCGCTGGAGGGAAGGGGGGCATGGGAGAACCAGGACTGAGAGGGGCAGACTGTCAGACCTGCTGCAGTAACATGAGAGGTTTTCTAAAATGTGCTTCGTGTTTGGTGTGAACACAGCATTAGAGGACGACTCTACGTGTCTGAAGGATGCTTTTATTTTGTAGAAAGTCTCTTCACTAATGGATGTTATTTAGTTCAGTAGATGGAGAACAAAGCTCTGATCAACGGTTCAACTGAAAGAGACAAAGATCCTCTGATCAACAGCTGAATAAGAAGAGAAGAAATCAGCAGGTAAAAGAAACAGGAAGCTGAGATTTAAACATGAACAGCTTCCTGTTTCAGTGTCAAGAGTTTCACAATAAAAGCAGGCTTCATCAAAACTCTTCTTCAGACTTCACAACAGAAACAGAAGGTTCGTCTAGAGTTACTGTTGGAACATCAGCTGATCTAATCACAGTTTAAACCTCTTTAATCTATATTTACTGATCAATAATGAAACTAGTTAATCATTATTCTGTCATGTGACTCAGTTTGAATCATTTCATTTAAACTATTTCACAAGTTACTAAAACATCTGGTTCTGTTAGAATAACTTTTATTGAAGGAAAGAAGAAAAACATAATTATAAACAGCTGATTCTTAACTTTTCAACCTGGTGGAAATGAATCTACACACATTCATTCACACAATCACACATGTTTTATTTATGGATTTACACAACTTTTACTTTGTTACTTCCTGCTGTTTCACTTTCACCTCTACACACACAAGTTATTAATCCTTTTGGAATGAAACTCAACCTGTAGTGGTGAAGCTCCGCCCCCTCACCTGACTCACCTGAGACAAACCAGGAAACATGTTGCGACACACACACACTGAGAGAGACGGAGATAAGATTCCCCTTCAGACCAGAACACCACTTCCTCTGAGAGAAGGACATCTACAGGACGGATACTGTGAGTACTGGGAATACTACCACTTCAACCAGCTGCTGAATCCACAAACTGAACAGAAGGTTTACAAGAACAAAGACTCAGAGTAACGTTCAGGGAACAGGGAGTGGCTGAGCCGTCTGCCTGCTGTGTGTTCAGCTTCACTCACAGACTAAATGGCTTCCAGATTAGAAGAAGACCTCTGCTGCCCCGTCTGTCATGAGGTCTTTACAGATCCCGTCATCCTGTCGTGTAGCCACAACTTCTGTAACGTCTGTCTGCAGAGATGGTGGAGAGAAAAACCAACACGAGAGTGTCCTGTTTGTAAGAGAAGATCTTCAAAGGAAATAATACCTCCTAACTTGGCTCTAAAGAACCTGTGTGAGACTTTCTTACAGCAGAGAGATCAGAGAGCTTCAGAGCCTCTCTGCAGTCTGCACTCTGAGGAACTCAAACTCTTCTGTCTGGACCATCAGCAGCCAGTGTGTCTCGTCTGCAGAGATTCAGAGAAACACAGCGACCACAGATTCAGACCCATCGATGAAGCTGCTCCACAACACAAGAAGAACCTTCAGGAAACTCTGGAGCCCTTAAAGGAGAAGTTAAAGGTTTATGAAGAAGTTCAAGTGAAGTCTGATCAAACAGCAGAACACATGAAGGTCCAGGCCCGACTCACAGAGAGGCAGATTAAGGAGCAGTTTAAGAAGCTTCACCAGTTTCTAGAGGAGGAAGAGGAGGCCAGGATGGCTGCACTGAGGGAGGAAGAGGAGCAGAAGAGTCAGATGATGAAGGAGAAGATGGAGGCTCTGAGCAGAGAGATAGCAGCTCTTTCAGACACAGTCAGAGCCACAGAGGACGAGCTGAGAGCTGAAGACGTCTCATTCCTGAACAACTACAAGGCTGCAGTGGAAAGAGTCCAGCAGCGCCCCCTGCTGGAGGATCCACAGCTGCTCTCAGGAGCTCTGATAGATGAGGCCAAACACCTGGGCAACCTGACCTTCAACATCTGGAACAAGATGAAGGACATGGTCTCCTACACTCCTGTGGTTCTGGACCCAAACACTGCTGGTCCAGACCTCATCCTGTCTGAAGATCTGACCAGTGTGAGACGAGGAGAGGAACAGCAGCTTCCTGCTAACCCAGAGAGGTTTAATGGATACTATATGTGCTCTGTTCTGGGTTCTGAGGGATTTAACTCTGGGACTCACATCTGGGACGTCCAGGTTAGAGACAGTACAGACTGGTCTCTGGGTGTGTTACCAGAGTCTGTCCAGAGGAAGAGAGACATACTGTCTGGATTATGGTCAATATGGTTCAATGGAAGTAAATACAGAGCTTACTCTCCATCATCAGATCCAGTCACTGTTCTCAACGTCCAGAAGAAGCTCCAGAGGATCAGAGTGAAACTGGACTGGAACAGAGGAAAGCTGTCGTTCTCTGATCCTGAAACCAACACACACATACACACCTTCACACACACATTCACTGAGAGGATGTTTCCATTCATAAACACTCAGAATCTCCATCTGAAGGTTCTACCAGTGAAGGTCTTTGTGTCTGTAGAACAATAGAAATAGAAGATGTTGACGGTGATAATGACGCACTTCATTTTCTTCTGAGTCTTTGAGGAACATGTGATGTTGTCCTGATGATGATGGTTTTCATGGTGATGAAGATAATATCTGCAGTATAACATATATAAAGTGTGGTGTGAACGCTGGATGCTGAGAAGTTGACGCTACACTGAATTGTCGGTTTAAATTTTTTGGCAAAGTTGAATAATAGGAAAAGTGGGAATCGGTTTAATTCGTATGAATGTCATCGACAAGATGAATGACGACAATAATGTATAAAAGATGTGGAATATTTGAAGGTTTTGAAAGATGAAGCAAAACTGCATTTCTGGCTGTAATCTGTGTGAAAAAGGGGAAATAGTAGAAATAGTTGGAAATGTAGGAATGAGGTTCATTTGTATGAATGTAATTCAAAAGTCCAGCATCACACAGTATTAATCCTTGTTCAGATACGGTTTCCTTTTGGGGCTTTTACTTTGAAAGACTAAGTCTATCCGTAGTTTCCTGTTAACATTCAGTGAGAGTTGGGGGCTTTTATTTAATCAAACAACCCTCACCCTGACCTTCCTTTTAAGAAAGAGTTACTTAATGAGACTTTTATTTTGAAGGGGTGGATGGGGGAGAGGGAGGGGGGGGGGGATTCTAACAGTTTGCTGCCCACAGGGAAGTTTTCTCATAAGAATATTAGGCTTCAACTTTAGCCTCCTGATGACATACAGCTGCTCTATGGGGCTTTTATTTTGAAGGGCTGGGGGCGGGTTGGGGGAGAGAAGAAGAGAGGGACAGAACCACACTGACTGATGTCCATCAGAAAAATATCCCATAAGAACGGAGTACCATAAGAAATGTGCTTTGCCTAAAAAGTATTTGAAAAATGTGTATGTCATGGCAACCAGTGACATCACATAAACACATGATAGGCCTCATAACGAGCCTTCTATTAACATACATTTACTCAATAAGGCTTTTATTTTGAAGGGGTGAGGGGCTGTTGGAGAGAGGGATGGGTCCAACAAACAGCAATGCTTCATTCAGGAGACCGCTGTTCATTCTCCTCGTCAAACTAAAGGTCAACGTTGATTTATTTATCTAACTTTTGTTCTTCAGTAACTTCGTAGTTATTTTAACCCAAACCACGATCTTATTCTAAATCTAACTCAGTAATCGTGTTGGCTAAACCTAAATGAGAAGTTTATTTTGAAAAGACCATTTGCGTGTTACTAGCTGAAATTGACACGTGTTGCTGGACCTTCGTAGGACAATGCACAAAAAGTGAGGAGTTACTTTTGGTTCTCATAAGATATCATACGAACTGTTGTATGAGGAAACGTCAGAGAGGCAGAGTCACACTGTCTGGTGTCAGTAGGAACGTTATTAGATAAGAATGTTGTGTTTGTGTGTCAAACTGCACTAATTAGCTGATAACAATTAGCTGTTTGTCTGAGAATGAGAGTCAGTAAGAATCGGTGAAGTTTGTTGGAATGTTTTCTACAGTAGAGCCTCTGCAGCAGTTGGTTGGAGATCTTCTCACTTATAGACTTCTGTGACCAAATGTGTGAGAACGTTTACTTCCACAGTGACGTAGTCAGAAAAGGACTCAGATTTACCTTCAATTTGATGTGAAATGATGTGTGAAATGCAAAGAATTGTGGGTAACATGGTGATGGTGTCTGCTTATGTATAGAGCCAGGGAGCTGTTGAGATCAATTACCTTTAAAAGAAGCGGTGACACATTCATTTTTATGTTGACGGCATGTTGATGTGTTGCATCGTGAGATTATTTGTATTCAGTGTTTTTTTGAAGGTTTGGCCCAGTGGTGCTCTCATTCACACTGGATTTACATCTGGGACGTTAAAACAGCATTTTACCTTTTGTGTATGATCACATTCCATGTGTACGCGTGTAAGAGGAAAGAGACTCCAGATTTAAGTTTACAGATAAGAAACATATTTTCTGAGATAAAGTCATACATTTATGAGAAAACAACTCGGAAAAATTGTTGAGTTACAGGAAAGTAGAGACGAAAACTTCTGTCTTTGACGACACAAAGCAAAGCGAACACTAAAAACTAACCGTTGAGAAGAGAACGTTGATCCGAACACAAAGCGCTGTGTTCACAGCTGTGGGACAACAGCACAGAAACATAACTGACTATGGGGAATTATGTCCTTTTCAATGGATATTTGATGGTGGGAGGAGCTACACTTATATTATTGATTATATGTCTTTAAAAGTGAATGTGTTTTAGAGAATTTATTTTACATTATTATTCTACATTCCTCAGTAAAAATGTAAAAATGTTGCTTCAGTCGTTTGTAAACCTTCAAATGTTCAAACGACATCTGAAGGAGAATGTTCGTGATTCACTCATTTATACTTTGATGTTTTAATAAAAGATGTCGGGAAAAAATATAGTTTGGTTGCTTTAATGCAAACATGCTGGTGTCATATAGAGCTTAAACAATGATAATAAGCTCAGAATATGAAATATATCATCAGCCTTTCAGAGGAGCACACACACACACACACACACACGTCCAGCTGTTCCGTTAGTTTTGTGTAATTAACTGACTGTGAGCAGCATGTTAAACAGATAAGAACAATACAAACCTCCTCAGTGCTGCAGCTCTTTAACAAAGAAAATATAAAAACCAAAAATAAAACAAAACCTGTCGATGCAAAAGATAAAATACTGAAGTTAACCATCAGAAAGGTTGATGCTTCTTCACGAAATGTTATTTATCAAAACGACGTGACCAACAGTCACAGGATGTAAATGTCTGAGCCACGTTTTTATTAAACTGAAGATGTGACGTTACGTTTTCATGACAAATGTCACAATGATGAACAATTTGCACATCAAAATGCTACAAACTGTGTCCTCAAAGACAAAGAGGAATAACACATTAACACATAACACATTAATAAAAGTTTAATTGAATTAACAGAAAATCGTCAAAGTGAAACGTGACTGAAGTCTTGTTCTCATCATCATGAATATTAGTTTCATGTCGGCGCCGTTAATCTACTGAAGAAGAAGAAGAAGAAGAAGTAGTGATTAAAAGACTCAAACTCATAACATCAGTGAACATGCATCCGGATGCTTGAATGGAAATAAGTAGGAACTAAAGCTGAGTCAGCACTTCTGAAAAGGCCTCTGAAGCCTTTTAAAGTGCACGTTCAGGGTGGAATCATCAGTTGTTAGCAGTTTGCTTTAGTGCAGAGACCTCTCTGCAGGACAACGATACAGAGATGTGTCCAGAACCTCAGCAGTCCCCCCCCCGGACTAGCTGCAGGAGCTCCGGCTCTTCAGCAGCTGGTTGAGGACGCTGGTCCGTCTCAGCGCTCTGAGGTCGGAGACATCCTCCGCGATCACCGGGACGTCCTCGCCGCGGTTCGTCTCGTCGTCGTCGTCGTCAGAAAGCGTACAGAGGAGGGCGTCGTTCTCGTACGTGGGGAAGTAATACCTGAGGAGAGACGGGGGTCAGAGGTCACCAGCCTGTAGGGAGGACCGAGGGGTGGTGTTGGTGGAGGCAGAGCGTTTTAAAGTCAAACGGTTTAAACACAGATATGTGTGTATGAATAAATAGAGGAGAGCACCACTGTACCATCACAATATACAATATACAAGCATAACCTTAATCATGTCAAATATATACATTCAATAGTGTCAAAACAAAAAGCAGGTATTATTGGCTTTTGTGGGAGATAATTATGTTCTGAGCTTTGGAACTACAGTTCCCATAATGCTTTGCCCCAGGAAGTGTCATAGTGGCATAAATTGGACTAGAACCAAACAACTTGAAGCTTTATTGTAGAAATGATCTCGTGGAAGAGGTCCTCCCTCACTGGCTTCCCTCTGCAGGAACATGATACATATGTATAATAAACAGATAATAAACAGATAATAAAGTAATTGCGCTGACTGCGGCTGGTTCCAGGTCGACGCGTCCGGCAGCTTCATCACGTGCCCGGCGGCCTCGAGGTGCCGGATGACGTCGTCTCTGGACTCAAACTTCTGCTGGCAGCCGTAGCAGCGGCTCTGGTGGATCTCACGCCGGATGAAGTTCACCAGTTTGACCTGCTGGTAGAACCGGAGGTCTGGGGGGGGGGGGACATCATCACTCTTTACTGTTTTATTTCTGGACTAAAGTCAAATGTTTATGCATAACTATTGTGTGTTTCTAGATCTCGAAAGTCCACGTTCGTCATCAGTGAGCTGCTTCTTCTTAAAGGGACAGTGTGCAGGATTTGACCTCTGTGTCAGAACTACGGTGGTCTCTCTCATTCGGTTTGTCCATTCTGGGCTACCGTAGAATCTCATCTCACGGGACGGCGTATGAATAGCAAAACATTTTCCGTGTGACATTTGACGCCACGTCGTTAAAACTGTGAAAAGTGATGTTTAACATTAGTTAATTAATTAATTAATCATTAATTAAATTAATGAATATTATGTTACATTTCTGCAATAGATCCTCTGAATGCTTTAAACGTGATGATGATGAAGATGATGAAGAACTTTGACGTTAGTATTTGTTTTACTTACTGAGCTCCGTCCTCAGATTGTGGAGGTCAAAGCCGTGAGCTTCCTAAAAACATAATGAGAGGACCAACAATCAACAAAGACCAAAACTAGAGTCTAGTCTAGACTAGACCCCGTCAGTCTGAACTGGACCCGGTTAGTCTAAGTCACCTTCATGTGAGTGTAGATCTGCTCCATCGTCTCAGACTGATGATCACAGAAGAGACAAACAGCAGAGACCGGATGAGCCCTCCAGTCCGACCAATCACTGAGGACGACACAGGAAACAGGAAACAGGACTACGTGAGGTTCTCTGTGGGGGTTCTACATACAATAAGAGATCCTTCTGGTTCCTACTCACTCCTGCTCCTCCTCGTCCACCAGATCCCGGTCGTCCTCACTCTGCACCTCCTCCCAGGTCTTCCCCAGCTCCTGACCGGAGAGCAGAGACATGAGAAGATCACACAGTGAAGGACAGCTCCACTAACACATCTGGTTCTGGAACCCAGAGGTGTTACCAGGTAGACAGAACCCAGAGGTGTTACCAGGTAGACAGAACCCAGAGGTGTTACCAGGTAGACAGAACCCAGAGGTGTTACCAGGTAGACAGAACCCAGAGGTGTGTGGAGGTGTTACCAGGTAGTTGATGATGTAGAAGCGGTCGTACAGGCGGTTGCTGGCGTTGATGCGGCGGTGAGCTTTCTTCCTCATGTGATCCTTCAGCGTGGTTTTGTCCCTGAAGGTTTTCTCACAGTACAAACACTGCAGACTGACGGGAGGACACACAGACCATCATCACATGTTGTTATTGTGGATATTAGTGACATTCAAAGGATAGAACACGTGTGCTGGTTTCATCTGTGTTCATGACTCTTACTCGTCCAGTTTGCTCTGCAGCGTGTCCAGAAACTGGTCGCAGTACACGATGTTGTCCGGCAACCCGATGCTGAAGGAATGCTCTCTGGCCATGTGGTTCAGCAGAGACGACCTGGAACCACCACGGTGGAGTTTATTACGGGAAAACATTTTAGATTTCTTGTGAGGAGAATAAAATAAGTGAATAATGTTATAAAGTAGTTTCCTAAGTGACTGCGTTCAGTGCGAGACTCAGAAGCTTCTGACGAACCTGTTTCCGGTGAACTCGTCGCTGCAGAACATGCAGAGTCGACTGAAGCTGCTGTCGTCTCTCTCCTGCTGCTGCTGCTCCAGAACCTCCTCCTGGGGGACCAACAACAGCGTCAGAGAGCCACCACAGAAGAAGAAGAAGAAGAAGAAGTAGAGCGGCACCACAGAAGAAGAAGGCTCGGATTGGGTGGATAAAAAGACTGAGTAAAGTTATATCTGCGGCAGGAGTTCGTTGAACAGTGAAGATGATGCTCTGTGCTCGGCTCAGATGCTCACCAGTCTCTTCTGCTGCAGCTTCTCTCGGAGGGTCCGGTCCTCTGGAAGGACGTCACACAGCAGGAAGTAGTGCTCCTGCTTCTCTGTGACAACATTTAAACGTTTTACTTTGTTTAGAACTGCTTCTTAAGGAGGAAAGTCAAGATGTCTGTGTGTTGGAGCAGAGAAACGAGTAGTGCTTCTACTCCGTTTCTCAGTATTGTGACTCGAGTACACGTTCAGTGAAAACAAACAAACGGTAATAAAACATATTTGTTTAACTCTGACTACTTCATCACATTGATACCAGGTCTCAGTGTATCGTCACATCTGGATTATTATTCTGCTGACTGTTACACTTTTCTCTGTTGACTTTGAACTTACCGACCGGCCCGGTGGAGTTGGTCTTGATGACGCTGCAGAAATCTGTGAGCGGCTGCTCCAAGAACCTGCCCCTCCAGTAGGACGCGTACCTGACGGAGGACAGGAAGTGAGTCACGGAGGAGAAGATTTAAAGTCAAAGGACTCTTTAAAGAGAACTCCAGGAAGTGATCCTGAAAACATGACGTCTTCTGTGGATTTGAAGGAAATGACTGCAACTATTATTATTATTATTATTATTATTATAATTTGTCACAATTCTTTCACTATAACTGATTTTATTACCATTGTTATTCTACTATATCCACTATTACTAGTAGTCGTAATGTTTCTACCATTATTCTGTTCACTACTCTCATGATATGAATCATTTCTGTCATAAGTATGTAACGTGTTTTATTTATTATGTTGTTCATTCTGTACACATGACGTCTATCACACTTCATCCTGATAGACGGACTCAGAGCAGAAGAGACTCTCTCTCTCTCTGTCTGTCTGTCTGTCTGTCTCTCTCTCTCTCTCTCTCTCTCTGTCTCTGTCTGACTGTTGTTTGTACTGCGAGTCCTTTAAGACATTAAACTTCATCACTCCCCTGTCTTCAGTGTCTTTAGTCTGATTCTGTTCATACTTTGGGAGGTCAGCGACCAGCTTGACGTCAGCGATGACCATCTTGTGCTGCAGCAGCAGGTGTTTGAGGAGGACGTCTGTCTGCTGCAGAGGGACGGACTCAGAGCAGAAGAGACACACCAGCAGCTCAGCGCCCAACGGCTGCAGACTGGGAGTGATGGAGCAGGAGGGGGGGTGCTCTGGGAAACACAGAGGCTCCAGTATGCTGTCCTGATCTGAGGGAGTTAACACACACACACATACAGATGCACGTGCGCACCACACACACACACACACACACACACACACACACACACACACACACACACACACACACACACACACACACAAACAAACAAACACAGACACACACACATACACACAGTTTATATGAGAGAGAACGTGCAGGCTGCTGGTTAGCCTGTTAGCATAGCCGGTTAGCTTCACGCTAGTTAGCTTCTTTATGAACCACAGAGCGGATATTTGTTCATAGTTTTCTGTCTGACGGACTCTGAGTTTTATCTACACGTGAATCATCTTTGTCTTACACAAAACGTCTTATTTTAATCCTTAAAACCTTAAAATAAATCATCTCACCGTCTCTACTCCGGTCAGAGGCGGCCATCTTTGGTGTCACGTGTTCAAAACAGCGCAGAACGGACCAATCAGAGGCTGGGAGACGTAGGCATGCTGCGTTCACGGTCTCCATTTAAAATTAAACATGTAATATGGTGCATTTAAGTGTTTTAAAACATTTGAAAACTCACTAGTTTGCTATTGAATTGATCTGATCTGTTTAAAACAAAAACTTTTATTTATCAGAGATTATTATGAGCACATAATTTAGTCCACATAATGGTATTAAAGCATGACGTTAACTCTATTAATTTGTTATTAATTTACTTAAATGTACCTACAAGTACTTAAATGTAAAAATACTCCATTACCAGTAAAAAGTCCTGTGTTAGTAAATATACATAATTATTACAAAGAAAAAGAAAGAAAGAACTCATTGTACAGAATGGCCCCTTTTGAAAGGATTGCATTCTTTTTCTCATCTTCTAATAGTTTAGAATCACGTTCAAATTAAAATGTTATAATATGAACCCAACACAACATTTCAACTAGATTTTTGATTTAAGGCCACAAGATTTGATAATGCTGGACCCCCTCGGGTGTTTTTAAGTGATAGAACCTCCTACGACTCCTCAGACTCTCAGACTCTCATTCTACAACATCAATAATGGTTTCAGTTTTTCTTTTGTTGCTCAGAAACCCTGTTTTGTACAAGGACAATACATTAACATGAATTGTACAATTATTCTATCATTTACATCTTATTGAAACAGTGGATCACTGTTCGGCCTTGATTCAGTGTTTTATCTCTGTGAGTAACATCTATTAGTTCCAGTTGATGAGCACTAGGTGGCGCCATCGTCTCAGTCTTCTTCCTCCTGTACGTTCTAGTTTTTCACTTAAATGTCAGTTAGTGTTATTTTGTTTCATTGAAGTTAAAACAATAAAATAAATGCAGACATATAAAGACAAATGATGAAATAAAAGAGAATATATATTAGCAATTTTATGTATTTTCACATTTTTAATTCCATATTTCTCTATATATTTGTTGATACCATTTTTTAAAATATAACTATCTCTCTCTCTCTCTGTCTGTGTCCCCCCCCTCTCATTGTGCTCCAGCAGTCCTCTCAGGTGAGTTCAGGTGCTGCATTATTCACACTGAACTCAGCGTCTCAAATTAAACCCTGGAGAGCAGTGAGGGGGAGACAGACAGACAGGATACGATGTGGACGGTCTGATTCAGACAGACAGGATAAGGATAACAGAAGAAGTAGTAGAAGAAGAAGAAAAAGAAGAAGAGCCTCTTGGCCTGTTGGCTACATTGACCCATGTGGGCGACTCCCACATGATGACATCGTTTGAGGCTCTGAACAGGACGAGCATCACAGGTGCTGAGCTGATGCTGTTGCTATGCAACAATTTCGTCGTTGCCGGCAGCATCCAGGTTGGGGGGGGGGGGGGGGGATGTCACCACGTTTGATTATATGAAGAGTACAGTACAGACACATGAAAGAGGAACAGGATGTAAAGTAAACCAATCACTAATCAGAGTTTAGACTGAACAGACAGCAGAGAGGATCAACAATCTGTGAGATGTGGAGTTTTAAAGTCTTTCTGTGTGTTTACGCTTTAAAGATGTATTGCTCGCTGTGATCGTTTCTCCTCACGCTGGCTGTGAAGTGATCACTTTGTAGACGGGAGGAGAGAACACAGAAGAAGAGAGGCTCACGAATAGAGAGGATGTCGTTGTTTTTACTCTCTACTCTCTGGTAGAAGGATTCTGTCTGTAAAGCACTATAACTATATAGGCCTTTACACACCGAGGGAGAGACGAATAAACTACACAAAATACCAAAAATACAAAAAGACTCGCCTACAAATGTTCTGCATCAAAACGATTCACACTGATAACGACTCTGGAAAGGGAGAGAAAATTTGTGTCATGTTTCCATCAATGCTGATTGGCACTAAAATACCGTAGACTGTAAATAAGAAGTGGACGTCATCGTCATGACGTCACCCGTTGGTTTGTGGATGTTTTGAAGCCTCGAGTTTCGCATTTTGGCCATCGCCATCTTGTTTTTTTGCAACCAGTGAACAGGAAGTGACCATATCTGGACTGAGGAGGAGTGACGTAGAGATGTTGTATACGTCTCTGGTAGAGACCTGTCAATCACCGTGTAGCCCCGCCCTTCCGGTGTTCCCCATGGGGCCTTGTTTCAGAAAAAAATAGGTACAATAGTCATAGTTCAGGCGAAAGTGCGGGATCGCCTACCCAGACCGGAGGGGCAGACACGCCCCTACTCTGCCTCTGATAGGCTACGTTAGCATAGCTATGATGCTAACCGGTGCTTCGAACTAAGCCGGGGGCTAACGAACGGATCGGGGAAATATTCTTTTAAATTAAATAAAAAAATACGATTGGGGTAAATAAACTTCAAGAATATACTTTTTTTGACAAGAAAGAGTTTAGGAGTTTTCTTTACCACTTTCTTTTAGTTTTAACAAGTTTGAGAGTCTTAATATATTCTATACATTTTGGTCCTTTGCATTTTTATATGTAACATATATGCTCATATTTATTCAATGATCAAAATGTATGACACCTTTTCACTCGTTTGATGTTATGATTAGTTTTAAAGAACATATACTCTTTCATTCGAGTCCATACAGTAACAGAATGTATATAATGGTAAGATAAATACGTTAAGGATTGTGATTCATCATTGGAAAAACAATAACATTTGTTTTTAATCTATACTTTGGAGGAATAATGATTTGTTGGACTTGTGTTGTGTCAGACTGAATCCGGCAGGCTTTAGGACCCGGATGACAACCCGTGACGTAGGACAACAACAGGAAGACGGACCTCACGTTGCTGGTAGGTGTGCGTTAGCATCTGTAGCTTTAGCTCTAGTTTCTCACTTTTAACGGCAGTAAAAAAGAGACTTCCGGCTCTCCACCTGCACGTTTCTCTGACCCGCTTGTCTCCGACAGCTTGTCGTGTCCGCGACATTGTTTTTTTAATAAGTTAACCCTCCGGTTAGCCGCTGCAGCTAGCTGTTAGCGCCGTTAGCATACACACAGGTCAAGCGACTGACAGGGTTCGTACTGATTTAAGGTGGAAATCAGAGATCGTTTGAGGATGAATGTTGTGAAGGTGGATTTGGGGAGATGTTGGCCTGTTTCTGTCTTTGTGGAGACGTTTGTTGTTGTTGCTGTGAATCAATGAGGCGACAAGTAACTAAGTACATTTACTCAAGTACTGTACTCATTTGAGGTACTTGTACTTTACTTGAGTATTTAAATTGTATGCTTTCAGTTACTTCATCTCAGAGAGAAATATACATTTACTTCACTTATGATGAACACAATAATATCATATTATAAAATGAGCCATTCTGCATGAAAGTTTTGGTCCATGAAGAGTATTTTGATGCTGATGCTTTTGTACTTTTACTTGACTAATACTGAGTACTTTTCCCACCACTGACTGGAAGTACCTCATTTAAATGTGATGCTTCTAGTTACTTCATCTGTCAATCACAGAAAACAAGATTCACAGAAATAACAAGAAGAGGAGAAAAGAGTTTCAGCTTTTAAATGAAATAACTCTTGGACTGTTGGTCGGACCGAAAAAGACATTTGAAGACTAAAAAAACACAAAATAGTTTGCATCTTTTGTTGTGTTGTAATAATAATAAGTGTAGATAACTCTTCATATGATTCACGTTGTTATTCCCGTCGTGGTCGATGTTGATGTCACTCATCGTGTTGCAGACTTGATTAAATGTCAGATATTCAGATGTGATCAGTGAGCAGCAGCACGTCACCTCTGTTGTTGTTGTTGTTGTTG
>NW_027466591.1:97500-127500 GCF_050575085.1 Anarhichas minor
CTGCAACAAAAGCAACTTTTATACTTGGATTATTGCAGTTAGATGTAAAACATGGTGGTTGCAACTGCAATTCATGATGTTATCAGCGAATCACAGTCCATCTTAGTGAATCCAGCCCTTGTTTTTAAAATAACAATTAGTAGAAGTTGTATAGACGTATAAACCCAACAGTTAAAATCATGTAATGATTGTGAGCTTTGGCCCTGAAGCTGCTGTAAGCTGTCTCATGACGGCTCCAGAAAGGTGACGTGGTGGAGATACAACCACCTGACAGCTTTAAAACTCTGTGTTATTGATGAGATGGATTTTTAATTAAGAACCCAAGTAGTCGTCGTTTTACTGTGTTTAAAGCAGCGTGTTACACCATGTGGACTTTCCATCTAACGAGGTGAGGAAGTCATGTTTCACCTCGGAGTGACTTTGATGAGGGTCCTGCTGTGTCAGCCACTTCGTTTAAAGTGTGTGTGTGTGTGTGTGTGTGTGTGTGTGTGTGTGTGTGTGTGTGTGTGTGTGTGTGTGTGTGTGTGTGTGTGTGTGTGTGTGTGTGTGTGTGTGTGTGTGAGAGAGAGCGCCGCGGGGCTCCGAGGTGTCGGTGCAGAAAACGACTCGACTGTAGGAAAAGTGAGCGTCAACCTTGAAGCTGTGATGTGATACACTTGTTCTCCATGAGGGGGGGGGGGGGGGGGGGGGTATATGGAGGTGTAATGGCAATATGTTCATGTCAGGATGGATTGTTATGCTGGAATAGATTTTCTGCTCCGGCACACGGCGGGTAACTGATGTCTAACACAGCCCGGCGGAGGAAGATCACTGTGTTTAATAGGACGAAATGTACTGTGTGTGTGTGTGTGTGTGTGTGTGTGTGTGTGTGTGTGTGTGTGTGTGTGTGTGTGTGTGTGTGTGTGTGTGTGTGTGTGTGTGTGTGTGTGTGTGTGTGTGTGTGTGTGTGTGTGTGTTCAATGCCTGGATTTAAAGGAGCAGCAACAAACTGTCAGGGCTCTAGCTTTAGTAGTTGCCGTGATGATTATGATTAATATTAGTTAAAGATAATCAGAAGGAAGTGGGCCGACATACGAGCTCACACAGAGACGTTTATGTTCGTTTGGTTATTCTGCAAAACACCAGAAAAGCAAATGTAATGTGAGGAATCAAAAACACTACGAGTGTAACGGTCATAAACTAACCTCCACTAGAGGAGGGATTATATCTGTAAACTCATATCTCATATTCATGAACTACTTCATGAACTACTACCTTCTTACAAACCCTGTAGAGAAAGAAGTAAAGTATTAAATGTGTTATAAGGAAACAAAGGTTGTTTACGAAACTTAACGCTCACTTGCACTTTTGCAGACTAATCAATAAAACTGAGTTCCTCAACAAAGAACCACACAAAGCACCATCTTAAGTCTTGTGTTTACCAAAGACGTTCTCACCCGTTCATTGGTGATAATACGTCATTCAACATGAAAACAAACAACTGAGGTTTATTTCTCTTTAAGTCTTAGTTTATTGTTGCACCATTGGACTAAAGCTAATGTGAAGGTTCACTATTCTTTAGATTATAACAGAAGCTATGATGACATCTGATAGCTCTCAACATGTAACAGGCTCTACTGGATGTTCTCCACAGACTTCTCAGCTTCCTTTAGTTTTCCATCCGATAGCCGACACCCGTTAACCGGTAACTAACCGGTAACTAACCGGTAAAGTTTAAGGGAATAAAACTCGATGAGCTTTGGCGCCACATTGTGAAGCTCTGTCTCCGTGCCACCATGTTGTGTTTTACATGTGTTGCTTTTTATTTAGCTGAACTGGGAGGGACGGCTCTGGCTCAGCGGGTAGATCGGTTAGAACAGGAAGTCCTGTAATCATAAAGTTGGCGGTTCGATTCCCGGCTCCTACCGTCTGCATATTGAAGTGACCTCGAGTGAGACGCACTCAACCCCAAGATCAGAACCGTGTGTGTGACCGTTCTAATAAAGTTCACTGCTTTCTGATCAGATCACAGATCATCGTTATCAGCTGATATTCGTTCTCATAGTTTCATCAATGCTCCCTATAAAGGCCCAACTGGAACGTTTTTAATATGAATTTGTCCGTTCTCTGGTCTGCTCTTAATTAAGCTCAACAGCTTAACATTTTAAATGAACAGATAGACTGAAACAAGTGCCAAACTGTTAACCGTTGACTCCCACTGATACACCCTTTAAAAGTGAGGTCGTGGTTTGTTTACTCCTCAGATTTGTCCAATAAGTCTTTAAGGAGAGTGAGTCTCTTGTTTTATTGTGTAAAGTGAAACAATGAGAACCGCAGAAAGGAAACGGTAATGTTCAGGTAAACACACTAAATGTACGCTTTGCATTGGCCCCCAAAGAAAGGCTCCTCAACACAACAAAGTGGAAGTTATTTTTATATTAATATTAGTATATTACATCTGTTTGGAGATTGTGTGTCAAGACGTCCCAGTATAGGGAAGTGAAATACACATCAGCTTCTATTTCCTCCTAAAAGGGTTCTCGGCTGCAGTGATGGACACTTTGTGTGTGTGTGTGTGTGTGTGGGGGGGGGGGGGGGGTGTTGAGGGAGTTCATCGTGCTCCTGATGATGTTTCATGTGATGCTGATGTGGAGGTAATAATGGGCTGCAGCAGATCTCCAGAGTGAGGACAGTGGACGTCCAGACGAGGCTGTTTGCTGAAGGCAGCGGTGCATAGCTGACGCTGCTGCTGCCGGCCGGTCAGTCATTTCACGCCTGTCTGGGCTTCCTGTGAAACGCCAAGCGGATAAAAAAGAAGAAGAAGAAGCCGTCTGGGGAGAACCGGCTCAGTTTAATGTGTTTTTCTGTGTCCAATCAACAAACCTGTGGTGGAAATTGACAGGAAGAGAACTCCTTCTCCTGCATGTTGTAGTCAGTCGGGCTCATGTTTGATGAAACTCTACATGTGTTGGACTGATTAATGGAGCAATGAGTCCTTTTATTGGAGAGGGATGTTCAGTCCTGTGTGAGGCAGTGTGGTTGGTTGTATAGGCCTTTTATCTTTATACACATAATATTGGTATTAAAGCTACGGTTGGAAATCTTCAGAAACTCAACTGAACGGTTGGACGGTCGTGATGTTGCCATCGGTGTATGAATGGGTGTGAACGGTTGGATGGTCGTGATGTTGCCATCGGTGTATGAATGGGTGTGAACGGTTGGATGGTCGTGATGTTGCCATCGGTGTATGAATGGGTGTGAACGGTTGGACGGTCGTGATGTTGCCATCGGTGTATGAATGGGTGTGAACGGTTGGACGGTCGTGATGTTGCCATCGGTGTATGAATGGGTGTGAACGGTTGGACGGTCGTGATGTTGCCATCGGTGTATGAATGGGTGTGAACGGTTGGACGGTCGTGATGTTGCCATCGGTGTACGAATGGGTGTGAATGGGTGAATGATGACATGGAGTGTTAAAATGTACCATTTCAATCTAGTAAATAAAGTCGTAACGTAAACAACAAACATGGCCGCTGTTAGTAATCACAGCTGTTAAGATAGCAGCTTGTTGAAGAGCAATGAGTGACAGGTAAAGACCCGCCCCTTCTGGTGTCTGCCACGAGACCCTATTTAAGAAAAAAAAACATGAGACAAATATTTCTTACAACCAGTTTGAATTGTGTCATGAATTACACAAATGTTTGTCAGTTTAAAAGATTTTTTGCAAGTAAAGAAATTTTCAGTTTGTCGTAGCATCATTTAGTTTTGTGAAAACTACGTCTCGTCTCTTCTACGTCACTAACACCGACATGGCCGTTAGCTTGTCATGCTAGCTAACTTAGCTATGTTCCAAATGTAAAGTATCTCACCTGATGTGTTTTGACTCTTTTGATCAAACAGGAAGAGAAAGAACGAGTGAGACTTGTTGGTGTGAGAACATCCTGGTACTAAACACATCGTAGCTTCAGAGAGACGTCACTTAAAGACACTTTTGGGTGTGTCCTCTGTATAATTACATATTTTCACAGTCTTATACTTCATCTATCAGAGCATTTGATTCATCGATTATTGTTGGGATGTAATGAACATTTAAAATTGTCAAATATGTTTTTGTAGAAGAAGATTACCAACTTAACCTTTCAGTCACCTGTTGCTGTTGCTTCCTGTTCCAGGTGATGGCTCAGCAGGTGACGGCTGGCCGGCGCTACCTGCGGGCGTTCGTTAGCGGCTTCTTCGTCGCTGTTCCCGTCACGGTCACCGTCCTGGATCGGTTCGCCTACGTGGCGCGAGTGGAGGGAGCGTCAATGCAGGTGAGACGTCACAACACGTCCACTTTATGAAATACTATTAACGAGGTCAGAGGTCACGGCATCCGGACCACTTGTTGGAATAAAAAGAGGCAGAGAGAGAAGAAGAAGAAGCTGAAAAGCACATTCTAGAGTCCATGTCTGATCTTTTTTAATCGCTGTGTTTGAAGCTGCTTGAACTTATATGTGAAACCATTAAGAATATAGATGAATGGCTTCTGCCTCAGACTTTTTTTTACACCCAAGAGAAAGAGATTCGGAAGGAAACACCTCAAATACTCTAAAATATGTGTGATTGTTTTAATAGTGGTGTAAGTTATGGTTCTAAAAACTGAAACTGCAACACAAACGGCCGTCTTGGTGGTTCCGTGTTGCGGTTTCATTTTATGGTCTTTGCACCCTCGTTTGAAGGAGCAGTGTGTAGGATTTAGTGCCTTCTAGTGGTGAGGTTGTAGATTGCAACTACCTGAAAACCCTCCACTCACTCCTCTCTTTCCAAGTGTGTCGGAGAACTACGGTGGCCTACAGGCGACATTAAATCATGAAAGTCTCTCTAGAGCCAGAGTTTGGTTTGTCTGTTCTGGGCTACTGTAGAAACATGGCGGACTCCGCCTCCAGCTCCCTCTTTACATATAAACGGCTCATTCCAAGCTAACGAAAACAAACTACTTTTATTATTCAGGTGACACTAATGAAAACATATTATGAATATAATACTCCAATAAATCTCCTTAAATCCAACACACCAGTCCTTTAAAACAAGAGTTTACATTTTTTTTTTTGTGTGCTACATCTCTTGTTTGAGAAGTGTTCCATAGATAAAGATTATTGAGGATGATGACTATTTCAAACAACTAAAACCAAGAAAACCTATAGTCACATTATAATAGAAACCTATAAATATCTGATAAATACCTGTGATATCAATACTCTGCTGTGGTTGTTGTATTCTTTTATTTTATTTATAAAATGGGTCATCATTTTAAGGCAGTGCTGTAGTTAGTGATGTAGTTTATAGAGTCAGAACATTGAGGGTGTCGTCGTCTGTACAGACTCTAAAGCCCCCTCGAGTTAAATTTGTGATATTAATCTATATAAACAACATTGACTGTACTTGACTGCATATTAGAAATACGGAGACAGAAGTAGTAAATAACAGTCTGAGGACACAAAGCCGGTAACATTGGAGAAGAACCACCTCTCCATGCATGGCCTCCTTCTACTCTCATCCAGACGGTAAACAACTCTTCCTCATTGAGAGGCACAGATGTAAAAAAAACAAAAAAACAATAAATAAATACATAATTAAATAAATAAATAAACAAGTGCCTGTTGGGTTTTGACCGAGTTGGTTTCCTGTCGTGCGGCCTATTATACGACGCGTGTTATACATTATGCATAAAACAATCTGCTCTCCATTTTTAATGAGCATGAATATTAAAACAGCGTGTCGCCTCTTTTGGTTGTTGGTGTATATTCATGTAGCGGCGTGTGTCGGGGTCACGACGCCGACCTCTGAGAGAAGAGTTTGAGATCTAAAAAATCATTCATGAAATGACTAAACAGTTTGTTTAAAGCAGGAGACGTGTTGACTAAACCAGATGTTTTTCACGATATTTCAGACTGTAATAGAAACATCTAAACTCCTCTGGTTGTATAGAAGTCTATGAGAAAATGACTCTACTTCTCTCTTGATTTATTACCTCAGTAAACATTGTAAACATGAGTTTATGGTCTCAATCTCTAGTTTCAAGTCTTCTTCAATACAGCATGATGTTCATTTAGTACATTATGGTCCATTTAGAGTCAAACAGACCATAAAGCAGGGGATGCTTTAGGGCGGGGCTACACAGTGATTGACAGGTCTCTACCAGAGACGTATACGGCGTCTCTACACTGAACTCTATTTCTCATCTTACAAGCCATCAGCTCAGAGAAGCACCTGAGGTGTGAGCGCTGTGATGAACTGACTGCACTGAGGAAACAAAAAGGAAGAGCAGCTGCCTCTGACAACTCAAACGACGGAGAGCCCTTGAACTCAGCACCAGGGAGAGAACGTCTCTGCTCACGAGTTGATTACAGAGCTTTGATTAGAAAATGATCCACTCATGGATTACCTATCGGAAGCAAGTCTCCAGGCTCTGCCAGTTGATTTTATGATGATATTGAAATTAACTGAATCCAGCGGCTGCCTGGACACAAGGACATTATTCTAAAACCAAATCATTCTCTTTTAAAATGATCATATATTCTGTATGCACTTTGTAATTAATGGACTTAAATGTGAAAACCACTTCAGTTTGTTCATTTTTAAAGGCAAGATTTACATTACGGAAACCTAAATTGACAAAAAATCTGAAAGTTATTTTCACCATAATGATCTATAGCTGGCTAACTGGAGCAGAAGTCCTGCAGCAGTGAGCAGCTGATACATGATACCACCATGTTCCATCATACAGAGGTGGTGCTTCTCACCTGGCATTACTGCTACTAGTTCGCATGGAGTTTAATCCTAAAACTCTTCTCTGTTTTTGGGGAGAAATATGTCCCTGAAGGTGCCATGTGCAGCATTTTACCATCCATCAATTAGCACATACACTTTGCTTCAACAACCATAAGAGACCTCGTTAAGGCGGTTTGATGATTCACGGTTAAAAACATGAATCACCCGGTTGGAGGTAGCAGGAGAAATGGGTGGATTACCTGCTGCAATGTTGTTTAATATGTTCTAACATAACAGTTAAAATCTTCTATTTTTATGTAACATTAACAGAATTTCATCATCTCTAAAATTCATTCAACAAACTAACATTCAGGCCGACAAGCTTTCACTCAGCTAGCCTGCCTGCTAACTAGCATTTAGCACGCCAGCTAGTGGGGCGGGGGTGGCATTGGCTCACTGGGTAGAGAGGGTCGTCTGGCAACCGCAAGGTCGGCGGTTCGATCCTTGGCTGCTACGTGTCCTATGCCGAAGTGTCCCTGAGCAAGACACTGAACCCCTAACTGCTCCTCGGGCGCTTCTCAGCAGCCCACTGCTCCCAATAAGCTAGGGATGGGTTAAATGCAGAGGACAAATTTCGTATATGACAATAAACTTAAACTTAACTTAACTTAGTGGTTATTAAAGCTGTTGGCTAAGCTGTCCGCATAGCTGCTAAATCGTTGATTTTATAAAGAGCAGTGGTCCAGTGTACAGCGACAGCAGAGACCATTTTGGAGTTTCGTGAACCGACTTTTTAATCACAAACAGAACACTTGTTTGACTGCGGCTCCTTCATGTTTGATGGTTAGCTAACACAGCGGTGCAGAGACAGACCTACTGGAACATCCATGTGTGTGTTTTTGTGTTGTCGACCTTTTGAGCAAACTATTTCTGGACTGTTTCGTTCTGTTCCGTTACACCGACTCACCACCTCTTTACTCCGCGTCTCTGATGCTGTTGTGGGATGTCTCCTGTACACAGTATGTGTGGTTATGTTTACTGATTCATATCAACTGTATTATTGTGCCTGCAGCCCGTCCTGAACCCGGAGGGGGGGTCTGATTGTGACGTCGTCCTGCTGAACCGTTGGAGCGTGAGGAACTACGAGGTCCACCGAGGCGACATCGTCTCCGTCATGTGAGTGACTCGTTTCCTTTACAAAACAAAAGCGTGAAATCACACTGAGGTGTGTCTTTCATTCAGTATTGATTCGTATGTTTAACTATTTATACAACAAAAATACTGCATTTGTGCAGAACACATTAAACTTCATACGGCAGGAATACTTTAAACACCTCTTGTGTTTTCTACACTTAATCTTTTCTTTATATGAAGAGCTGCACAATCACATCTAAATCACCAGCATCATGAACAGGAAGTCTTCATGCAGTTTTACATCATTTGTATATTAATTCATTGATGAATCTCACGCCAGCTGTCTACCGTGGATGGATTTAAAAGTTGTTATTATTATTCATACAGATGAATGACTTCTCTCTGAGGCCAAAGCATGAACAACCTAACAAAACACACTGCGGACAAACAAGTAAACAACTCATTGAAATGTGGCTGCACAACACATACAGAATATCCGATGATGACAGCTTTGAAAGGTTCAGCAGTTATAACGTAGCGCAACATACATTTACTTTGTTCTTTTGAAATGCCGCCTGCTTTCTCCGGGAACAATAAGACCGGCTGCAGAGAGATGAGTAATTCATATGAATTACATCAATTCTCAGTTGGTCTGGCAGCGATATTTCAGAATCACATTCTGGAGAGAAGGTGAGTTCTCATACGCTCCGTGTTATTTTTGTGTTTTTTTCTTTTGTTCATCAAACTTTTTGGATGCTTCATGACTTCCAAGTGGCACTGTGGCAAAATCAGACAAGCTACTTCATTTAGTTTCAACTTTTAGCCGAGATCAGACGCTTTTTAAAATATGTGAAGTTACACCTGACATGTCTGTCAGCAGAGACCAGTGAGCTGTAGGGATGAAAGACTCAACCACAGCAGCCTGTCGCACCAACTGAACACTAGTTTGAATTTAAAGTCGGCACCAACTGCGACATTCAAACTAGTTTGTGTCACACTTTGTTTCAGTTGCAGGGATCTCTGCAAACTGTCGGCCAGTTGGTTTGTGTACAACCAATGTGCAACCAATGTACAACCAAAGTACAACCACTGTACAACCACTGTACAACCAATGTACAACCAATGTACAACCACTGTACAACCACTGTATAACCAATGTACAACCAAAGTACAACCAAAGTACAACCACTGTACAACCACTGTACAACCAATGTACAACCACTGTACAACCAAAGTACAAACAAAGTACAACCAATGTACAACCACTGTACAACCACTGTACAACCAATGTACAACCAAAGTACAACCACTGTACAACCACTGTACAACCACTGTACAACCAATGTACAACCACTGTACAACCACTGTACAACCAAAGTACAACCAATGTACAACCACTGTACAACCAAAGCACAACCACTGTACAACCACTGTACAACCAATGTACAACCACTGTACAACCACTGTACAACCAATGTACAACCACTGTACAACCACTGTACAACCAAAGTACAACCAAAGTACAACCATGTGCGCAATGATCGGCAAGATAAACGGGTAAACTGCCGAAAAAGCCCATAGGGATACATGTTCTGAATGTGCTGTATACGTGTTCAAAGAATGCTGGAATCATAGTGGAATAGCTAAAGTTATTGTCAAGTGTGCATGTTAACATATTCACTGAAGTCCAGTCATTAACTCGTTCATGAGCACACAGCGCAGAGAGCTAACCCAGTAGCACAAAGGCTACGAAAGGCTAACACAGTAATGCACTGTGGCTAAAGTCCAACTAAACTTTGACACAAACACAAACACATCTAATGATTCGGTCAGTGACGGGAGGCAGATTTTAATAATGGCAGCAACTTAACCGTGTAGAAGAGTCGAGGAAAACTGTTCTCTCTGATTCTTGCAAGATTTGAGCAAAACTCCTCAAGCATGAGAGAACAAAGTAGCAGGTTATAAAATGACATTGTGATCGTCTCCAGCTGCTCTGTGGGGTTTCATTCTGCTCTGACTCACTTAAACTATTTCCTTTTATCTGGAAACCACCCTTGAACCCCCCTGTGTGTGTTTCAACAAGTACGTCTAAACCTTCTTTTTACAAAAGTACCCTCGGTGCTCCGACGGTGACACGGTGCCTCCGATCTTAACGTTGCCTGTTTACCTGGCAGCCCCTTTGAAGAAGAGGAGATTTTATTTTTCTTTCCTCAAAGCAACAGATCGCTCAGTCCTCCACACGAGGAAACAGGTCTGTATCGACTCGCCTTCCTCGCCGGGGGGATTTAGTTAAAACCCCTCATAAAGCCGCATCTATCACCTGCTAGGAATATCGCCTCAGATTTAAATTTCAAATGTGATATGGCTGCACTGCAGGAGTGGTGGTGGGGGGGGGGGCTGACTCCTGCTTATAATTGGCACTCATTTTAAAGGAAAATTGTTGAAGGGAACACGGCCGTCCGTAGAGTAATATCTTATTTACAGAGCGCCTCTCATTCCCGGTGTTTGTCATGCTCTGAACGCAGACCACTACCAACCTGATGGGTCTGTGTGTTCTGTGTGTGAACAGAGACATTTGCTTCTGAACGGAGTTCTGCAAAAAAATATGGTTTTCTCCGGGACGTGGAGGGAAATGTTTTCTCCTCGGTCTATCAATCGGCAGCGGGAAAAAAAGAGATGAATGGATTCTTTCTATGTTGAAAGGGTTTGATGACAGCCGTCTCTGATCAGCAGGGGATCGGGGGGGGGGGGGGGGGGGGGGGGGGTTCACAGTCTATGAATATTCATTGAAAACTCAGCCGTCGTGGAAACCTTCAAAAGCGACAGGCTTCATTCCTCTGTGGTCGCTGTCTGCTTTGAGTCCAGGATCTCGGTGTTGTCTATAGACCTTTTTTTACAGCCGACCTCATCATAAATATTTGTGTGCGTGTTGTCAGCAGAAGTGTTGTTTTGTTCCAGAACATCCAGTCGAGTTAACAAGCTTTAAAACGTTGTGAGCAGCATCTAAAGGTCTGCTTGTTTCAGGTTCGGTTGTCAGAATCGACTCAGGTTCTGCAGAGTTCAGAGCAACCGGTGTTTCACTTTAACCGGTGACCGTGTTAACTGGGGACTTAATGGTTAGTAGATAATAAACACAGATATTTAAAACTGATTGAAGTCTTTTTCCGCTGCCTTTTAATATTGCGTAAATCTGATAACTACAAGCTTTAGTCTTTGTGTAAATAAAAGTCTTTCTTACAGCCAGAAGGTTGTGGGTTCGATCCCCACTGAAGGCAACTCTAATCTTACTTGACAAAGATGATTGGGAAGTGTTCTGGTAGTTGGAGCTCTACACACCATGTGTCCCACGTAATCTATCAAACGTAATCACCTTGTCTTTGGCTTCTTGAGTAACATTTCAACTTGAATGTAATGTGATTACATTGGTTATTAAAGTATAAACTTTGACTGCTTCAAGTTTCAGCTCAAACAGCTTTAAGGTTCAGAACTATATCGGGAGCTAAAGATCTTCCATACGAGACGTCCTGACGGCTTGTTATCATCGCTGCAACAGTTCATTTGAATACGTAGTGTCACTTCAGTGCATTACAAAGACTCTTCTTGTTATTCCACTCGTATTCAAAGCCTCCTTCTCGTAAGTCTCCAGAGATCAGGACAGACGCCAAAACCTCATGTTTCGCTTTTTGTTGTTGTTTTGTTGAGTTGATTTTTCACAAATGCTAAAACCCACTGATGGGGGAGGGGGGGGGGGGGGGGCGATGAAGAGGAAGTGAAGTACAAACTGTTCAGGTGAGGAAACATGAAGAGCCCGTGGGGTTTCTAAAAACATCTCAACCTGAACCAGATGACAAACGGAGACGCAAATGACAAGAGCGAAGAAACGACAGCGCAGAAATAACCAGAGAGGAGTGAAGTAAATGAGCTCTGTGTTTGACAACAAGCAGTGCATGTTGGGTAATGCAGTTATAATTTGTTCCGTTTCTTTGAGTGTATGATGTCGCTGGAATAACAAATACACATTTCTGTTGCATTCTGTCGAAGAATGCAGATTTGTGTAAAGTTGGATAAATACATCTCGAGGTTTCTCGTCATGTAACCCCTGTTCTATGATAACACAAGGGCGGGAAACAAAGGACTTAAAGAGGACTACTGTCGGATTAACACCAGTCACAGACTGCATAAGAACTTGATTCTAGTGATATGTAGTGTCTCATAGTGAAAGACAAACAATGCAGCATTTGGATGGTAAACAGTTTTTTTATGTCACACAAGTCATCACAGATGGAAAAGTCTGACTCTGAAACGGTGAACATCTTAAAATATTGTGTTGACCGTTTATTGACAAAGCTGGATCTGGTTTTGCATTTCTTTCCTGGGTCTTGTGTGTTACTAAACACAATGAGACCCTGACAGAAGCACCAGAGTCACAATTTAAGCAACGTATCTTCATTTCTTCATCATTTTATTTTTCGTGCATTTTCCATGCAAAAGCCCCGGCAGGGTTAAGGCAGCAAACCTACTTAGTTTGGTTGAGGAAAAGATCGTGGTTTAGGTTAAAATAACTACGGAATTGGCGTTAGTTAAGTACAGTTACGTGACACGAATGTGGGTCTCCTGAGTGAAAGTTCTGTGTTTTAAGACCCATCCCTCCGTCTGCAGACTTTGTCTCAGGAGCTCCACCAGCTCCTGAGGGAATAACTGCCTCCTTAGCTGCTGAATGCTCCACGATGTCCAGTAGATATTCACTCACTGTGTCTCTCAGTTGGTTTTGCTTGATGAAAACGACGCTAATGAGAGCCGTGAGGATGGACCAAAGAACAAAGCTGGTGGTGTGAAAAAGATCCAAAAGTACTGATGGGTGCAGCTCTACCTGATTAATCTAGACATGGAGACTTTAAGTTTCATCAAAGGCACATTTAAATGAGCTTTATGGCAGATAGAGGCATTCAAATATAAGTGACATTACATCTAAGAGGAGACAAAAATGGAGACGACGTTTAGAATATAATAGATGAAAAACAAAAACGTCAAATTCAGCGGCCTTGCATCAGCAGTCACACATGTGAAAAGAAATGAGGACGTGATTCTGTGATCCCTTCCGACACAGTTACTTTTCTTCCCGCCAACAAAAAATAAAGTAACTTCCCTTCGGTAAGACACATCGAGGTGTTTGGATGTGACGCCTCTATCGGCAGGATAGATGAGGTTCATGAGGTGAAAATACAAAAGTTAAGGTTTGTGTAGGCTTAGTTTACAAAAACTAGTTGGTACGGTTAGTGAAACATGTGGTGTGGATTGATACTTCTTATAGACCTTTGTCATCAAATAAAACCTACGCTGGTTGAAACAAAGAGCAGCCTCCTGTGTTAACGTCCAATGTTTTGTTGACTCAACAATCTTACTCCACCTGTCTTCGTCCAAAATGTCATTTTGAGGTATTTGCTGAAATGACAAATTTTTCAGTTTGAAGCTGAAATTTTAGCTGCTTTAATTGATTTATACTTTAAAGTAGAAATTTGACATTTTTTGGGGAAATATGCTTATTTGCTTTCTTACTGCGAGTTATACGAGCAGATTAATACCACTTGATATCTGTATGCTAAATATAGAGCTAGTAAATGATTAGCATAACTTAGCATTAAGAATGGAAGCAGAGGGAAACAACTAGCTTGGCTCTGTCTAAAGTTCAGAAATCCCCCTGCTGAGGTATCGATCGTCACATCCCACTCTCAGGAATGAAGGCAAATAATCATATCTCCCAAAATGTCAAACTCCTTTCAGTGCTCTCACTTCAGCTGACACTAGAGGTGTAACGCAACCTCCAGTTCTGAAGGGAGGAGTCAATGCTTCACGTGTTAAAGCTGCATCCTCTCTCGTGTCCAGCAGGGGGCGACTCCTCTGGTTGTATAGAAGTCTATGAGAAAATGACTCTACTTCTCTCTTGATTTATTACCTCAGTAAACATTGTAAACATGAGTTTATGGTCTCAATCTCTAGTTTCAAGTCTTCTTCAATACAGCATGATGTTCATTTAGTACATTATGGTCCATTTAGAGTCAAACAGACCATAAAGCAGGGGATGCTTTAGGGCGGGGCTACACAGTGATTGACAGGTCTCTACCAGAGACGTATACGTATACAGAGAGCAGGACTCTGTGTTTACATCACGATGCTTTGTGCTCAAACATTGTCAAAGTTGATGGAAAAACGTTTTTGTAAAGAAAGTTGTTTTGTTGCTGCGTACATCCTGAGTATCCTGCATGCAGCTGCACCAATAAACCAATCGCTACAGCCTCAACCGACACACAACTCTTCCAGTTTGTACACTAAAGCCACCTCACTTCTGCCAGTGTTTATAGCTCAACTAACATCAATAGTCAGTAATTACAAAGCATGATAAAAAAAACATTTCAGGCCTCAGAGGGTCAGACCTGCAGCTCCACTGGCTCCAGTTTGAAATGAGCTGTAAAGAGATTTAAAGAAGAACAGGAAGGAGTGTGAGAGCTGGAGTCAACACTGAACTATGGAGAGTAAAGTTTGGATTACAGGATTATCAGTGAGAGCATAATAACACCAGACGGGTTTATTGACATAGTCATCAACTGGAGAATATTTATCATCTGAATGGAAATACAGTATATTGCAGCGTGTAACAGTCGTATGTGGGAAGAGATAGTTCACGCTAAATGTAGACGAGCAGCTGTAAGTCACACTCACATGGAGTCATTTCTTCTCTCAGTACGATCTCTAATTATAGCACAGATGGAGAGAGTAGCGCGGAGTCCCTGATCTATAAGACTACACGTGGAATCCATGCGGGGGTCTGAAACTAATTTTCCATTAAATTGGTATTAAAGCCTCACTAATTAAATCGGGCCGCAGAGGCTTCAGTCTTAAAGACGGAAGAAAAAACGTCTGAACAGCTCGCCGAGTCCAGACACCGCTGAGAGGGAGACGTACTGGAGGTGTCATTATATATTTATATAGAGCCTTTCAGGTCCACTAACTATAGTTAACTGGTCCTGAACCAGTCCTGATCCTCTATATGAACCAGTCTCAGTGTAGTCCTGATCCTCTATCAGACCTCCATCAGTAAAGAGACCATCAGAGAGAAGATGGTCTGTTTCTATAGAGTTATTCTTGATGCTCGTCATCGGAGCCACCGGGTCGAATTCTGGTGAAACCAGATGAACTCATGCAGGTTCACCAGAACCTCCTTCAGCTCAGACTCCAGCAGAGACCGGTCCACCGTGGACGGACCCAGATCCTCCAGCAGAGACCGGTCCACCGTGAACAACCAGAACCAGGACTGAGAGGAGCAGACTGTCAGACCCTGCTGCAGTAAAATGAGAGGTTTTCTAAAGCGAGTCTGGTGCTCAGAGACACTACCACTTTAGTCCACAGGGGGCGACAGAACCAACACAACATGAAAGTTCTCTTAGTACCTTTAATGAGCGACAGTCTGCAGCCTCGCTAGCAACTCTGTGTGGCTGGGTGCTTCAAGCTTAATGCTAAAATCAGCATGCTAACATGCTAATGTTTATAAGGTATTATGTTTATAGCATATTTGCCATCTTAGTCTAGCGTATTAGCATGCTAACGTTGGCTAATTAGCATTAAACACAAAGTACAACTTAGGATCAGAGTTATTAGAATTCCTCTTGAGGGGGATCGGGTAGTAGTTCAATGACTCTGGTAATGGATCACCAGATTCATTAGAGAACATCATCTGGGAACCACGAATGTCCGTACAAACTTCTGTGCCAATGCATCCAGTAGATATTGAGATATTTCACTCTGACTTGATTTGAACTGAAATATCTCAACATCGATTGGATGGTTTGCTATGAAATCTTTTTCAGATATTCATGTTCCCCAGAAGATGAACCCTATCGACTTTAATGTAATCATCTGACTTTTCCTATAGTGCCACCATAAGGACGATGTTTTTGTCAAGTATTGGATGGATTGTGACAATATTTGATTGAGACATTCATGGTCCCCTCAGGATGAACTGTACCATTATCCATTCATAATGTTGAAGGCATTATAAAGAAAACATTTGTCTCTCTTTCTACCTCTCTGCCGTGATGCATGCTGGGTTTACAGGATGTGTGTAGTTTCCTCTTTGGGGGATTCGTCTCCTTCCTCGTACCGGCATCAAAGCCCGGCGGCGTGCCGCTCACACAGATCTCCTCCCACAGAGCGAGCCGGGAATTACCTCCACGCGTAACGGTTCCTCGTCCGCCCGTTTAGCGACGGCAGCGGATCTCTGCCTCCCAACGCCGTCAGCCGGCTGACATATCGAGGGCACGATGACGGCTGAGCGTCAACGCTGGAGGGAGTGACACACTGAGAGGAAGCAGGTGGAGAGGGAACTCTTTCCCGTCCATCAGGAGGCAGAGTTATAGGTTCAGACAGGAATACACACTTTCACTACTTTAATAGTTGGACTTATTTTGGACACAATAAGTAAATGTAAGATTTAAGATGTTTCTTCATAATATGTTGTGTTTGTCAAGAACAAAGTTGACCTGAAAAGCATCAGCTTTGCTTATTTGTATTTTTCTTCAGCTTACTTCACTTTAGCCGTCTTGTTGTGCAGATGTAGCATCAGCTGTCGACTCTTTAAGATATCGGTACCAGATGATGGACGTTTGGCTTCGACACCAGAGATTCTCACGCTTCTTACGTCTCCTCAAACAGAGTAATCCCATCTAAACACAGCTGATGTCGATCAGATCAAGGATGAGGACTTGTTGGACTAAAATGATGTCTCCATGATTGCAGACATTATGAAACTGGGTCTTGTTGAGTGAGATAGTGTGGATAAAAGGCTGCATCGACAAATGTGTTACAGAGAAGTTAGTGAAAGAGCAGAGCACATTTTAAAGATGACGTTTTCATATATTAACAATTAAAGGTTTTGCTGATATGAACATTGTTAAATTGACAGTTTGAAAACTACATTCAACGCAAATGTTTCTTTGCACGTATTGCAAACTAGACGATACCAGAGAAGGGCCGAATGGTTTCATACGTCCTCGTTCATGATTACGTTGATAACATACTAAAATATTTAGTTGTTTTGCATCGTTTCTCATCAGGATGCTTATGAACACACACAGACAGACGGAGAATCTTTGCTTCGTAGTGAGACATGAATCAAACGTCTAGGAGGCTGCTCAGCTCCTTGGTTTAAACGTGTGTCCTTTTGTATTAAAAGGTGTCAAACTCCTGCTGCCGTGGTGCCCTTGAGCCTGATTCTGCAGCAGCAGGAAAGAAACCAGACAGCGTCAGTAACCTCTGAATGTGTCCACGGGTTTAAGTCCACGTTTGGTGCCGAGCTGGAAGTCTGCTGCTGGGAGTCGTTCCTCTGGACCCCGAGCTCCCAGCATGCATTGTGTCACCAGTGGGTTGTAACTCTGTTATGTTAATCGCTCAGCGCGGCATTGAAGCCATTAAAGTGCCGACACGCTGAAGACTTGATGCTCTTAAACCTCACAGTTCCTCCTCATTCTGTCATCTCTCTGACCGGCCGACATCCGTCATGAAGACTTTACTCTGAGAGTTTTATAACCAGCAGCTGGGGTTCTCCGTGTGCTCTTACAGCTGAATCAATACCTGTTATTTCTATAGAGGCAGCACAGTCACTGGGACACAATACCGGCCCATTAAACACGACGCTCTGCGCCTCTTTTTCAAGGTAACGGTGACAAATTAAGACGACATCCGGCATGCTGCTGTCCACGGACACCGAGGCTCTGGTTACTGTTAGTAATCAGCTTATGGCCCCCGATGCTGCAGTATTCCCCTTTTTACCTCTTAAGCAGGTTTAAGTCGGATCACACCCTGTCACGACTGTGTAGGTTGTATTTGCTGAGCTTTATGACACTCTTATTGTTTGAAATATTTAAACCTAATTTGCCTCGAATCATAAAAATGGACTCAGGACGTCTCTAGTAAGATCTTCCAAAATATTGTTTTTTCAAATTTGTATTAAATCTTGTGATACCGAGATAACGATAACCGGTAGATTTTCACATTTCCCCTCATTTAGGATATAAAGATGTTATAACAGCAGGAAGCATGATGAAGCATTCACGGTTTACAGAATGATAACCAGTAAGTCTCATACGGACCAATGCTCAGTGAACACTGTGTTTCAAACTAAGCTGAAGGATTCATTGTTCTTCCCTGAGCTCACATAATTCTTCTACTTCTAAACTAAATAAACAATAAAAAAGCTTTTGCATTTTTCTTTTAAAGTGCTGAAACGGGAGCTGATCGTCTCACTCATGTTGATGTTTTGGAGATGTGTGGTTTTAAAGAACAGCAATCAAACATCTACATATTACACATTATAAATCCACATACTGTAAAGAATGAGACCAGAGACATGCAGGTTACGTGGGCTAACGGCGCCTCTGAGCTGCCCGTCGCTGTGAACGGTCGACCTTCTAGCAGAGTGGATAGTTTGAATATATTCACGATGTTTCAAGGAACCGTGTGAACCGTGTTTTAATGCATCTGTCTACAAAAAGCGTGTTTATTTACACTTTTACAGAATAGATAGAATATAGAACGCACACAGTTACTTCCTCACACCTGATGCAGATCCTGAGGCTCAGTCGTCCTCATGACGAGTGGATCTAACTTTAAATACCTCTTCATGAATAAACCTGATGCTTCTACCATCAACCACATTTATCTACAAACAGTTAGCAGATCGTGCTCTGGAGGGTCGGGTCTTCGGAGACCTCCGTCTCCTCTGGTTCTGGTTCTGGGGTTCAGTCTGCATGTTGACCTGCTGGTGAGTGATGCATGTAGCTGCAGTGTGCTGGTGGTGCGCTCAGCATTTAGTCGTGTCTGAGGTTGTGTTGGGGGATTTGAAGTGACCTGAGCTTGATGATGTCATGAGGCCGGTTCACCATCGGTCACCTTCTATAAACATAAAGCTTAATACAGCATAAAGAACTCCACCGTCTGTCCTGCGTCAGCAATACATGTATCCAACTAAAGTAGTTATTAAGTGCTGTAACTGTTTACACCATGAACACATCACTGTACTTCATTGTGACTCTTTACCACATGTGGATCCATCCGCCGCTGAAAATAGTCCCCAACAAAGTCACTGTTTCCTCCTGTTTTATTGTTAATATAAACTACAGTGACTTCGGTAAGTACTGGTTGTAATGAGCTGATGAGTCGCCTCTCTCTGCTGCTCCTCCTCATGCATTAAGTAACGCGCATATTAAACATAAACAGGAACGAGCTCGTCTTTATTCTGTAGCGCTGGTCGTTCATTGATCACCTTCATAACTTAAAGAGATACGTATACTTTATAATCACCTGATTCAGAGCAGCTGACACATTGAACATTGATTTGATTATTATTGATTTGTGATTGATGTATTTGTATTATGGGATAACCTGCATACCGAACATAAATATGAGTGATTGAAGTGAATCAATCAGCATAAAGTGTTCACACGTTGCCTCTCAGAGGCCTCTGATGAACAGATGATTCTTCATAATAGATGAGGTCACAGTATCGTACAACTGGAGCTCTATCCTCTCAGATGTGAGGATCAGACTCTTTGTGGTTTGGACTGATGTCAGACAGAAATGGACTTTGATGATGTAACTCCAGGAACCCGTCATGGAGGATTCTAACCGTTCATTTATTAACCGAAAAAAAAACATAATGAAGATAAACTTTAGTTTGTAGAAGAAGCTCTGTGCGGTTTAATATGATAAATATTGATGATAAATATTCTCCAGTTGATGACTATGTCAATAAACCCGTCTGGTGTTATTATGCTCTCACTAATAATCCTGTAATCCAAACTTTACTCTCCATAGTTCAGTGTTGACTCCAGCTCTCACACTCCTTCCTGTTCTTCTTTAAATCTCTTTACAGCTCATTTCAAACTGGAGCCAGTGGAGCTGCAGGTCTGACCCTCTGAGGCCTGAACTCTACTGACTGTTAGTTGATGTTAGTTGAGCTGTAAACAGCAGAAATGAGTTTCAGCTCAAGGGTTGTGTGTCCGTTGCGGCGGTAACGGTTGGTGTAGTGGTGTAGTGGTGTATTGGTGTAGTGGTGTATTGGTGTATTGATGTAGTGGTGTATTGGTGTAGTGGTGTATTGGTGTAGTGGTGTATTGATGTAGTGGTGTAGTGGTGTATTGGTGTATTGATGTGGTGGTGTAGTGGTGTAGTGGTGTAGTGGTGTCGTGGTGTAGTGGTGTAGTGGTGTAGTGGTGTAGTGGTGTATTGGTGTAGTGGTGTCGTGGTGTAGTGATGTAGTGGTGTATTGGTGTATTGATGTGGTGGTGTAGTGGTGTAGTGGTGTATTGGTGTAGTGGTGTATTGATGTAGTGGTGTAGTGGTGTATTGGTGTATTGATGTGGTGGTGTAGTGGTGTAGTGGTGTATTGGTGTAGTGGTGTAGTGGTGTATTGGTGTAGTGGTGTATTGGTGTAGTGGTGTAGTGGTGTATTGGTGTAGTGGTGTAGTGGTGTATTGGTGTATTGGTGTAGTGGTGTAGTGGTGTAGTGGTGTATTGGTGTATTGGTGTAGTGGTGTAGTGGTGTATTGGTGTATTGATGTGGTGGTGTAGTGGTGTAGTGGTGTATTGGTGTAGTGGTGTATTGGTGTAGTGGTGTATTGATGTAGTGGTGTAGTGGTGTATTAGTGTATTGATGTGGTGGTGTAGTGGTGTAGTGGTGTCGTGGTGTAGTGGTGTAGTGGTGTATTGGTGTAGTGGTGTAGTGGTGTATTGGTGTAGTGGTGTCGTGGTGTAGTGGTGTAGTGGTGTATTGGTGTATTGATGTGGTGGTGTAGTGGTGTATTGGTGTATTGATGTGGTGGTGTAGTGGTGTATTGGTGTAGTGGTGTATTGGTGTAGTGGTGTATTGGTGTCGTGGTGTATTGGTGTAGTGGTGTAGTGGTGTATTGGTGTAGTGGTGTATTGGTGTAGTGGTGTAGTGGTGTCGTGGTGTATTGGTGTAGTGGTGTAGTGGTGTCGTGGTGTAGTGGTGTATTGGTGTAGTGGTGTAGTGGTGTATTGGTGTAGTGGTGTCGTGGTGTATTGGTGTAGTGGTGTATTGGTGTAGTGGTGTATTGGTGTAGTGGTGTATTGGTGTAGTGGTGTAGTGGTGTATTGGTGTAGTGGTGTCGTGGTGTATTGGTGTAGTGGTGTATTGGTGTAGTGGTGTAGTGGTGTATTGGTGTAGTGGTGTATTGGTGTAGTGGTGTATTGGTGTAGTGGTGTATTGGTGTAGTGGTGTATTGGTGTAGTGGTGTCGTGGTGTATTGGTGTAGTGGTGTATTGGTGTAGTGGTGTAGTGGTGTATTGGTGTAGTGGTGTATTGGTGTAGTGGTGTAGTGGTGCAGCTGCATGCAGGATACTCAGGATGCAGACTGATGCACATAATGCAGAACTAAAGTTCCACCAGGAAGCTTTTAGCCAAACGCCGCTCAATGGAGCTGAAGGAAGCACCAGCTGGTTCCTAATCATCTACAGCAGCAGAGAGACGCTCCCCGTTTACATCTCACCTGTGGCTGTTTCTAGCATCTCGTCACTTCCTCTCTTGGGTCCTCTCTTTACCAAACACACATCAATGAGCCTCAGTTGTTCTTCCATCACCATGAACACACGCACACACACACACACACACACACACACACACACACACACATACCGTCCTACTGACACAAATTGTCACTCGAGCACCAAATGTGGATTAATTTGCTGATTAAAGAATAGTCCCCAACAATGCATTTCATGCAAAGATGAACCTATATATTTGTGTGTTTTAAAACTCTAGACACCGACGGGATGTAAAGCATCTAACAACTGATCTGCCGTCTCTGTAAAGTCTCTAGACGTGTAAACAGCGTTCTAACCTGTGAAGTGTTTGGTAGTTACTGGAGTTCAGTGAGCTGAAGAGCATCGAGTACACAGCAGTGTTCAGGTGCTTCAGTTGGTTGGAGGTCTGTTGTCACACACATGCAGCCGATCGCATGCGGAGACAACAACCAGACTTCTTATCTAACTAGCTAACACAGGAACCTGGACCTAACGTGACTCACTCACACACATGAGCTGGTCTTCTTCGTCTCAGATCCGTCACAATGTTTGGGGCACCTGGCGTTTCCTCAGACGAGCGGCTTCACATCCATCAACGGTGCAAATGAACATCAATGGCTTCGTGAACAGGAAGTCGTTGGCTTCCAAATGAGAGAAGGGTAGTGATGCCAGTCACACCTCCTGTAGGGGGGGGGGGGGGGGGGGGGGGGGGCTGATGGATGAGAAACAAGAGGCCTCGAGCGATTCGCCGGGACCCCCCAAACAACAACACTTTAGGAGCAGCCACAGAAGATCCACTGACTCTACAGTTTGATTTAACAGACAAAGATCACAGGCTGTCTTTTTAAAAACAACACGATGAAATGACCTGAGACTGATGACGTTTCTAAAAGATGAAACTATCGGTTGACTTGATGGATAACACGAGCTCCATCACCTCGTCATCCTCGAGAGGAAGACACTCACAGAATAGCAACAACTGTGACGGTCTGGGTGTTTTCCTCCTCCTCTCATCCATCTGTGGTGGAACACGTCAGCTTCTGAATCATAAACCACAAGTTGTATTCAGGGAGGAGAGCGAGGCCTCTGCTGAAACCAACGCATGCCACCTGCAGGGGGGGGGATAGCGCAGCATCCGCTTGTTGCCTCAGCAACTTGGTGAAACTGGAGGAGGAGGAGGAGGAGGAGGAGAAGGGTGATGGGGAGGAGGAGGTGAGGAGGAGGAGGAGGGTGATGGGGAGGAGGAGGAGGAGGAGGAGGAGGGTGATGGGGAGGAGGAGGAGGAGGAGGAGGAGGAGGGTGATGGGGAGGAGGAGGTGAGGAGGAGGAGGAGGGTGATGGGGAGGAGGAGGAGGAGGAGGGTGATGGGGAGGAGGAGGAGGAGGAGGAGGAGGGTGATGGGGAGGAGGAGGAGGAGGAGGAGGAGGGTGATGGGGAGGAGGAGGAGGAGGAGGAGGAGGAGGGTGATGGGGAGGAGGAGGAGGAGGAGGAGGGTGATGGGGAGGAGGAGGTGAGGAGGAGGAGGAGGAGGGTGATGGGGAGGAGGAGGAGGAGGAGGAGGAGGGTGATGGGGAGGAGGAGGTGAGGAGGAGGAGGAGGGTGATGGGGAGGAGGAGGAGGAGGAGGAGGAGGGTGATGGGGAGGAGGAGGAGGAGGAGGAGGAGGAGGGTGATGGGGAGGAGGAGGTGAGGAGGAGGAGGAGGGTGATGGGGAGGAGGAGGAGGAGGAGGGTGATGGGGAGGAGGAGGAGGGTGATGGGGAGGAGGAGGAGGAGGAGGAGGGTGATGGGGAGGAGGAGGAGGAGGAGGAGGAGGAGGAGGGTGATGGGGAGGAGGAGGAGGGTGATGGGGAGGAGGAGGAGGGTGATGGGGAGGAGGAGGAGGAGGAGGGTGATGGGGAGGAGGAGGAGGAGGGTGATGGGGAGGAGGAGGGTGATGGGGAGGAGGAGGAGGGTGATGGGGAGGAGGAGGAGGAGGAGGGTGATGGGGAGGAGGAGGAGGAGGAGGAGGAGGTAGATGGGGAGGAGGAGGAGGAGGGTGATGGGGAGGAGGAGGAGGGTGATGGGGAGGAGGAGGAGGAGGAGGGTGATGGGGAGGAGGAGGAGGAGGGTGATGGGGAGGAGGAGGAGGGTGATGGGGAGGAGGAGGAGGAGGAGAAGGGTGATGGGGAGGAGGAGGTGAGGAGGAGGAGGAGGGTGATGGGGAGGAGGAGGAGGAGGAGGGTGATGGGGAGGAGGAGGAGGAGGAGGAGGAGGAGGGTGATGGGGAGGAGGAGGAGGAGGAGGGTGATGGGGAGGAGGAGGAGGAGGGTGATGGGGAGGAGGAGGAGGGTGATGGGGAGGAGGAGGAGGGTGATGGGGAGGAGGAGGAGGGTGATGGGGAGGAGGAGGAGGAGGAGGGTGATGGGGAGGAGGAGGAGGAGGGTGATGGGGAGGAGGAGGAGGGTGATGGGGAGGAGGAGGAGGGTGATGGGGAGCCAGGCTGTCTGCATCGACGTGATTGACAGAACTGGTACAGAACACACAGAGAGAGTTTTTACAGTCGAGTAGAAAGCAGCTTCCAGGCGACGGCTGTGAGATTGGACATGACAAGCCCTGATCTGCTTCACATGGATTATTCCTGTTTACACGCAGGCTGAGGAGGAACGTTTTGATGCTCGAAGTTTTTGTCCCAGTCGGGGGGGGGGGGGGGGGGGGGGCATTAAAGTTTGACGGCATAGGTGGAATATAAATGTGCATCCAGGCTCCGGCTTCCCGTTTGGAGATTAGCGGGGGGATAATTCCTCGGCTGATACTCGCGGCGCTCCTGTTACCAACACAGCTGCCCTTGGTGTGCCTTTGTCATTTGTCATGTTTAAAGCAGGCTGTCGAGGGACGGGGGGACAAGGGGGGGCTGTGGGGGGGTGACCAGCCTCAGGCAGCCGATCGTATTTCATCGTTTAAGCGGCGCATCGCCTCCAAACTCCCCCTCGCCGTCCAGCTCAGATAACAGAATATGAGGCTTCACGCCGACAGCTCGGAGGCCCGTTCATCACTCCAGAAAGCCGGGTCTCTGAGGACCGGATCGAGGACCACAAACCCCCAATGGTGATCTCAGAACATCTATCTCTATCGACAGCGAGTGTCTGCAGGAGAAGCAGCAGAGTTTACAAGACAAACACAGATGGATGCCGGAGTCGTGAGATACGAGTCAAACAACTCTGTTTGTACGTCATCTTTCAAAAATACAGTGACTGTCAGAGTCAGAGAAGCACAACGGAGGAAGGCCAGGGGTAACCAATGGGACCTGATCAGACCTGATCAGACCTGATCAGACCTGTACCAGGTCATGAGATCCCAGAGAGAAACCTTCAGAGCCCAGAAGTTAGAATTTGGTGCCCAATTTGAGCGATTTCATTTATTGATTTTCTTTAATCTGAAAATGAGGAACTTGTATGAAGTTATATCTGCATCTACTTTTGTCAAGTTTGAAAATTGGAGTTCACACCACATGAATTGAGCCAAATGAGTTTCAAAGTGAAACCCTTTCAGTGTTATCTGTCAACGCCAAATACTTAGTTTCTAAACTTAACTTTTAAATGTCAATTTTGCAATCAATGTGGTTACAAAATTCTACTTATTGTGGTCTTTCATATGGTCCTCCCTCACGATGACAGATCCCTTTAAGGTTCTTTATCCGACATTCTGATGGTTAATATCTCATCAAACATCTATTATTCATGTAAAGATATAGAGGAGTTAACTCTACCTGAGCAGAGACTCTCCCTCTGTGCCTTTTAGTGCATGTGAGCGTGCCTTTTAGTGCATGTGAGCGTGCCTTTTAGTGCATGTGAGCGTGCCTTTTAGTGCATGTGAGCGTGCCAACATGTCGGTCGTGGATGTTAAGACGTCTGGAGGACGTGTGACGAGCGATGGCCGCTGCACTTTTCTCTGTTTTATTAAATATTGAAAATGAGGCAAACAGCTGAATGTGTTTTTAGGTTGTGAGTTATCATCGTCAGGGGTCAGAGGTCACAGCACCCAAACTGCTGATCAAGCAAATGTTCCTGTGAACTTGGGCTCCATTGCGTCATCGTGTATGATCTTACTTCCATATCAGAGAATAAGTGTGATTATCATCCTCGACTTGCCGAAAATAAATGTTTAAATAAATGTCATTAAGTTTTACTGCGTGGTTCCATACGTCGTCCTCCCGGTCCTGATAGCTGATGGAGGTCTTATTGTGATTTACAAAGCTGCTCGCTCTAAACCAGAGGAACAAATACAGATGTGTTCAAATGTGGGGCAGCATGAGGTGAATAAGAGAATAAGAAACACACAGAGCTGCATCCTCCATCCTCGGCTCCCTTTAGAGTGGACTCGGCTTTGCTCCGGGCCCCTCGGTGGTCTGGTCCTCCTCTGACCTCCAGCTGCCATAACATTTGCCTCTCGGCCATAAAGAACCAGCAGCTTGAGTTGGATGCTGCAGACTCCTCTGTTTGGTTTATAGAAGCCGAGTTCCCCCCCCAGTGGGCCGATAAAGACCCAAGTGAAGTCTTCAGAGGTGGAATGAATGATGTGGTGTATCGTAGACTGTAGAGCAGGACGAGCAGGGGAAACAAAGGGAGTGCTGGTTTTTATCAGTATCATCTGTGTTCAGTGGAAAACTTTTTACATTTTTAAGAGATTTAAAAAACAGAAAAAAGAAAGTTAAATGAAGTCAAACTGAAGTGAAATGACTTCCTTTCATTTAAAAACCTTTTCATGGCGGCTTTGTTGAGAGGAAGTGTTGTGTTCCACATTCTGGAATAATGAGTTGAGTCCGGTGCAGCGTAGACCTGGAACCGAGAAGTCGGAGGAAGTCGCTGCAGGCGGGTCTGTAGTTTGTGCAGCTGCTGTAGAGGGATTCATCTCACTCTGGCTGCTCATCAAATGTCCGATCTTAATTATCACGTTCCAAATGGAAAGATTTAGTCATTAGATGCTCCTTTCTTCTCTTTTTTTCTGGGTGGGGAGATAATTATCCACAATGAATCTTGCATGAGTGAAAGGGAGGAGAGAGCAGCTCTCATTGGTAGTTCAAGCACAGCCAGCACAGAGCAGACGAGTCCTAAGGCTTCACTATAGGTCACTGAATTCATTCTCCAGCAGGGCGATCGGTGGGATTGCTCTGGGTTAGCAGTGACTGGCAGGTGGACTTCCTCCGCTCACCTGTAACGTGTGGAGGTGAAGCTCCAGGTCCTGCAGGTCAGGATCTGTTTGAGCCGTCGGTCCAGTCTGTTGGAGTCGGACCAGCAGACGGACGCGGCATCAGAAGAGCGGCCGAAGACGTTATGACGGGTGTGTAATACAGAGAAGTGGACGCTCCTTGAAAGCTCTATTTATCTCACGAGTTCAACGCTACACTGGTGACAGAAGACGAGCCGAACACAGTTGCCATTCGTCTGTTGATAGCGATGTGCTTTCCTACGCTGTGGAAGAAGACGGCTCTCTAGGCTTCTGGCTCTCTGCTCGATTTAGTCGTAAAATCTCCCCTCGGTCAGTCCGCGACTTTCGGTAAGTCTGTTCTTAGTTCATACCAAAGTTAGCCCTTGACAGCAGTCACAATGGCAACGGTTTACATACAAATGGCCGCCGTTCTGACCATCCGGCTACGTTGATTTGAATGTGAATGTTCCTTCTGTTCTATTATTTTGTTTCTATGGGTTTTACAAATGAGGTCTTCTTACTTCCTAAACAGAGGCTGGAAGCTTTCCTTTCTAACGACCGGTTAAAAACAACCTTGGGTCTTTAGTCTTTGTCGTCTGAGAAGACATCAATAATCTACAATTAGTCCAAAACCGATCTGCCAGACTGGCCCTAGTATTTAATAGTATTTAATCAGACATCTGAATATTTCTCTCAACCAGTTACAAAACTCATGTAACAGACGTCGCTATCTCCGACCCCAAGAACACACCTCCTCCAACACAGTTATCTACCGTTCAATAACAGCTTGGAGGTCTCCGCCTCCTCGTGTAACTCACACAGGTAACAGTCTGTCATTTAAAAACACTTCAAGTCAGCGGCCTGCTGGCCGTGTTTTCCTCAGCGCTAATGGAGCTAGCTGAGGAAAACACGGCCATTACTTCTAACAGGGCACGGCTGTATTTCCCAGCCTGTAACCACTATTGGCAGAGGACAGTTATGTGTTACTCGTGTAATTAAATCTTTGGACACATTCCCCAAATCAATCGGAAAGTACCAGCATAAAGCACAGGCTCTGAGCTGGGGGGGGGGGGGTCGATGGCGGGTTGTGATTGGTCAGGTGATGTCGCTCCAGGCTGTCTGACATCAGAGCCGCAACCTTTTCTCCAATCCAGAAGCATTTGAGCCGCCGTCGGTTTGTTTTCATCGGCAGCCGGCCTGTCGATCCGGCCTTCAGCCTGCAGGAGGTAATGACGCCAATTAGCGTCAGCAGGAGGCTCTTAGCCGCCATCGGCTGTCACAAGCCCACAAAAACCCCGAGAACTGTGGGTAAAAAGCTGCCACAACAGTCAGGAGCACCTGGGAGAAACTTTCTGTTTCCACTGTCACATCATTTACCTGGAGAGGAAAAATTACCCACAAAGACTTGAGGTCGACATCTCTAAACAGGTGCATATATAGAGAATAGAGGTCCCCCCCCCCCCCCCCCCTGTGAGCGTCTCATTTGAGCGTTAGCGTGTTGTTCTGTTGTGTATCACTAGCTTCCTGGTGACAGGTCGTTATGAGGCTGGTGTCAGGACAAGCTGGCTTTGTGATGCTGCTCCTGGTCCTCAGTGACGGGCTCCATGTTGGCCTCGTTAACTGCAGCGCTGCGTGGGGGGGGTTTGTGTCAATGTCACAACCCTGTCAGTGGTGTGTGGAGGCGGGCGGCCTGTTCACACAGATCTGTCCGACTCATTAGCAATCAAATCAGCACCATTGCAGAGATGGGAAGCCGTTTATAGACTCGCTTGTTATTATGTTCTGTTGCTGTGATGGATGTTCGGAGGCTTTCTATTCATAGAGCTGCGGCCGAGCGACCGTCCGCTCATGTTTAAGCATGTTGGAGTTCCCAGGCGGCTGATTTATGCCGTTCTTATTTCTGCCGTGACGGGGAGCTCGTCTGAGCCGGACCAGCAGGGCGTCTCTGGGTCCTGATAGCTGAGGCTCCGGCTGCAGATTGCTGTCAGGGCTTCTCTGCAGGAAGCTGAATGCCTGATGTTTTTTCTCTCGTCTTCCTGCGATAGCATTCGACTCTATAATTTAGCTGCTTGCCCCCCCGCTCCCTGACGGACTGAACAACACTCTTTTTTTAGTGACCAGCCTTTTGATTTGGCTCGTTCTGTTGCCTTCTCCTTTTCTTTTTGTTAAGTTTTGAGCGGGGCGAGGCAACCAATCGGCTCCCACAGAGCTTTAGTGTAGCAGCTGAAACCAGAGCAGGAAGCTTTGTTTATGCTCCGGTCTCTCTCTGGTTCAGGTTCAGGTCTCTCCGGCCCCTCTGCTGGGATCTTTGGAGGTCTTCAGTGTCTTTTAAAAGGGATCCTGCAGCTGTAAATGGTTGTAATTATCTGGAAATTTGAAGCTATTGTTTTGTGTCCAACAGTTTGCTTCTTTTTCTGAGGCAGCAGAGTGAGTTACTTTAGTGTAGGTTTGGTCTTAGAAGTCGCATTGATAATCTCCCCACATAAACACAAGTCTTTATACTTTGTAATGTGAACTCTTCACCTCCTCCGGTCAACACGAGACCGTTCTTCGTCCTCCGTGTGAAACGAGAAGTCAGCGGTGATTGTCCAGTAACTTACAGAATTCAGTAAGTAACGGCACTTCTCTGGTTATTTATTCATTTAGTATTTCTAAGTATTTTACCATCTTTTCCTAAACCTGACAAAGTAGTTTTGTTGTCTGAACCTAAATGAGTTTCCTGTGAAGATGGAAGTTTATTTTGAAAAGACTGCATGCACGTAACCAGCCGACATTGACACGTGTTGCGAGACTTCTGTAGGACAACGCAGGAAAAACGGGGAGTACGTTTACGGAAGATATGATACGAAGCGTTGTTTGAGGCTACGTTGAGTTTTTCCTGTCACAACAAAACAACATATTCTGCAGCTGAGAACTCGTCTTTCTTAGTCAATAGAGCAGAAAAGGGATTCATTGCTTTAGTCGACTACATTTACCATCAACCATCGGACGTCCACATAACAGGTGGAGAGTTCTGCCTTCAGGTCAAACAGAGGCTGAAACTTTTCATACCTTCCATATTTTGGAGATGTGTGTTGGTAATAATCCTCCATTCTGACTTCTGTCTTTCTTTCTTCCAACATTTGTGGCCTTTAGTTCATCTTAATAAACCAAAAAGAAGCTCTGCTGACGTTGAGTCGGGCCTGATCCGGTTCCTCGGCGCTCTGCTGGGATTGTTAGTAGATCCTCAGTGTTTTACTGGGAGCTTTGGTTTAGAGGAGTTAGGAGTTAGTGGTCTCTGTTGTACCGGTGGAGATGAAACGCCAACAACCCGACACCAGATCGTCCGTCACAGCCGGTGTAAGCGGTCGTAAAGCGAT